>NC_036855.1:50394394-50431426 GCF_002910315.2 Salvelinus sp. IW2-2015
CACAGATTTATTTATGTTAATTATATTTCCATGGGGCCCCGCAAAAATTGTAAGAGAAGGGTTAACTTAACGTCTTGTTCACTCACATTTCAGAATGGCCGCGAGCTGTCCATCAGACCTAGTGGAAGCCGTCACATCAAGAAGCAGACCTTTGTGGTGCATGCTGGGACAGACACCACGGGGGACATCTTCTTCATGGAGGTATGAGAAAGACACTTTCAGAATTCACTTTCCCGGACCTTCCTTATACATAGTCCTTGTTCATGTTTTTTTTTATTGTGCCCAAGAGATGCATGAAAGCCAGACAAGTGTATCTGAATAGATCAAATTTAAGAACTGTCAAAATGCTGCAATTTGTTGTTTCAGTAGATCAAGCGTTTAGCTCTACAGTAGATATCAATTAATTGCTTTCTTTGCCTCTGTCCATTTCCCCCATTCAGGTGTGTGACGACTGCATAGTCCTGCGCAGCAACATCGGCACAGTGTATGAGCGCTGGTGGTACGAGAAGCTCATTAACATGACCTACTGTCCCAAGACCAAGGTGCTGTGTCTGTGGAGACGCAATGGCCAGGAAACCCAACTCAACAAGTTCTACACCAAGAAGGTGAGCCTCTACCGTCTGCGCTTCGCGTACTGAAATGCGGCTAGCAATTATGAACACAATGATATCCGTGTCAGTGGAACCTCTGATTAAGGTGACTGTAAATGTGGTGACTTTCGTGTCAGACTTTGTATAGACACTTTTCGTATTCCATAGTCCATAATCTGAATTCAAATGTTTTCTTGTCTAGTGTCGTGAATTGTATTACTGCGTGAAGGACAGCATGGAAAGGGCTGCTGCACGACAGCAGAGCATTAAACCAGGTATGTGTGCACGTTGGCTAGACACTTTCTTTGAGGCAGCACCAATGTATGATTGCGCTGCGTTTGGAAATGTATAGCCCTAGGGCAATGGTATTCAAAGTCTGGGTCGGGACCCCTAGTGAAGTTGCAGAGGAATAGCAGTGGGATTGCCTAAATATATTAAAGAAAATACAAATATAAAAAATTAGAGTTTTTTTTTTTTTAAGAGTACAGATTATTGTATGGGAAAATATACAAACGTTTATGAGAAAGATCATTTTAAAAATGAATGTTACTGAGGAAATGTATTAATTGGGTTCTTTTCATTTTGATAAGAGAGATGAAAAGTAATGAATTGAAGGTTATTTGTTCATGTAAAAATGGACATTTTCCAATTTTTAAGGTTGGGTCATTGCATTTGTCCAAAAAAATGGTATCCCCAGAAATGCTGGCAAACAAAATGGGGTCCCCAATGAAAAGGTTTGTATACCACTGCCCTAAGGGCTAATAGCAGTTAGCAATAGTTCATAGTCTATGGAAAAGTATAAATTTAGGGTGTAGGAATAACTCTGAGTAAAGGTGAGCTCTAAATTACTGCTTTATCATCCAAGAAATTCTATAACCTTTTGAGTCAATCAGCTCAGTTGGCCAAGTAAAGACTTTAATATCTGTCATCACTAACACTTTTCAAAAGAGATGTACTGCGGAATGGATAGGGGAGGGATCCTTTGGTTTAAGCGATCTGCCCCTCTCCATAGGTCCAGAGCTGGGTGGAGAGTTCCCTGTGCAGGACATGAAGACGGGCGAGGGAGGATTGCTGCAAGTCACCCTGGAAGGCATCAACCTCAAATTCATGCACAGCCAGGTAGGAGGCCTGTATTACCACATACACACATATACAATATATACACACACGCACACATACACACACGCAAAACCACTTAACCTCTTTCCACCCACCTCAATTCTTCTCTTTTTCTATTTTCTTTCTCTCTCACACACACAACTGTGGCTCACTTCCTCTAAGGTCCCTTTAAAAAAAGAGAGAGAATAGAAGGCATTTAGGGTTTTTTATGTTTGACATTGATAAATATTTTATAGCCTACTGAATTGAGTGCAAAAGCAGAGCACATTTTGAAGGTACTTCAGTCACCGTTTTGATCATGACCTTAGAGGAAGAATACATTTTTGTGCTTTGTCTTTCTATGATTTAAAAGATGTTATGTTTTATTTGTGCAGTCACTAAGATGTGTGTTTCAAGAAGAAAACACATATCCACTTAAACATTTCTGTTAAAGGCCTCCCGAGTGGCGCAGCGATCGGGGCATTGCATCGCAGTGCTAGAGGCGTCACTACAGATCCTGGTTCAATCCCGGGCTGTGTCGCAGCTGGCTGTAACCGGGAGACCCATGAGACGGCGCACAATTGGCCCAGCGTCGTCCGGGTTAGGGGAGGGTTTGGCCGGCTGGGATGTCCTTGTCCCATCGCGCTCTACRGACTCCTTGTGGCGTCCGGGGGCWWGCACGCTGACTTCAGGTCGCCAGRTGTACGACACATTGGTGCGGCTGGCTTCCGGGTTAAGCGAGCAGTGTGTCAAGAAGCAGTGTGGCTTGGCAGGTCGTGTTTCGGAGAATGCATGGCTCTCGACCTTCGCTTCTCTCGAGTCCGTACGTGAGTTGCAGCGATGGGACAAGACTGTAACTACCAATTGGATATTACGAAATTGGGGAGGAAAAAAGGGGTTAAGAAATATAATAATTGGACATTTCAAAAATACATAAATATTATGTTAATACTTAGCATTCTTACTTGTGGTGCCCAAACCTTGTCGTCTGTTCGTGTGTGTGGGGGGGAAGGCGAGTGTTCTGTTTGTGTTAGAGAGATTTCAGAGATAAGACGGATGACCTTGTGCAAAGACTTTTCATTAATAATTGCCATTTTATTTTACTGTTCTTTTAAAGTTTTGTCCCCTTAAATTCCCTTGACCTGCATATTAAAGTTAGATGAAAAATACCTCTTCAAGTATTCACATCTTTTGGGGGTGGGGCAATTCCATATCCTTAATCAACTTGAGTAAGAATATAATTGACCTCAGTCCTCACGACTGTCACAAGTAGATCTTTTTGGACCTAAAGGAAATGCTTGGATCTGAAATAACAATTATACAATTGCTCCGCCAATGATTGAGGGTCATAGGAGTGGCACTCATTTAATATAAGCAAAGTGACGAAACACACTGGACATATCACACTGTAGGATTGGGGCAAAAACGCATTGAATCATCACAGGGGAATGCCTACTCATAAGGTAATACTCAATTGTAGTACAATAGAAAATCATGTTTTTGACGACTACATTCTTTATGAAAGGTCCTATCTTTTTGAACTGCTTTCTTGATTTCTTTAGATCACACAGCGCACCTAATTGAAAGTTATTAAGGCTAGACATTGCAGCGGCCAATCGAGAGTGTATTTGATTGTGCCTTCTTTTTGATGCAACACTTCCAACACATTGGTCTAATTTGAGCCACCTAACAGGTTAGAACACGGTAGCTATGGTTGAAGAACAGTTACATCATCGTCATCATCATATAGAATTTAACAAGGGTACAAGAGTCATACGTTTGTAAAACCCTTTCCCTACTACAGACACCTAACTTACCTTTTAAGGAACAACACATACGTTTGTGCAACCTAATTGTACGATAATGGTCATAGCGCTCATTGAGATGCTGCTTGGCAAATTCAAACCACCTCTTTTTCCACCGTCAGCTCTGCAGGAGCTTAAGCACCAGTAGTAGATGTCATATTCATAGACGTCATTCACGCAATAAAACAACAACAACAAACACTTAACAATCTTGTTGTAAAGAACTTTTTCATATAATAGTTAAGGCCAACCCATTACATTTTCCCAGTGCAGGCCCACCCAAGCTTCCAGTGTCAGACATGGGGCACCGTAGGGTTAAATACGTGGGCATGTTACAGAGGGGTGAGGTTGTTATAGGCGGCAGCCTGTTTTGTTGGGGAGGCGATTGTGGCTGAGTGCCCTCTTGTACCTGTACTACTGAGCTGTTGGTGCCAGCCCTCGTTGCTGGAGGAGGGGGCATGGAGGGCATGGGGGGCGGGAGTGGGTTCCCAGCAGTCAAAACTGGTTGAAATGATGTAATTACATCATGTATTATTATTGGTTTTGGTAAGCTGGTAGTAACTGTCATTTTCTGGGTTAGGCCCAGGAACAAACCAAAAAAAGACCAGCTGTTACAAGTATAGACTAGACCAACTTTCAGTAGTTATTTTTCCACCTTTCGTAGTTTAGCACTTTATCATTCCAGTAGAAATTTCTGTGATGGGTATATTATATTGGCATTGARAGCTGTTAATACGTCAAGTCCCGTCCATTAGGTGGATTGTTTTTCMGGGGATAGTGCAGCGCCCTCTTTGTGCGCCGTCCAGTGTTTGTGCTCTTCTGTCCGATAATAATTCAAACCGTTTCTCTTCCATGCTCTCTCCCCCTGCAAGGAGCGGAAGGTACACAACCTCTGCTGTGTTTATTTGTTAGCGGTTATGTCATTCTTTGGTTGGGTTATTTTTCCTCAATTGTTTTAGCTGTGTGTGGCAAACTTTATTTTATGTGTCCTCATCTCTGTTTTCATATGGAATTTCCATGTATTCTTAGCATTACATGGGCCACAGTGCATTTGCATTAGTAGGGAAAACAGGAATTAATAGCAGTCACCATTGCTTCACTGTTGCTTCACAATAGCTTTGTTGATGCACACTATAGCTAAGGCACTATAGTGCGAACAAATTGCCATATTATAGTTTCATTCAGCAAGTAGTCATTAATAGCACTCACTTCATCATAGACCTTCCCACAATGCATTTCTACTCACCTAACCCCAGCCCATGTAAGCATTCAATCATGGAAACTTCTGTTTTGTGCTTTCCTATTTCTTTTTGGTAGCGTTTAAAAGCTTGCATATACCATCCCTTTTTCCCTTTTAGTATTGACTAGATGAGAATTTAACGTTGTTCATTTTCTATCTGAAATGTTTAATTTCAGCCTGTTGTCATTGAGTTGCTAATGTTCTGTCTTGCTGTTTTTGTTTGTTTTTTGTTTTAGGTTTTCATAGAGCTGAATCACATTAAAAAGTGCAATACTGTGAAGGGAGTCTTTGTCCTGGAGGAATTTGGTAATTACCCCATCTATTGATTCTAGGTCTGTACTCGACACGGCAGTAACTCAGCTTCACGACAAACGCAACGCTGACGCACAGAGATAGCAACTGTAACGACTCAGGGTTCAGTGGATTCACAACAGCTCTTGCATACCTCGGGAAAAATATAGTCCGTGTTAGAATTAGCTAGTTTCATTTAGCAATTGAGAAGTCCAGCCCTCACAAATAGGAATGTTTGCTAATTTTATATTTATTGCTGATTTATAAAATAAGACAAAACAGCCCTAATTGTGAGAGTTCTGTCTTTATTTGCCGTCATTTTATTTCGTCCAGAAGTATTTTTAGTTTTTAACCATGAGGTCTTAGGAGTCAGATCTGTCGTATTATGATGGAAGACTTGATGCACAGCTTGTTTCTGCATCAGACTTTCGTAAGGATCAAATGTTGGAAATTCGAGCTTTAGGGTAGGAAATCATTTTAGGGTTCACTCGACCAAATAAGATGGTATGTGCATGAGAGGGAAATTCATCAAAGCCTAGAGCAAAGGGAAGCAGAGCCCCAGATTGTGTTTTAACGGTTTTAAAAACGCTCATTAAGAATAAAGGACACCTACGTTGATTTATGTTCTCAGCTCTCAGTTGAAGCTGAATTATCTTGAAAAATTGTTTCAATTTAGATTCCTAGGGGGGACTTGATCTGCTTGATCTTCAGGATAGAAGGATGCTAACTTGTTTGAAATGGCCACATCTGGGTTGCGTTGAGTAGGCACAACAACAAAAAACATTAAGAAAAGGAAAATGTGCTTTCTTAGGCATGTTCAGGTAGTATCTCAGCCATTTCAAAACGTTTTCGCTCAATGGTGCCTACTAAATGCGATTAGTGATTCCTTTCCTGAGACCAGGGCTACTATTTAGATATTTAGAGCATTTCCTTCTTGATGTGTACAGTAGATGGTTCGTCATGGCTTATTATACTGCCATATTTGAAACTGATAACCAGTGACCAATGAGATTGTTAGGCGAGGCCTAGATCTGTGAGGTGATAGCCCCCATCTATGTCAGCGCTGGACTGGGTTACTGCCGTGTCTCTGTGCTGCTTTTGTAATACGCTACCCTCATCCTTGCCGCTATGAAAACCTTCATTCTCCAGCAGGTAAAGTGCTGTCAAATCTCTCTTCTCCTTTCCTCACTTAAGAGCATTCCTCCTCTCCGTTCCCACCTTCTCTCATGCCCCTCATTCTTTATGCAGAATCCCCCTCGTTCCTTTCTTGTACCCTTGCCTGAGTTTCTGCCTGTCCTTCTGACAGTTTATGAAACTGAAGCTTTCTGCTCCTCTCCATCACTTGAAAAAAGCAAACCCCTCTAGCGTTGTTTTTCCCTCAATGTTTTGAGACGAAGAAACCTGGCGACTTGACAATGTGGAGAGCAGAGGGTTTTGAACTGCCCCCTTCCCCTCCCCCATCTTTCCGACCTCTACATCTGTCCCTTCTTTCGTAGGTTCACAGTTACTAATGAAAAGTCTGTCCTCCGACACTGGCTTTGAACTTGGTCTAGGGAGTTGGGCCTCATTAAAAGGACACTTTGGGATTTTAGCAATCTACTTCCCCAGAGTCAGATGAACTCGTGGATACCATTTTTATGTCTCTGTGTCCAGTATAAAGGAAGTTAGAGGTAGTTTCGTGAGCCCAAAAACTTCGTCATTACACTAACGCTAGTTAGCAATTGTGCTAGTTAGCAACTTCCTTCAAACTGCACGCAGAGACATAAATATAGTATCCATGAGTTAATCTGACAATGGGGAAGTAGATGAAGGGCCTCAATGCCAAAATCCCAAAGTATCCCTTTAACAGTTTATGTATTTGTGACGTCTTTAAGTGTTCAGTTTCTTGCTTTGTTTTTTTCCCTATAATGTCCTGCTTAGTTTCTTTCCCATTCTCCACATTGTTTTACATTGTTATTGTTGTTGCTGTACACATTTGTTCGCACTGTGACTCATGCACAGTCTCAGATTTTTTGTATTTTCAAGCCATTCGTGTGAGTTCTTTCCTTTTCCGTGGGCCATGTATGTCCTTCTTTACACAATCATTTTGATGCCTGTATTCAAATGGTTTGCTGCTACAAACAGTTGAATCTATTCACCAAAACAAATCTAGGAACAGTAAGTAATGGGGGCAGGAAAAACCCTTTTTAGGAAACAACCAAACTATATATTTTTTATCAGCTGAGAAACTGAGCCAACTCATACAGGTATACTGTTTGACATGTACCACAAGGATTAAGCTGGCGGCAAGCTAGAAGCGAGGTTGAAGTTTGGGTGGTTCTCGCAAATGAAGCAAAATAAACAAACTAGCCAGCTTTTTGTCAGAGCTGTTTGCCACTCGCTGTGGACTGAGCAGATTAAATTCTCTAACTTTGTGAACTCATCTCTGGTGAACTATGCAGACCGTCATCAAGATGGTAGTCCGGTATGCAGACATGGTGGGAACATAACCAAACTGTCCCTAAGTTTTATTCACACACAAGCAGTTTTCCATATTTAGCTTGAAAGATGATAGCTAGCTACGTAACTTAGCTGTGGTTGTTTGCCAGTCAGCATAGCTTGTAGAATACTATGTGCGTTATGCCCTGGGATAGTGCGACCCTAGCCCCTGTGTCTTCGGTCAAAAAGACATGCAAGCCGTTGATTCACTGTGAACACTTCAATTCCACAGTAACCAGAATAATGGTGAATATATAGTAGTAACGATGTGTGTGGTTTCTATTTGAGAAAATGAATAATAATACAATATTAGTAATGTATATGAATTCACTAGATAAGAATTTGACATAAGTATAGAATAGGTAATATGCATAAACATACAGAAAATAATCTGCATAAATAGTAGAAAGGAATGTATACATAAACATAATGTCAATAATACCTAAGAAATAGGCATACATAATAAGTGGCTGTGATATATACATAATAGGTGATACACGTAAACAATATGCATATATTGATTGCAATAATAAACTGTGCCACTAGGCTGCAGACGAGCCCTGTAATAGCTCTAATTGCAAAGGCTGACTGACATCCGGGAAGATTCCGGAAAGGGCGGCGCTAGAGAACGACAACTCTTAACGGCTGCGTTTCAAACTCAAAGTAGACAGCCCTAGGCCCTAACCCTCAGGCCTTGAATGACGTTTTACATCGTCACATCCGAGTGTTCTTTAAATGTCCCTTGCCCAAGCAAGGGAGAGTGATGATCGGAGATTCAATGTCCTTGGTGGAAATCTTGAAGTTGAGCTTAAAAACAACCAACCTAAAGCTATTAGTGTTTATTACATTTTTATTTAATCAGGGTCTGTAGTCACGCCTCTAGCACTGCGAAGCAGTGCCTTAGACCGCTGCTCCACTCGAGAGCACAATGTACCTAGTAAGCTAACGTAGCTAGCTAGCACTCCTGTCAGGTAGCTAGCTACAGTTACCACAAGCTGGCTAGCTAGTTTTATAGTTTGGTAACTTACTCTAATATCTGAATTCCAAAAAATATGTTTATGAATCTAGCTACGTTTTATAGGCTCCTCACTACGAGACTACGCCAATTTTCCAATGCTAAAATCAATGTAATTTATATATTTTTTTAGCAAGCTAAGTTCATAATGTTTTCTGACATGCCGAAAATGCAGCCTTGTTGATGTAAATGTAAAACTTTGTGGCCACCAGAGTTTGACATGTGACTACAGATTGAATTGTGGGTGATATCCTGATACCCTGCAAGTGACCAAAGTTCTTCACTCGCTCCGATGGCAATCAAACTGCATCCAGTTTCACTGGGGATTCCCAGAGGGACAATTGCTAGACCAAGGGCTGAGTGGGTAAAAATAACGTGTTTGGACTGCAGCCTAGTGGGTGCTGTATTTCCCCATAGAGAATATCAGGCATAAATGGCGAACTGCCTTAATGGCCTACAGTTACATACAACACTGTAGAATAGGAATTTACAGGTACAAATAACATGCAGGGTGTAAGCATACACAGTAACAAAAGGGATAGAAGTAACAAAAGGTATAGAAGTAAGATAATATGGAATATAAACCTGTACAAGATACTGTTCTGACCACGGCTTAGACCAGTTAGAGGAACCGTGATGGAAGCACATAATATACAGCTAAACAAGGAACGTGAACTATATGTTGTAACCCAATACTGATGCATTAATTTGTAATGGACAATGTATAAAAATGAGTAGCAAGGCTACATTAACTGGGAACTAGCATAGGCTAACCAGGATAAGTTAGCAAGGCAAGATACAATGATGCAGTAGAATGTTACAGTTATAACTTGGTTTATCTGTGGCGATTTATACAACAGGCATAGCAAACATTTTGTAATCAGATTACAGGCATAGCGATTTTTTTTTTTTTAAACAAATTCATACCACTTTGTTTTCTCAATCACATTCAATTCAGCATTGGAAAAAAGACACGTTTAAGTTTGTTCCACCTGAGTGAGTCTGACCACAAGTCAGAGACCACTATGATGATGCACCAAATGCGTTTGGATACTTTTTGCCTTCTACTCTGTAGCGGTGCATGGGTAAAATCACTGGGGAAGCKAAGCCAGGAAAAAAAGCAATATTACAACCTATGTGTTGTGATAATTGCATTGTTTGCTCTGTAACCTGTTAGTTCATATGCCTTGCGACCGTGATATAAGGCCGAGATAATAAAAAGACAGTGGCAGAATAAATTCAACCAGGGGTGCAACTTTCACTGGGGATGGGGGGACATCACATTCCCCCACATTCTGAAATAGCATTTTTGTCCCACCCACTTTTATCATTGAAATGTGAAACAAAACGAGGCAACGGTGTGCTTTAGGACCATGTGGATGCCTCTGAGCGGTCGGGTAGGCTGTTTGGAGTATTTATCCGAATGGATTAAGAAAGTGTCCCCCTCACTTCTAAAACCAAAGTTGCGCCCCTGAATTCAACCACCTTTGTTTCATCACAAAACCGGAGAGTAACCTCTGTCCGTTGAAGTCCACAAAGCAAATTGCGTGTAACAAACAGTTACATGACCTACAGCATGGTCAAGCAAGTTAATGTTTACGACATTTTCTGACTACTAAACAACTATTGATTTAGAACAAAGAAGCGTTACCGCAAGTCGCAAAGAAAACAGGAGCTGCCTCCACTATTCCAGCACCATTTCAACTGCAACATTTCAACATCATCAAATCATCTATGCTTAGTCTAATACAGTGACAACTAAAAGATACCAAAAACAATTTAGTCCAATCAACGTAAGCTAAATATGATGTGGCTGTCCATGGTTCTGATTTGTGTGTGTGAATGCAGAAAAACATGTTCACTCACCCTACTACAAGCATTTCACTACACCCGCAATAACATCTGCTAAATATGTGTATGTGACCAATAACATTTGAAACGCCAATGCCATCCTCTCATGTTGACGAAACAGTCTGACTGTCATACAATATACGCTTTTATTTTTTGTTATCCTAGGCTACCTGGCTAAAATGCTTGCTCGCTAGCCTAACTTCCTTTCGTGGGAAACGTGAGCTAGTTAACATTAGCCTTCTCCGTATAGCTACGTAGCTATTGAACTATCATCCTCTCAGTCCAGGGGAACAATGTATGAATTTATGGTTGGATCAGAATTCCCTTTATAATTATTGCCTAGTACGGAGAATTAAATAAAACCATAAGTCCAAATCCCTATCTCCATCCATGCCAAGGAAAGGGCTAATTTTAGCRAGCTAGCCACTGGAGGACAACAACACGAGATGCAACAATTCAAATCAAATCATCACATTTTATTTGTCACATGCGCCAAATACAACAGGTGTAGACCTTACAGTGAAATGCTTATTTATACAAGCCTTTAACCAAAAATGCAGTTAAGAAAAAGTGTTGAAGTATTTACTAAAATAAACTGAATTTAAAATAAATAAATAATAATAATTAACGAGCAATAATAAAATAACAGTGAGGCTATATACAGGGGGTACCGGTACAGAGTCGATGTGCGGGGGCACCGGTTAGTTGAGGTGTGTAGGTAGAGGTAAAGTGACTATGCGTGGAAAATTAACAGAGAGTAGCAGCAGTGTAAAAATGGGGGGTGGGGACAATGCAAATAGTCCAGGTAGCCATTTGATTAGCTGTTCAGGAGTCTTATGGCTTGGGGTAGAAGCTGTAAAGAAGCCTTTTGGACCTAGACTTGGCTCTCCGGTGTCTTAGGCAATTTTTTGGGCCTTCCTCTGATACCGCCTAGTATAGAGGTCCTGGATGGCAGGAAAGTTGGCGCCAGTGATGTACTGGGCCGTATGCACTACCCTCTAGTGCCTTGCGGTTGGAGGCCGAGCAGTTGCCATACCAGGCGGTGACGCAACCAGTCAGGATGCTCTCGATGGTGCAGCTGTAGAACTCTTTTTTTTTCTTCTGAGGACCCACACCAAATATTTTCAGTCTACTGAGGGGGAATAGGCGTTGTCGTGCCCCCTTCACAACTGTCTTGGTGTGTTTGGACCATGATAGTTTGTTGGTGATGTGTACACCAAGGAACTTGAAGCTCTCAACCTGCTCTACTACAGCCCTGTCGATGAGAATGGGGGAGTTTTCTGTCCTCTTTTTTCTGTTGTCCACAATCATCTCCTTTGTCTTGATCATGTTGAGGGGTAGGTTGTTATTCTGGCACCACACTGCCAGGTCTCTGACCTTCTCCCTATAGGCTGTCTCATCGTTGTCGGTGATCAGGCCTACTGTTGTGTCGTTGGCAAACTTAATGATGGTGTTGGAGTCGTGCTTGGCCGTGCAGTCATGGGTGAACAGGTAGTACAGGAGGGGACTGAGCACGCACCCCTGGGGGGCCCCCGTTTTGAGGATCAGCTTGAAGGATGTGGTGTTACCTACCCTTACGACCTGGGGGTGACCCGTCAGGAAGTCCAGGATCCAGTTGCAGAGAGAGGTGTTTAGTCCCAGGGTCCTTAGCTTAGTGATGAGCTTTGAGTGCACTATAGTGTTGAACGCGGAGCTYTAGTCAATGAATAGCATTCTCACGCAGGTGTTCCTTTTGTCCAGGTGGGAAATGGCAGTGTGGAGTACAATAGAGATTGCATCATCTGTGGATCTGTTGGGGCGGTATGCAAATAGGAGTGGGTCTAGGGTTTCTGGGATAATGGTGTTGATGTGAGCCTTTCAAAGCACTACATGGCTACAGATGTGAGTGCTACGGGTCAGTAGTCATTTAGGCAGGTTACCTTGGTGTTCTTGGGCACAGGGATTATGGTGGTCTGCTTGAAACATGTCAGTGATGACACTTGCCAGTTGGTCAGCGCATGCTCGGAGTACACGTCCTGGTAGTCCGTCTGGCCCTGTGGCCTTGTGAATGTTGACCTGTTTAAAGTTCCTACTCACATCGGCTACGGAGAGTGTGATCACACAGTTGTCCGGAACAGCTGAAGCTCTCATGCATGCTTCAGTGTTGCTTGTCTCGTAGCGAGCATAGAAGTTATTTAGCTCATCTGGTAGGCTCGTGTCACTGGGCACCTCATGGCTGTGCTCCCCTTTGTAGTCCGTAATAGTTTGCAAACCCTGKCACATCCAATGAGCGTCGGAGCCGGTGTAGTACGATTTAATCTTAGTCCTCTATTGATGCTTTGCCTGTTTGATGTTTCGTCGGAGGGCACAGCGGGTTTTCCTATAAGCGTCCTGGGTTAGAGGCCCTCTCCTTGAAAGCGGCAGCTCTACCCTTTAGCTCAGTGCGGATGTTGCCTGTAATCCATGGCTTCTGGTTGGGGTATGTACAGTCACTGTGGGGACGATGTCATCGATGCACTTATTGATGAAGCTAGGGACTGATGTGGTGTACTCCTCAATGCCATCGGAAGAATCCCGGGAACATATTTCAGTCTGTGCTAGCAAAACAGTCCTGTAGCTTAGCATCTGCGTCATCTGACCACTTCCTTATTGAGCGAGTCAGTGGTAATTCCTGCTTTACTTTTTGCTTATACGCAGGAATCAGGAGGATAGAGTTATGGTCAGATTTGCCAAATGGGGGGCGAGGGAGAGCTTTGTACACGTCTCTGTGAATGGAGTAAAAGTGGTCTAGAGTTTTTTTTTTTTCTCTCTGATTGCACATTTAATATGCTGGTAGAAATTAGGTAAAACGGATTCAAGTTTCCCTGCATTAAAGTCCCTGGCCACTAGAAGCGCTGCCTCTGGATGATAATTTTCTTGTTCGCTTATGGCCTTAATGCAGCTCTTTGAGTGACGTCTTAGTGCCAGCATCGGTTTGTGGTGGTAAATAGACAGCTGCGAAAATATAGATGATAAACTCTTCATAAATAGTGTTGTCTACAGTTTATCATGAGATTGACTTCCTTAATATTAGATTTTGTGCACCAGCTGTTATTTACAAATAGACACAGACCGCCACCCCTTGTCTTACCGGAGGRAGCTGTTCTATCTTGCCGATGTACCGAAAGCCCCGTGAGCTGTATGTTATGTTATCTATGTCGTCGTTCAGCCACGACTGTGAAACATAAGATATTAGTTTTTAATGTCCTGTTGGTAGGATAATCTTGATCTGAGCTTATCCATTTTGTAATTCAATGATTGCACATTGGCTAATAGGACTGATGGTAGAGGGGGGATTACTCACTCGCTGTCGGATCCTTACAAGGCACCCCGACCTACGTCCCCGATATCTCTGTCTCTTCYTGCAAATTAAGGGGATTTGGYCCTTGTCGGGTGTCTGAAGAAAATCCTTTGTGTCCGACTCGTTAAAGAAAAAATCTTCATCCAGTARGAGGTGAGTAACGCAGTTCTGATATCCAGAAGCTCTTTTCCGTCATAAGAGACGGTGGCAGAAACATTATGTACAAAATAAGTTACAAATAATGCAAAAAACACACAATTGGTTAGGAGCCCATAAAACGTCAGCCATCTCCTCCGGCGCCATCTCTACYTCAATTCAAGTTGTTTCTGTCAGTTACGTATTTTTCTTGGTGCAGTGTGATAGGAGTGAAGCCAAATCCAAATTGGTTGAGCTCACTCAGTTCAGCGTAACGCTGATTGGCTATTATTTTACTTACAAAATTATCAAGGGAGGCCAAATGCTCGCTGGCTTCCCTTGCATTCAATGCTACGGGTGGCAACAATGTCATCATCTTTAAGACCAGACAGCATCAGATAGATGTCCTACACATACAGAGACAGAGGGGTGCTGTGTCGCTCTTCCCTTGGCATCCATGAATACACACCACTGCTTCAAATGCCTCATAAGAGGTAAGTAATCAAAAAAMAACTGAAAGTAATCAGATTATGTTACTGAGTTTGGGTAATCCAAAAGTTACGTTACTGATTACAATTTTGGACAGGTAGTAACTGTAACGGATTACWTTTACAAAGTAACCTATCCAACCCTGTTCGTGACTGAGGTAGAAGGGGGTTCTTCACCTAGCTAGCTAACTTACACCTACAGTGGCTTTCTTAGCGCATTATTGAACTTCGCTTCGCAATACTATAATTTAAGAGGGTTTTTTGAAGAACGTATTTTATGTCTGCAAGAACCACCCAAAGTTGCACTTCGATTCTACTGTCCCTCCCCCTTAAATATCAAATATATTTGCTAGACCTAACGTTGACAATGCCACACTTTTTCAGATAGTATATGAGAGTATCCAACGTCTTAGACTTCAGGTTTCATCATGCCCAAGTAAAGCGTGTCTGTGTTTTGATTTGGTCCAATCTAGCATATGCCCAATGCAAATCGGGTAGCATCATTTTCGAGATAAGTGTGAACTCTGAACCAGTACTTGTGGACTCTCTTGGCCCACAGCTTCTTTTGCGCACCCTCTCATAGTCTGAAAACATTGGTAACATGCTACACGCCCTGCAATCCCCAGCTCTCACTCTTTCTTAAAGGGAGGTTTCAACCTCTTGAATCCTTTGTTTTGTCTCTTGCACCTGCACTTGTAGTTCCTGAAACTAAAGAAGTGGTGATCCACAAGTACGAACCTCTTCCGCTCTCGTAGCTAACGCCATACTCTTGGCATTCAATAGCCACCAGATCTGTTTTAACAGTACTGCATTGCATATATGTCCTGACACAATTTTGAAGAGTAATCCCTTTCATTTCTAAAATGCATGTAATATTTTTTTTCAAATAATATAATCCCCTTTTTGTTCATAACACGATTAGTGTAAGTTCTACAGAGCCATGACACCAATAATAAAGAGTAAGGAGGCACAAGTAGTATGACTACGCCACAAGTAGCTATGTCAAAGCTACACTTCCCTCATGCTCTCGCTCTCTTTTTTTCTTGCTCTCAAAACAGGCACACCAGATCTGTTACTCCGTCCTCTGCCTTTTCTCCTACGTGGTGCGGTGAAGGGGAAGGAAGCAGAAGGCAAGCCCAAGCTCCTATCTCCAAGACCTCTGCCCAGCTAGTCTACGACCCATCCAATCTACCCCCCCCCCCCCCAACACACAAAAAAAACCTCCTCTGTGCCTCTCACTCTGCAACAAAGTGGGATCTCGGTCCTACTATGACATTGAGTTCTGACAATCCTTGACCTACTTAAGCACACACCTCTACTCCTCTTTGCACCCTGTAAGTACATCTCCAATAAGTACCCTCTACTCTTTGTGCATTGCCCTGTAAGTAAAATCCCTATTGTGTGTGTGTGTGTGTGTGTGTGTATGTATACATAAACTCAGCAAAAAAAGAAATGTCCTCTCACTGTCAACTGCGTTTATTTTCATCAAAATTAACGTGTAAATATTTGTATGAACATAACAAGATTCAACAACTGAGACACAAAACTGAACAAGTTCCACAGACATGTGACTAACAGAAATTGATAAATGTGTCCCTGCACAAAGGGGAGGTCAAAATCTAAAGTAACAGTCAGTGCTGGTGTGGCCACCAGCTGCATTAAGTACAGCAGTGCATCTCCTCCTCATGGACTGCGCCAGATTTGCCAGTTCTTGCTGTGAGATGTTACCCCACACTTCCACCAAGACCTACCTGCAAGTTCCTGGACATTTTGGGGGGAATGGCCCTAGCCCTCACCCTCCAATCCAAACAGGTCCCAGACGTGGTCAATGGGATGAGATCCGGGCTCTTTGCTGGCCATGGCAGAACACTGACATTCCTGTTCTTGCAGGAAATCACGCACAGAACGAGCAGTATGGTGGTGGCATTGTCATGCTGGAGGGTCATGTCAGGATGAGCTGCAGGAAGGGTGCCACATGAGGAGGAAGATGTCTTCCCTGTAACGCACAGCGTTGAGATTGCCTGTAATGACGACAAGCTCAGTCCGATGATGCTGTGACACACCACCCCAGACCATGATGGACCCTCCACCTGTAAATAGATCCCGCTCCAGAGTACAGGCCTCGTTGTAACGCTCATTCCTTCGACGATAAACGCAAATCCGACCATCACCCCTGGTGAGACAAAACCGCAACTCGTCAGTGAAGAGCACTTTTTGCCAGTCCTGTCTGGTCCAGCGACGGTGGTTTGTGCCCATAGGGACGTTGTTGCAGTGATGTCTGGTGAGGACCTGCCTTACAACAGGCCTACAAGCCCTCAGTTCAGCCTCTCTCAGCCTATTGCGGACGGTCTGAGCACTGATGGAGGGATTAAGCGTTCCTGGTGTAACTCAGGCAGTTGTTGTTGCCATCCTGTCCCGCAGGTGTGATGTTCGGATGTATCGATCCTGTGTAGGTGTTGTTACACGTGGTCTGCCACTGCGAGGACGATCAGCTGTGTGTCCTGTCTCCCTGTAGCGCTGTCTTAGGCGTCTCACAGTACGGACATGGCAATTTATTGCCACTGGGCAATTTATTGCCCTGGCCACATGCAGTCCTCATGCCTCCTTGCAGCATACCTAAGGCACATTCACACAGATGAGCAGGGACCCTGGGCATCTTTCTTTTTGTGTTCTTCAGYGTCAGTAGAAAGGCCTCTTTAGTGTCCTAAGTTTTCATAACTGTGACCTTAATTGCCTACTGTCTGTAAGCTGTTAGTGACTTAATGGCCGTTCCACAGGTGCATGTTCATTCATTGTTTATGGTTCATTGAACAAGCATGGGAAACAGTGTTTAAAGAAGATCTGTGAAGTTATTTGGGATTTTTACGAATTATCTTTGAAAGACAGGGTCCTGAAAAGGGGACTTTTTTTTTTTTTGCTGAGTTTATATATGTATGAACCCTGGTCTGTGGCATCGTGCGTACACCTTTCCCAACCCTGGTCACGTCCTCTAGACTCCTCCCATACATGCCCAGCCTGAGGCCTTGGCTGTAAGCGTGCTTGTTCTTCAAGGGGAGACTTGGTCTGTCCGTCCCCCATCTCCTCTTTGTGACTGTCCTCTCGTCCTGGCCTGCTGCCAAGGTTTCATTGGTTGTTTTTAATGGGATGGAGACAGCGAGGGGGAGGGATATGTGAGGCACAGCCCTGCAAGTCGATAAGAAAGCAACCAACCTCCCTGTCCACTCCCTATGACTGTGTGATGAATATTCTATGTGCTACGTGGTATTACTGTAAAACTCCAGTCTGTCCAAGTCCAAACCAGTGAAGCGTTTAAAAAGCACTCTAGTACTGACGGGTGTCACTTTGTTAAATGCTACTACTGTATGGTGCATCAAACACTGCATGTAAAAGCTTTTTAAAGGTTTCATTCCTTTTGATCACAAAATTATATTGTGTGGTCCAAGATGCGTGTATCTCTTTAGCTTGCCCAGTGAGGCTAAACTACTGTAATTCTACTGTCAAATTTCTTGTCTGTGGTCCTCTTTATTGAATTGCATGTTACTATGGAGAGAAAAAATATTTAAAGAGAAGCAGAATGCTGTACATTTCACCATTAGAAAATGTTTTACAATGTGTGGTTTATTCACTAGATGTGCAATACTTTACATAGTTAGCCAGAGCCAGATCATTGTTCTGATAAAACATCTRGGCTATTATGGCTTTCAAAGTGCAAAGAATGTATAAAAGGACTTCCTTGTCTTYCATATTTATTGAAGTAAATAAATGATGACCTATTGTTTATAAGTGCAAAATCACTATTTGGAGATTCTAAACCTACTGCTYTGCTATCAAGCCCTGCTGTTATGGTTTTGTCCGTTAAGTCTTCATGTTGTGTCTGTACTGTAGTAAGACAAATACATCCATTCTAGCCCCATTTCAGCCCAACTGTAAATCCCACAGTTTGTGTGTATACATGCAGTGTATTGTTTTGCCAGATCAGCAATATATGAATAATACAGCTATATGATCAGGATATTGTTTTTAGTGTTTAAGTGGCTTTTATTTTTTTAGAGAGGAAATGCTTGTGTAAGGAACATAGTTACAAATTCCATGAGGCAATTATTTAAGGCATTTCATTATTGACAATAAAAACACTGGTGTAAATATGAGTGTCTCAAAACAGTTTGAAGACAGGGTATAGTTTCTTAGACTAGTTACATTTGAGAACCTTAAGAAACTGGAGTATTTGAAACCAACCAACCCTATTATTGTGGTAGCTAGCCTGCTGCTGTGGAGAAAGTGATGGAATAATTGAAATGGGTGTGAAAAGTATTTATAGAACATGTACAGCTTTGGCAATATCAAAATAAAAGTTGTCAAAACTAAAGCCCTCCATTTTGTCTCAAGTCATTATTATGTCACAGTTTGGATGAACACAAATGATGTAGCACATCCATATATTTGGAAAACATATCTAGAATGAAATCTAGAGTAACATTTGTGAAGATTTAATGCAAATACCCTTTTTTAATTAACACATCACCACAAATTATTACAATGAGCGCTGTTAGCATGAACTATATATGTAATATAGAATAGACAATTGACACCTATGATTGTAACGAACTATAAAAAAATACTTGCTGGATGGCAGATATATTCATTGACAAAACAATGTAAATAAAATATGCCATTTAGGGAGTGAATGTTATTTATAATAAGGGTTACATTGAGAAAATCAAGCATCTTTGAAATGAAAATGGAGGGCCCTCCTTTCAGCAAAATATATTGTCCCTGAACCTTAGATATGCAGTTTTAGAAACCGCATTACATGGCAACGCCGGAATTTTGATATCGCACTGGGCTGCGGGCCAAAAGCTTGTAGGTTTTCAGACCYCCACGGACAAGAGTAACCTASGGGTGGAAATATCTCCTTTATAGTAAAAGCATTGCATTAATCGAAAATCGTGTTTGCAGGTTTTTAAAAAGCCTTTAATAAAAATGTCATTAAATTCTACGTCATTTCAAATATCAATATTTGACAGAGAGTACGTCTTATATTTATCCAATGCCAAATCAGTMTCTTGTTTGCAAARAATTCAATCTGAGACGTCATTAGGAATCTAAACATGGTACTTCCAAAAGTGTTTCCCTACAAGCTGWCTAGGTTTAAACATATCTTAGCCTACAGAAAGTGAATAGCGTAATCAATTTATAGTGACGGAATTAGATTTCTTCCCAAGCAAAGTTATMTTATGTCTTCTCGGCTATAGAAGGTTTAATCTCAGCCTCTGAATGTCAAAGAAATGAAACAATGATATTCCCAAATGCATTAAGTAACATCTTTCCCGGGTATTTTACACCTTGCTTTACGCTTGTTTCTAGCATAAAGCATCGCAGGTCAAGGCGCTGCTTTAGATCACTTTATATAATCGGATCAGTTTGATTTTCTTCCATATCTTAAGCGAACAAGAGGTAGGTCTGTGCTTTTTGCCATTTTCTTTAATAAAACGTAGGCCAATGGCATCCCCTTTCGTACCACCTCAATTCGAGTCTTGATTGTAACTTAACAGCCCTTCAGTMWTATGSAGGTAGTCTATTTAAAGAGTGGGTAGAGGAATTGAGTGACACATCTATGGATATAGCATTCTATAGCCTAATTTCATCTGTCAAACAGGTAGGCCCACCTTTTTTTTCTTAAGGTTAGATATCTGTAACTGAACTAGACACAATATTATATTGTGACAGAGGTAGAAAATGTCACAAACTTCATCACCTCTTGTTGATGTGACACCCTTAAGACATTGACCAGCAGAACACAGGCGATAGAAAAATAGATTAGTGCAAAGTGAAAGATAGCGAAAATATAGGAACAAAGGCATTATAGTCTACCTGCTTCATACAGTAAATGACAGATTTTCCWTAGGTATGCTACTCATATACAGTTTATATGCCTCTGTTAGCACTTATGAAGGGGAGTGTTTATCATTTAGGGAAGTGCTAAACCCTTTTCCCTCAAATTTTTCCCCATCTTCTTGCACTTTGCCCACTTGTCACTCTGTTCAAAAGACTGGCAGCCATCTTGACCCACACAGGGGTAGCCTTTAGCCTACTAGACAATTAGCCATCTGCCTCTTTTCCCCGCTCAGAAATCCTGTAGATCAGGGCTCTCCAACCCTGTTCCTGGAGAGATACCCTCCTGTAGGTTTTCACTCCAACCCCAGCTAATTATTAGAATCAGGTGCACTAGATTAGGGTTGGAGTGAAAACCTACAGGACTGTACAGTAACTCTCCATGAACAGGGTTGGAGAGCCCTGCTGTAGATCGATGCTGTTCTATATAGTTGGAGGAGGCTTCGCTCTGGGGGGCTTTGTGGGTCTAGCTCTCTCCGTTGACAGACTTGCAGAGTATSCGCAGGCGAGACATGACTTCGTCCCAGTCCAGGTAGGCTCCCTCCAGGTGTCTCACCCGGTCTGGGTGGCTCACATAGCTCTTCCGCCCATGGAGCAGGCGCCAGTTGTCAAAGGTGACCAGGTCGCCTGCAGGAGGAAGGATATGCCCACTCAGTACTCACCCATGATATACAGATATTTCAAGATGAAAGTTKAAACGAATAGGCTACCTCTCAAGTGCCTCTTCAGTATGTCACATAAAAGATAACCAATAGTCATAGACGGTAAGTCTATCCCTACAACATTTGTAACTACAATTAATGCAATATCTTACAATACAATTCCTATTGCSAACTTTTATCCAGGGAAGATTCACTTGAACTGCTAATCTTGAAGGGGCACACTCATGCACACACACACTAACCAGGCTCCATCTTGTAGGTGAGCATGTTTTCTGGCCGCGTCATCAGCTGGATGTAGGCCTTGAGGGAGCTGTAGAAGGCCTGGACCTGGTGCAGGGGGAGGTCCAGCACAGAGTCCCTGGTGGCATTGTTGTAGTTGATCCGTACCACCCGCCCATCACTGTCAACACTGCTCAGAGAGAAGAGGGGTGCCAATGTTAGTGAGTTTGTGTGTCAACCTTTAGAAACTATGAAAATGACTGCATGATGGACATCTAGGTTTTGTTGCATAATAAGTTGACAAGTATCAGATGCTCATATCTAATTCAATCATATAAGAATGATCAGTATCCGTAATTAGAAATTCCCACAGTGACCTTGCTTGCTCACTTAAAATCACCTTCTCACCCATCAGTTGAAGGCAATGTTCCCTCAKAAAAAATTGGGCACTGAGCAAATTTCACTGAGCAAAATTCTGTGCAACTTCCGGGCCAKGTTTACTGTGAACACTGAGGCTTTAACGCTTTAAGTTACAGTTTTAACAGTGGCCAAGTAGGTTACTGTGGGTATTTGATCATAATGTAGGCCTACTAGAGTGGCCTACCATCAAAAACCATGGAGAGAAAATGTATCCCATAACATTTTAACATGTAAATAMTTGGTCTATCATTCAGCCTACAGTAGCAGCAAATGTGTGGTGTACAAAGTAGGTCTACATTCCATGAGACTTTTGGGGYAAAAAACATGCAGGGCTTGACATTAACCTGTTGATCCACTTGTTCTTCAGACAAGGAGGGGACTGAACATGTGTGGTTTGATGCAAGAAACCAAAAGTAAAATGTTTTATTATTCCCATTCCACTTTACAGATAACCAGAAAAAGTATGCTACCCTCTACCTATTGGCTACTTAGCTTATTCAAGACCATCTCAAAATATAACACTGCCCCTTTAAGACATAAACAAGCTCTTTACCTAACTTGCTTTTCAAAGATGGCTAGAAATGCGCACATTTTGTGCTCTTGTATGAAGCATTGCTGACAAAAAAGTAGCTATAACTGGGATAATAACTCACTAACTAGAAAATAATATGAACAAATGTGCACAAGTGGCTACATGAGCTCTCGCTTTGATCTAAAAACAAGCGCATCTACTCACGACTGCTCACGCTGTAAACACAGTCCAGTTCAAAGTAAATGGCACAGATCCATATGGCAATGTTTTTGCATATAGGCCTACTGCAGCTCTGATTGTTTATGGTGCACTGGTCTATCTAGAGTATGGGCCTGAGTCGTGCCTGTCAATGCAATTGAATCCTACTCCAATGCGCTCTTCCTACAAGAAAATCTCTTGCACAGTTAGTTTTGCATATTAAATCCTGCATAGTTCGTTTTGTTTCTGTATGTTACATTGAAAGTGGCTAATACMGGTTGATTCGAGCACAATTCCCACAGCAGAGTGAAATGTTGATAGTGTTAACTAAAGGGGAAACTCTAGAAAGTTGTGTGAAGTTCAATCTCGTGCTTCTCTGAGCGGGCTGATATTTATTCTGCGCACAGCTCCTTAGAGTGAACATTGGTTGCAGGTTGTGTATTATACATTGATTCTGCGGTTTACATTCTGAGCAGCAGATGGCGACACATATCTATCAAGCTCCTAAATSACATCCATGTAGCTTTAAYATAATCTTGAGAATGTAAGTGAGTGAGTGTCCGTATATGTGTGTATTTTGGTCCATGTGCTACCTGGAGCAGTTCTAGACTGACCTGTCAAGTCACATTAATATGTAAGCTGAGTGATGGCTCTTATGTGTGCAAAAAACAGGCCAATGCATCCATGTCTTATGTATTTTAATGGTGTGGCGATCACTCACTCTATGATGTGGTTCTTGGACTGCACCATGAAGTCACAGTAGTCGGACCCTGTGTCGGTGAAGTCCACCCGCAGGGAGGTGAGGGTCCTGAAAGCCTCGGGGTCTTCTCTTCTCAGTTGATCTGCCATGTGGAAGCCGTCCACCGCTTCACTCTCCCCACCCTCGCCAGCCTGGCACAGGCAATGCAGGAACTGCACCTGCAWACAGCCATACAGGATATTAGTACTGTTGCTAACAGCCATCCCATACAGGATACATACATCTTACATGGGTTGGGGACTGTGTGCAGTAAACGGTTTAAATATATGCGTGTGCTTGCGCAAGAGTGTTTTATCCAGATGTGACTCAGCTGTCTGACTGATAGTGGGAAAGTAGAGGATTAATGTAGATTTCATGAAGATGACGGTGGATCCTGTCTACTCACTCCAGGTGGGTAGTGCAGTGCTGGATAGTCAGTGTGGAGACTGAGTTTGCCAGCGGTGTAGGCCACGTTGTTAGCCTGGGATTTGTCCTGCACCTGCCATGTGTGCCTGAGGAAGGAATGAGAAAAGTTAAGAAAGGTCTATTATTAATGATTATTAACTAATTATCTAATCACAAAKGGTGTTGAGAACTAAGGACCAAGGCATTGTCTTTGGAAACATTAAAAAGGTTCAAGAGCAACAGGACATGGATAAAGTTATTCATCGTCCTACATTTCTAGCATTTGTTAAATAGTATGCCAATTWTACTAGGTGTCTTCTTTGCTCTTGGCATGGAGTCACTGTGCTCAAARATATGCAAATATGTGCCCTGGTTTTTTGTTGTSTCTCTTGGGTTGTTGATTGCGGAAMACTTCTTTTTTTCCTTTACAATAAACAAAAACTGCAGCTTCTTTAATGACATGTCTCTTGCTTTGGTTCGCAGCTGTTAGCTTCCTCTGACCTGAGCTAAACTGCTGGCTGTGGGATGCTTGTTGTTCCAACCTCAGCTTTATTGGCCCACGTGCAATCATTGGAAAACAAACTGGACGATCTACGAGTAAGACTATCCTACCAAGGGACATTAAAAYCTGTAATCTCTTATGTTTCACKGACGTGGCTGAACGATGACACGGATAATATAGAGCTGGCTGGCTTCTCTGTGTATGGGTAGGACAGAGCAGCTACATCTGGTAAGACGAGGGGCGGGGTGTGCGTCTATTTGTCAATAACTGCTGGTGCACAATGTCTAATATTAAAGAAGTCTTGAGGTATTGCTCGCCTGAGGTAGAATACCTTATGATAAGCTGTAGACCACACAATCTATATTATTCGTAGCCATCTATTTACCACCACAAACCGATGCCGGCACTAAGACCGCACTCATGAGCTGTATAAGGCCATAAGCAAACAAGAAAACGCTCATCCAGAAGCGGCGCTCCTAGTGGCTGGGGACTTTAATGCAGGCAACTTTAAATCCGTTCCAGCAGCATGTCACATGTGCAACCAGATGGGAAAAAAAKCTCTAGACCACCTTTTCTGTCACGYCCGTCGTCGGAAGGAGACCAAGGTGCAGCGTGGTGAGCGTACATTTTACTTTAATTTTAATGTCGCCAACAAAACAAGAAACAAAGAAATGACCGTGAAGCTTAACAGGGCTKAGTGCCACTAACAAAGATAACTACCCACAAATGTGAAAGGAAAAAAGGCTGCCTAAGTATGATTCCCAATCAGAGACAACGATAGACAGCTGTCCCTGATTGAGAACCCTACCCGGCCAAAACATAGAAATACAAAGCATAGAAATAAAGAAACTAGAATGCCCACCCTAGTCACACCCTGGCCTAACCAAAAATAGAGAATAAAAACCTCTCTATGGCCAGGGCGTGACATTTACTCCACACACAGAGACGCATACAAAGCTCTCCTCAGCCATCCATTTGACAAATCTGACCATAATTCTATTCTCCTGATTCCTGCTTATAAGCAAAAACTTAAGCAGGAAATACCAGTGACTAGATCAATACGTAAGTGGTCAGATGATGTGGATGCTACGCTACAGGACTGTTTTGCTAGCACAGACTGGAATATGTTCCAGGATTCATCCAATGGTATTGAGGAGTATATCACCTCAGTAACCGCTCTTACTACACTGGCTCTGACGCTCGTCGGATGTGGCAGGGCTTGAAAAATATTACAGACTACAAAGGGAAACCCAGCCACGAGCTGCCCAGTGACGCGAGCCTACCAGGCGAGTTAAATGCCTTTTATGCTCGCTTCAAGGCAAGCAACACTGAAGCATGTATGAGAGCACCAGCTGTTCCGGARGACTGTGTGATCCCGCACTCCGTAACTGATGTGAGCAAGACCTTTAAACAAGTCAACATTTACAAAGCTGCGGGGCCAGACGGATTACCAGGACGTATACTCAAAGCATGCATGGACCAACTGGCAAGTGTCTTTACTGACATTTTCAAACTCTCCCTGACCGAGTCTGTTATACCTACATGTTTCAAACAGACCACCATGGTCCCTGTGCCCAAGAAAGTGAAGGTTATCTGCCTAAATGATTACCGCCCTGTAATACTCACGGCGGTAGCCATGAAGTGCTTTGAAAGGCTGGTCATGGCTCACATCAACACCATCATGCCGGAAACCCTAGACCCACTCCAATTTGCATACCGCCCCAACAGATCCACAGATSGCGCAAACTCAATCGCACTCCACACTGCCCTTTCCCACCTGGACAAAAGGAACACCTATGTGAGGATTGGCTCAGRGTTCAACACCATAGTGCCCACAAAGCTGGGACTAAACACCTCCCTCTGCAACTGGATCCTGGACTTCCTGACGGGCCGCCCCCAGGTGGTAAGGTTAGGCAACAACACATCTGCAACACTGATCCTCAACACTGGGGCCCCTCAGGGGTGCGTGSTTAGTCTACTCCTGTACTCCCTGTTCACCCACGACTGCGTGGCCAWGCACAACTCCYAAACCATCATTAAGTTTGCTGACGATACAACGATGACACAGCCTATAGGGAGGTCAGAGACCTGGCAGTGTGGTGCCAGGACAACAACTTCTCCCTCAACGTGACCAAGACAAAGGCCGCCCCCAGGTGGTAACAAACTATGATGGTCCAAACACACCAAGTCAGAATAGGGCATGACAACACCTTTTCCCCCTCAGGAGACTGAAAAGATTTGGCATGGATCCCCAAATRRTCAAAAAGTTCTACAGCTGCACCATTGAGAGCATCGTGACCGGTTGCATCAGCGCCTGGTATGGCAACTGCTTGGCATCTAACAGTAAGGCGCTACAGAGGGTAGTGCGTACGGCCCAGTACATCACTGGGGCCAAGCTTCCTGACATCCAGGACCTATATACTAGACGGTGTCAGAGGAAGGCCCAAAGAATTGCCAAAAACTCCAGTCACCCAAGTCATAGACTGTTCTCTCTGCTACCGCACGGCAAGTGGTACCAGAGCGCCAAGTCTAGGACCAAAAGGCTCCTTAACAGCTTCTACCCCCAAACCATAAGACTGCTGAACAATGAATCAAATGGCTACCCGGACTATTTACATTGACCGCCCCCCTTTGTTTTTACACTGCTGCTACTCGCTGTTTATTATAAATGCATAGTCACTTTTCAAACTACCTCGACTAACCTGTACCCCTGCACATTGACTTGGTACCGGTACCCCCTGTATATAGCCTCGTTATTGTTATGTAATTATTTTTCCATTTGATTAGATTTTTTTTTTTTTACTTTAGTTTATTTAGTAAATATTTTCTTAACTTTATTTCTTGAACTGCATTGTTGGTTAAGGGCTTGTAAAAGAAACATTTCACGGTAAGGTTGTATTCGGCGCGCATCTGATTTTTTAATTTAATTTAATAATTTTAATTAATTTAATCAAATTTAATTTGATTTGATTGAATGTATTGGGTAATACCTCGGGCTTAACATCCCCTGGATGAATTTTGGACTGAGGCCCACCTACCAAAACTCAATTAGGTTGCATGTCCATAAAACMTTTGGTTAATCCAGACTGAAGGCAACAATAGCGAGCGTAGCYTTCAGTCTGGTTTAACCAGGCTGTCCATGTTATCCTCAGTATACAAAAGGAGCGGATAGTTGAGAGTAGCAATGGSTTTCTATAATTAGGATATTTTAGGAAAAATCGGACATGATGGCAAAGTTCAAACGCACCCTAGTGAATCTGCTGTGGTTGAAATATAAAGCTGTGTGGAAAATGCAGAGCTTTTAGAAATTGTATGACCGTGGTTTGGCTTAAGATTGTATGAAGCTAATACAGTCAGAGAGCATGGTTTCTCACCCATAGAATGTCAGTCTTAGGTATCCGATCCTCTGGCTGAGGCGGGCCACCTGACCCTGCTCCACCGGCGCCCCCTTCAGGTAGACGATGCCCACGCGGCGTAGAGCCAGCAGCCAGGCCAGGGCGGCCTTGTCATCGTGGAGGACCTCCTCGAAGTTGGCCGTGGGGATCCGTAGCTCTGAGTCCCAGTACATACGCTCTGAGAGAGCCAAGGAGATAGATGCACTTCATTAACCGTCCTGTATCGTATCATTGTTTGTCAAAGTTCCCAGGTTTTTCAGAAATTCCAGTTGGAGGTTCCCCAGAATCAGGAGGGAATGAGTAGGGAGGGAATCCTTCAACTAAAAATCCTTGATGCAGGATTTCTGAAAAACTTAGTAAATCTCCGGAATTTTTCAACGTCAGAATTTRGCAATACAACATTTCGGCCATTTTCTACCAATGTTGACAACTGACAGTTTCTGCTCTGTGCAGTGATTAAACTGCCTGGGGTGCAGGTGGGACAGAACAGAATGCTTGTTTGCCTTGGTGTAGGACAGCTCAGGTTGTCACAACCATATGGACACATGGACAGAAACCACAGCCTGTCAATGGACAATGGACTCTAARGGCAATATGTCTTATGCTCCTGGACACAGTCTGTACTGTCTGTACATAATGTGTCTGTGTCCATGAAACGTTTCCTCCAAGGGATAGGAGGGAGGGAGGGAGGCCAGCTCGCTATGGTTGGAATACTCTGTGAGGAAGACGGGGAAGGGGGAGAGAGGGGTGAGAAGAGTCTGCATTTCTCGACTGACAGCAGTGGAAAAAGCCTCCCACCGCTTCGCTTCGCACCCAGCTGGCTTCAGCCCTTTTTCCATAGAGGCTCTCTCCAGTGGCTCCTGCATTGCAGACACAGCTGCCGAGCACATTTAGTGTGTGTGTGTGTGGGTACAAAGCTAGTGTTAATTAATTATTCAAAAACAAACCAAGGGGGTACAACAAACCTCTTCAGTGGCAATTCATCAGGATTAAGTAGAGTAAAAATCCAAAGAAAGATGTTAGAAAGCTTGACTTTGCATCAACTCAGTTGACGTAAATACTTGTGTGGGGTAGTCAATGGATTTTGCTCCGTGAGTACAGCTACGGTAACGCATGGAGTCTCTGTGTGTGTAGGGGCTCATGCAGGAAGAAGCTGCAGCTTGATTGCCACCCCTGGGGAATGATCCTGACTCTTTTCAGCTGAAACAATGAGTCATCGAGATACAATGATACCCTTCACTGATACTGATGACTTAACCCACAGCAGGTTTRTTACATCTCCCTTCACGCTGTCATCTCCCAAAAAACTGTAGCATAGGTCAAAAAGTAAAATAACWCTTTATTAAAGGCTGGCTGATGTTGAGGGTCACCGACGAAGAGAAMGTTGAAGTATGAGGAACTTCTAGAATATAGGCTAGTTCCTTCCAATATTCMAATGTTACAAGTACTCCCATGAAATCAGACTAGCCAATAGATACKATTTGACCAGCTAGTATGTATCCGCACACAAAGGGGGACATAAAGCTCTTGGCTAGAGGCAGAACGGTGATTCAGGGACAGCCCTGAGGTTTTGGATATCACACATGACGGAGTAAGCCATAACAGCGGAGGTAAAAGCATGTCATATCGAATTAGGAGTTTTGGCTGAACTTGCCTTCCCCCCTGTAAGTGGACYTTTTCTTGTCTGGTAAACTTGMCTAACATCACTGGTTATCTCCTGATTGACTCAAGACCAGTACTCACTACCTTCACTGTTATGTTTTGAACCAAGTACCGTTATGTTGTGAACAAATCGATTTCAATCTTTAAGTGACAAGAAAAATAAAGAGAGAGTAAAGAGAGAGGAAGAGAGAGGCAAATGGAGAGAAAAGAGAGCGAGAGAGAGTGGAGAGTGGAAAGGAGCATAGAGAGAATCAGAGCAGAGAGAGCTAAACCCAGGTAGGCCCTTTAGTGGGTGATGGATGGGGTAAYAGAGCGGCTGGCTGGGCAGTGGGCCCGGGCTGGGAGGGTTCAGATGGTGSAGGGCCCAGAACATTCTGCTCGGTTATTGCCGTGTAATGCTTGACACTCAAKMTCTCACCAAGCGCAAAATCGCTGCTCTGATTTCCTGGAACGTGTAGCGTCGGTCCACCAAGCCAATTAGCGATTAGTCTCCCTGACTCTTGCATAGTTTCCAGCCGGGGTTAACTGAGATACACACAGCCTGAGATTGTGTGTTTTGAGAGAGCTAGTTCCTGTGTCTGTCATAGRATGTATGTGTATTAGAACCCAGGAGTTTTTATGTGACACTATTATACTTGTGAATGTACGTGTTATCTGTCTGTTTGATGGGAGTGTGTGTATGCACACACGTTTATGTGAGTGTATTCGTGTGTGCATAATGCCTTTCCTCCCTTACGTTGGTCTTGGTCTGCTGCTGTGGCTTTTCCAGACGAGGAAACCTGAAGCTGCGGCTCCTGTTGCTGACGGCAGTCTCTCTCTATCTCTCGCTCTCTCTCCCCCACCCCCCGCTCTCTCTCCTCCATCCCTCGCCCTCTCTCTGTCTGCTCTCCTCTGGAGCTGGAGGCTCTCTCAACGCTCTACTTGAGTCGTGGTTCTCCAAAAAGCTGCTTTGTGTGTAAGCAGGGTCTGTCACAATTCTAATCCACTAGATCAACTTCCTCAGAGGGTCAATTGTGGAGTTCAGTCCTTCTGACGGCSCTCTGTTTCGACTGGAGGAATTAGACGCCGTATTGTATTTGTTGTAAAGGCCTTCACAAACATGGTGGCATTCATTAAGTGCTTTCATTGCAAAGGGGGSTGATGCCAGTGAYTGTGCCCTCTACGATTATCAGGACAAGCTTGCAGCTGTACTGAAATTTTAGATGAATGGAATTGTGTGGTATATCGGCCAGAGGAATGTTAACATCTAGTGGAATACGGAGGTTTCCGCAAAACTACTACAATCCTGCATCCAATCATGTGAGAAGTGAAGTCACATAAACACACAGTCACACACACACGTCACCTGCGGTGTATCACATTGTAGCTGTTATAGTCCTATTTACAAAGAGTCTGTCTTAAACTGACGTGGCACAGCTAGTCCTTCTCTGGAGAACGCTCCCCACCCTCCGTCCAATACAACAAACTAACCTTTCTCTGTTTAATGGAGAAACCTGCACCACAGAGCCACCTCTGCCTTCTCAGCTTTAATAACACAGTGTATACAGTGTTCWTACTGGAACGCTCAAGGACCCCTAATACCTACCTCTGCCCCATGGTACTTTTTATAGATCTGGAAGACTTGGATAGGAGTCAGCAATAATASCTTGCCCTTCTGGTTTTAGCTTGACCTAGCCCTCAGATGGGCTGGATGGAATTTCCCCATCTTGCTTACACCTATTCAGTCCTTCCAGATCTTTAGTATAATTTTCCCTCTCCTGAGCAGTAAAGCTGAACTGAGCTGAACTGAGCTGTACTGTGCTGTGCTGACCTGGTTACACATCCACTTTAGGATACCACACGCATCCAACTGTGTGTGTGTGTGTGTGTGTGTGTGTGTGTGTGTGTGTGTGTGTGTGTGTGTATATGGAAATGGTGAGGTTTGGGGAAAGATGCGTGTTTTTCCATTGATGCACCACACAGCTATGTTTTCAGGAGCCTTGTTTTTTTAAACTGATGTGTTCTCACGCATCGCCACAAGAGCACATAGGTCCAGATGGATTCTTACATTCAATGAGTCAAGGAAGACACCAGACTCCCATTAAGTCAAAGGAAAGACATATCAGCTGCCTGTTTGGATGAGGAGGAACGAAGTCCCATTAGGAACTAACTGAGGCCCAGTCATTCAGATTATCATCACATTCAGACCGGTTTGTAGTTGAACTGATGAGAGTAATTATACAGTGCCTTGCAAAAGTATTCATCCTGTCCGTTCCTGACCTATTATGTTATTTTGATTATGTTTAGTTGGTCAGGGCGTGAGTTGGGGTGGGCATTGTATGTTGTGTGTGTGTTTGGTTAGTCTATGGGTGTTGTATGTGTAAGGGATGAAGTGTTGTTAGGTTGTCTAGTTATGTCTATGGCTGCCTAGATTGGGTCTCATCAGAGACAGCTGTCATTCATTTGGTCTCTGATTGGGAGCCCATATTATATAAGGTAGCCATAGGCAAGTAGGGGCTTTTGTGGGTGTTTGTTTCCCTTGTGTCAGTGTTTGGACCACACAGGACTGTTTTTGAGGTATGTCACGTTGTTGTTTGTAGTGTTTTTCTTGTTATTTTACATTAAAACATGTACAATTTACCAATACCGCATCTTGGTCCGATCCATGCTCCTCCTCGTCCTGAGGAGGAGAAACGACTTTTGACAGCCATTACAGAAACACCCACACACAACAGGACCAAGCGGATTGAGGAAGGAGGCAAGAACTAAAAGCAATGGAGAGAAGAGGAATGGAGTTGGGAGCAAATTTTTCAATGGAGAAGGACCCTGGGCTAAGGAGTGGGAGAGAATCGCCGCTCTCGGGAGGAGAAAGGAGGCAGCCCACAGGCCAGGAGCGCTGGTATGAGGAGGCAGCACGTATGAGAGGCTGGAAAGCCCGAGAGGCTCACCAAAAAATTTCTTGGGGGGAGGCTAAAGGGGAGTGTGGCGAAGCCGGGTTGGATACCTGAGCCAACTCCCCGGGCTTGCCGTGGAGTGAGAGAGCGTCGTACTGGTCAGACACCGTGGTTATGCGGTAAAGCGGCACGGTGTCCCAGTACGCGTGCTTAGCCCAGTGCGGGCATTCCACCTTGACCGCCACTGGAGGGCTAGGTTGGGCATCGAGCTCGAGTGCCATGAAGCCGGCCCAACGTATCTGGTCTCCAGTACGTCTCCTCGGGCCGGCAGTACATGGCACAGCCTTACAGGTGGTGTCCCCGGTGTTCGCCCTGCAATAGCCCAGTGCGGGCTATTCCACCTCGCCGCACTGGCAGGGCTAGGGGACCATTCAACCTGGTACGGTTGGGGAGGCTCGGTGCTCAAGAGCACGTGTCCTCCTTTCACGGTCCGGTATATCCGGCGCCACCTTCCCACCCAGCTCAGTACCATCAGTGCCTACACCACACGCACACAGGCTTCCAGTGGCATCTCCGAGAGCCCTGTTTCCTCCTCCACGGCACATCCTCCCTATGTGCGTGTCTCCACCCAGTGCTCCCAGTTCCGGCAACCACCACAAAGCTCGCTGTGCGTCTCCAGAGCCCTGTAACGCATGTTTCCTTCTCCCGCACTCCCCATAGGTGCGTGCCTTCAGCCCGGTCCTCCAGACCGTACGCACCCGGCCTAGAGTGCGCCACGAGAGTCCAGTGTGCCCTGTTGTTGTTCCCCGCACTAGCCTGAAGGTGCGTGTCCTTAGCCCTGGTACCTCCAGTTCGGTACCACGCACCAGGCCTACAGTGCGGTCTCGCCCGGCCAGAGTCTGCCGTCTGCCCAGCGGCGCCTGAACTGCCCGTCTGCCCAGCGGGCCTGAACTGCCCGTCTGCCCAGCGGCGCCTGAACTGGCCGCTGCCCAACGCCGTCTGAACTGTCCGTCTGCCATGAGCCTGCAGCCGCCGTCTGCCATGAGCCTGCAAAGCCGCCCGTCTGCATGCAGGAGCCGCTAAGCCGTCCGCCAGAAACAGGAGCCGCTAGAGCTCAGCCAGACAGGGAGGCCGCTAGAGCCTTCCGCCAGACCGGAATCAGCCAGAGCCTTCGCCAAGATCGTGATCTAGCCAGAGCCTTCCGCCAGACCGGATCACCAGAGCCTTCCGCCAGACCCGGATCAAGCAGAGCCCTCCGCCAGACGGATTCAGACCAGAGCCTTCCGCAGACCGGTACAGCCAGAGCTTCGCCAGACCGGATCAGCCAGAGCCTTCCGCAGATCTGATCCAAGCCAGAGCCGTCAGCCAGCCATGACCAGCCAGAAGGCCGTCCAGCCAGCCATACCTAGCCAGAGCCGTCAGCCACCATTGACAGCCAGAGCCGTCGCCAGCCAGGATCGCCAGCCAGCCAGGATCCGCCCAGCCAGTCCGGAGCTGTCAGTCCCCTCAGCCCGGAGCTGCCGTCCCTAGCCCGGAGCGCGTCCCTCATCCCGCGGTGCTGCCCTTATCCCGAATGCTTGCCTCCTTCAGTTAGGTGGGTTTAGTTGGAGGGTGGTTCATGGGTGGGGGTACGGAAGCGGGGAGTGACTATGGTGGTGTGGGGTGACAGCCGTCCAGAGGCCGGAGCCAACCACCGGTGGAACAGATGCCCACCCCAGACCCCCTAGACTTTTTGGTGGTGCGTTCCGAGTACGACCTTGAGGGGGGGGTTTTTATGTCACGTTCCTGACCTATTTTTATGTTATATTTTGATTATGTTTAGTTTGGTCAGGGCGTGAGTTGGGGGTGGGGCATTGTAAATGTTGTGTGTGTTTGCGGTTAGTCTCATGGGTGTTGTAATGTGTATGGATATGTTTGTTATGGTTGTCTAGTTATGTCCTATGGCTGCCAGATTGGGTCTCAAATCAGAGACAGCTGTCATTCATTTGTCTCTGATTGGGATAGCCATATTTAAGGTCAGCCATAGCAGTCAGGCTTTGTGGGTGTTTGTTTTCCCTGTGTCAGTGTTTGGGACGCACACAGGACTGTTTTGAGGTATGTCACCGTTGGTTGTTTTTGTAGTTTGTAGTGTTTTTGTTATTGTTACATTAAACATGTACAATTAACCAAATCCGCATCTTGGTCGATCATGTACCCCCTCGTCTGAGGAAGAGAAGACTTGACAGCCATTACAACATCCCCCTTGGTGTTGTCCTATTCTGTTGCATTACAACTGTAATTTAAATGGATTGTATGATTATTTGGATTTTTCCCCCCCATGTAGGACATACACAAAATAGTCAATTGGTGGAAGTGAAATTTAAAAAAATACTTGTTAAAAGAATTCTAACTGGAAAAGTGGTGCATGCATATGTATTCACCCTTTTGCTATGAAGCCCCTAAATAACATCTGGTTGAACCAATTAAACTTTCAGAAGTCATCATAATTAGTTCAAGGTCCACCTGTGTGCAATCTAAGTGTCACATGATTCTGTATATGATACTACCTGTTCTGAAGGCCCCAGAGTCTGCAAACACGCATAAGCAAGGGCACCACCAAGCAAGCGGCACATGAAGACCTAGGAGCTCTCCAAACAGGTCAGGGACAGAAGTTGTAGAGAAGTACAGATCAGGGTTGAGTTATAAAAACATATCAGAAACTTTGAACATCCACGGAGACAATTAAATCCTTATTAAAAAAAATGGAAAGAAATATGGCACACAACAAAACCTGCCAGAGAGGGCCGCCCACCAAAACCTCACAGACCAAGCAAGGAGGAATTAATCAGAGATGCAGTAAAGAGACCAAAGATAACCCTGGAAGAGCTGCAAAAGCTCCACAGCGGAGATTAGAGTATCTGTCCATCAGGACGCACTAAGTCTACACTCCACAGAAGCTGGGCTTTACGGAAGAGTGCCAGAAAAAAAGCATACTTTTACTAAAAATGTAGCTTTTTGCATTAAGGAAAGTGCTATGTCTCACGCAAACCCAACACCTCTCATCACCCGAGAACACCATCCCCACAATGAAGCCATGGTGGTAACACACATCCCAATGCTGTGGGGATGTTTATTTATCACACTCACCACACCGGCAGGTCTCCACCGACTTGCGCACACACACACTAGCCCACTCACCACACACCAGACACAGAACCACATCACTGAAGGAACTCACACGGCACACACTCAATGATGGCGCTAAATCACAGGGATCTCTTCCGAGGGACTCTGTTTGCTCACTCACTCACCCAGAGATTCCTTGCACACACCGACACCACACACTGGGGGTACGCGAGGTTCACCCTTCCACGCACAGCGACAATGCACACACCATCACATCCAGCATCTGCCGCTCCCTAAGCTAACACAACACACACCCTCGAGTGGTTAAGAGGAAACATCACATTCCACCACCCCATGTATTCGGAATGGCTACCCAGTCAACGCCCTAGACACTCCATCACTCTGACGCACACACCTCAACTACGACTCTCGACTCACAAAGACTCGCACAGCTAGCACACCACACTACAAAACACACACAGCCACGAGCAACCTCATCCAACCCTGAAGGATGCTGGAGGCACACAGCTCTCACACACATCTGCCTCTCACACACACGAAGAATTGGGACAAAAATCCCAGTGGCTAATGTGCCAAGCTTTATAGCGACATAACCAAAAGATTGCAGCTGTATATGATGGGAAAAGGTGGCTTCTACAAAGTATTTGACTTTGGGGGGGTGAATAGTTATGCACGCTCCAGTGTTCCTGTTTTTTCTATTTATATTTTTATAAATATTTTTGCATCTTCAAAAAGGTAGGGCATGTTGGTTGTAAATCAAATGATACAACCCCTCCCCCCCACTAAAAATATATATTTTAATTCCGGTTTGTAAGGCAACAAATAGGAAAAATGCAAAAGGGGTGAAGCACTTCCGCAAGCCAACTGTAGAACAGTGAAATCGCTAGTGAATTGCCAATATGTATGCCGTAAGTAACAATTTAAAAAAACATTCATACTTGTGTTCATCTCTAAGCCAAGCTAGTTATCAATGTCTCATTAAAAAGTGATAAACAATTCTATTTTATCTTATTACCATTTACAAACATGGCTTGCTTGCTAAAACTACATCAGAGCAGAATGTTCCATTTCTTAGTGGCCAAACAAGGAGTGTTTTAAGGACAGTCTTAAGGATCTCTCGTTATACCACTAACAACTGGCCCAGAGTCAGATTAGGCCTGTTTATCTCATGAAGGGATGCACTCCAAAAAATCTGCACTGCAGGGAAGAGAATGACTCAGTAGGCACTATGGTAGTGACTATGAGTTCGACGATTATGATTTTTCAACGCCGATACTGATTATTGGAGGACCCAAAAAAGTTATAGCCGATTAATCGGCCATTTTTTTATTTATTTGTAATAATGACAATTACAACAATACTGAATGAACACATATTTAACTTAATATTAATACATCAATAAATACAATTAGCCTCAAATAAATAATGAAACATGTTCAATTTGGTTTAAATAATGCACAACACAAAGTGTTGGAGAAGAAAGTAAAAGTGGCAATATGTGCCATGTAAAAAAGCTAACGTTTAAGTTCCTTGTTCAGAACACGAGAACATATGAAAGCTGGTGGTTTCTTTTAACATGAGTCTTCAATATTCCCAGGTAAGAAGTTTTAGGTTGTAGTAGTATATATAGGACTATTTCTTCTCTATACCATTTGTATTTCATATACCTTTGACTATTGGATGTTCTTATTGTATTGCCAGTGTAACAGTATAGCTTCCGTCCCTCGCTCGACCTCTACCTGGGCTCGAACCAGAACACACTGACAAAGCCACCCTCGAAGCATCTTACCCATTGCTCCACAAAAGCCGCGGCCCTTGCAGAGCAAGGGGAACAACTACTTCAAGGTCTTAGAACGAGTGACGTCACCAATTGAAATGCTATTAGCGCGCACCCCGCTTAACTACCTAGCCATATTCACATCGGTTACACCAGAGTAATCTCGGGATTGTTCGCATTAGCTTGAATCGCATAAAACAGCTCTTGAATGCTATGAACGCAACCTAGGAGAGAGCTGCTGGCAAACGCACGAAAGGTGCTGTTTGAATGATTGTATGTCTACAAAAGCCTTGCTGCTTGTGCCTCCCTCACCCCGACAT
>NC_036855.1:50433058-50446866 GCF_002910315.2 Salvelinus sp. IW2-2015
AGAGGCAAGGGAACAACTACTTCAAGGTCTTAGAACGAGTGAAGTCACCAATTGAAATGCTATTAGCGCGCACCCCGCTAACTACCTAGCCATTTCACATCGGTTACACCAGCCTAATCTCGGGAGTTGATAGACTTGAAGTCATAAACAGCTCAATGCTTAAGCACAGGGAAGAGCTGCTGGCAACGCACGAAAGTGCTGTTTGAATGAATGTTACGAGCCTGCTGCTGCCTACCACCGCTCAGTCAGACTGCTCTATCAAATATAAAATCATAGACTTAACTATAACATAATAACACACAGAAATACGAGCCTTGTCATTATGTCATTAATATGGTCAAATCCGGAAACTATCATTTCGAAAACAAAAGTTTATTCTTTCAGTGAAATACGGAACCGTCCGTATTTTATCTAACGGTGGCATCCATAAGTCTAAATATTCTGTTACATTGCACAACCTTCAATGTTATGTCATAATTACGTAAAATTCTGGCAAATTAGTTCGCAACGAGCCAGGCGGCCCAAACTGTTGCCATATAGCTCTGTTGCACAGAACGCAAGAGAATGTGACAGAATTTCCCTAGTTAAAGAAATTCATGTTAGCAGGCAATATTAACTAAATATGCAGGTTTAAAAATATATACTTGTGTATTGATTTTAAGAAGGCGTTGATGTTTATGGTTAGGTACACATTGGTGCAACGACAGTACTTTTTTTACGAATGACCTTGTTAAATAACGTTTGGCGAAGTAGGCTATGAATAATGATTAAATGCTGATAAATTAACAGGCACCGCATCGATTATATGCAACGCAGGACAAGCTAGATAAACTAGTAATATCATCAACCATGTGTAGTTAACTAGTGATTATGTTAAGATTGATTGTTTTTTTATAAAATTTGTTTAATGCTAGCTAGCACCTTACCTTGGCTCCTTGCTGCACTCGCATAACAGGTAATCAGCCTGCCACGCAGTCTCCTCGTGGAGTGCAATGTAATCGGCCATGATCGGTGTCCAAAAATGCCGATTACCGATTGTTAAGAAAACTTGAAATCGGCCCTAATAATCGGCCATTTCGATTAATCGGTCGACCTCTAGTAGTGACCAAGCAGACAGTGAGTAAAGGTGTTGACACATTTACTGGCAGCAGTRGGTGGAGAAGAGTCCAGAGGAAGATCTGTGAGAAAAAACTGTGGCCTGTTGGGTAAGCCAGCCAACACTGCTTCGTCACCTCACGGTAGGTAAAAGGCTCAAAGTACACTAGCCAGAAAGTGAGAAAACACCACGTCACTCACCGAGGATACTCCTTATCCTCCTCAAGCATTCAAAGAGACCTTAAGGACACAATAGTGCCAGTTTACAGGCTTTATTACTGTTCACAGGAGGCGGCAAGTTGGAACATTTGATAAACATYCAGAAGGTAATGACTACTACACTCTCAAAATAAAAGATGCTATCTAGAACCTAAAAGGGTAATTCGCACTGGCAAGAGGAAAAAGTATGTGAACCCCTTTGGAATTACACCTAGACTTTTGCATAAATTGGTCATAGATGAAGATTAGATCATATTTTCAGTCACAACAATAGACAAACATAGTCTGCTTCAATTAATAACACACAAATGATTGGATTTTTCTTGTCTATATTGAATACATCATTTAAATATTCACGGTGTAGGTTGGAAAAAGTATATGAACCCCTAGGCTAATGACTTCGCCAAAAGCTAATTGGAGTCAGGAATCAGCTAACCTGGAGTCCAAGAGAGCGGTTCACACCAGACATCCCAAGAATATTGCTGAACTGAAACAGTTTTGTAAAGAGGAATGGTCCAAAATTCCTCCTGACCGTTGTGCAGGTCTGATCCGCAACTACAGAAAACGTTTGGTTGAGGTTGTTGCTGCCAAAGGAGGGTCAACCAGTTATTAAGTCCAAGAGTTCACAATGTTTACACGGTGTGTTCAATAAAGACATGAAAACATTTTTGTTTGTGTGTTATTAGCTTAAGCAGACTGTCTGTTTTGACTCACGACCAATTTATGCAGAAATCCAGGTAATTCCAAAGGGTTCACATACTTTCTCTTACCACTGTACTTCAATATAAGAGCGCGATCCAGTATTTCCCATGGAGGGGTGATTGAAACAGATCCATAAAATGATTGAATCAGATCCACAGCCCCCAAAGCCACATCTCCAAGACAAGGGTTTCGGAAACCGAAAATGACTATGGTACCATTCCTAGAATGCCTTAGGAATAAGAAGGCAAAACAACTTGCGGTTGCTAAGGCCCTCGGTAAGATAAACATTCCAATCTCCCTGTGCACAAAACAAGTCTTTGAGTGTTTGTTTGTATACTATACACACACTATGGCTTCAAGCTCTAGCCTYGATGATTGAGTGAGGTCAGAACCAGACCTGGGTTTAAAATATTACTTGAAATAATTAAAATACTAATGCTGTGCTCGACTGAGCTTGCATTGCATAYTACAACCAATGGAATAGTCTCAAAAGTGCAAACCCCACTCGCCTGGCACTCCAGGCAGGCAAAAAAAATGCCAAATAGCATACTATTTGAATCCAAGACTGGTCAGAACAAGGTCCCCTCAGTTGCAGAGAGAGTTGAGTTTGGCTTAAAAATGGTGTCTCTAAGCATCCACTTCCACTAAGCCTCCCTATAATCAGTATTCCATATGGCAGAGGCAGAAGAGGGGAGTTGAACAGGACTGCACACAGACTTTACCCCATGCCGAAGGTCTCAGGTTATTAAGCTATTTCACATACAGCCGCTGCATACCTCAGCGATGTAGTCTGGTCTACGTGTGAAAGCGACATCCTCTGGGCTAGAGATTGACAGGCTGCACACTTTGACAGAAGCAGCCGTGTCTGGGGAACACCATATCCTTGGAAATGATTGGGGCACGTGGACCCGGAGGTTGGTCTAATGGTCAACACAGCCGCCTCCGGACTACATGTGCCTCCAACAGCGGGGGTTCAAATCCAGCTTCTATACTGTCGAATCTCATTTCTATGCTGTCTAAATAAATTAAAGATAAATATGTTTTATTTAAGTAAATGGTTAGGGGGAAACTCCTAATTCCTACTGACACTAAAGGACAAAAAACAAGTGAGTTGTGATTCAGTCTGAGAAACACCTCATATTATCATATTGACCTCGGCGTCTCCAGCGGGTGCTACACTTTCACAATCTTACCCGTCTTCTAGGAAAACATACAGATGTTCAAAACTAGGCCCATATATGTGAGTGGAAAGAGAAAGAGCTATAGGTAGCTAGGTAGGGATGTGAACTGAACTTGAGTAACAAAACTTCCACATGTGAACATTATTTCACCATCCATCCATCTAAAAATGTAAACTTTTCCATGGTTTTTCGGCAGGAGGAATTTCAGACCAGACCTCAGGAGGATATAATTAAACCCAGAGACAAGGGGGCTGGTGTGTGTGTGTGTGTGTGCGCGTGCGTGCGTGCGTGTGTGCGTGAGAGAAAGAGAGAAAAAGAAAACGCACAGAGCCAGACAGAACATGAGCTAATCTCTGTCTGGTAGGAGCACTCCTGGTGTTGAGCTAGCAACAGTGGAAGAACAGAAACCCTGCACTGACAAAGTGTGCGTGTAAGTGTGTGTGGAAGGGGACCTCTTACACTTGTACTAAAGGAGAGAGGGGAGAAGGGGCGGGTTGCTATCGACACACTGCCTTTAAATCACTCGAGTGGAGACAAAGCAGGAGCCACTCAAACCTGTGGGTCCTTCAGGACCACGTGTGGACATACCATAGTCTCTCCTCATTTGAAATGCAGCAACAGCTTTCATTTCACTTTTACTACTGCCTTGTACATGGCTTTTTTTTTTTTTACATAGACTGACCAGGTGAATCCAGGTGAAAGCTATGATCCCTTATTGATGTCACTTGTTACATCCACTTCAATCAATGTAGATGAAGGGGAGGAGACAGTTTAAAGAAGGATTTTTAAGCCTTGAGACAATTAAAACATGGATTGTCTATGTGTGCCACTCAAAGGGTGAATGGACAACACAAAATATTTAAGTGCCTTTGAACAGGGTATGGTAGTAGGTGCCAGGCGCACCGGTTTGAGTGTGTCAAGAACTGCAGTGCTGCTGGGTTTTTCACGCTCAACAGTTTCCCGTGTGTCTCAAGAATGGCCCACCACCCAAAGGACATCCAGCCAACTTGACACAACTGTGGGAACCATTGGAGTCCACATGGGTCAGCATCCCCATGGAATGCTTTCGACATCTTGTAGAGTCCATGCCCTGACGAAGTGAGCCTGTTCTGCAGGCAAAGGTGGGTACAACTCAATAATAGCAAGGTGTTTCTAATGTTTTGTACACTCAGGGTGCATTGAAGTGTATTTACGTTTTTTTTATGGCATGTGATTAGATTCATCCTGCTCAGTTTTAGAGATAACAGATTATCAGCAATGTTAATAAGGTCAATGAGATTAAACTTAGTTTATAACTGTGTGTTTGTGTGTGTGTGTGTGTGGGGGTGGGGGGGTGGGGGGGGGGTGCATGAAACCTATTGGATATGCAACAGATATTACAGAAATGTTATCTTGGATGTTAGACTGTTAATCTTGAATATGTGTGTGCTCAACCCTTAGCTAACCATCTGACCATTTAGATCACTTGTAAAAAGCATATACTGATATACAGTAAAAATCCTTAATATCAATAATGGTTTTCTAAATTACTTGTGGCCTGTAGCATATGAAAATTCAGTTTGTATTGCACAAAGAAAATGCCAATCAAAAAGTAACATTGGAATTTGCAGGATTCTTGCTTTAAGTACTGTATGAGGGCACAGACCCTTATTTTCTTTTTCAGAGAAACTCTTCAGGGATATTTTCAAGAACGAAAATCCTTTATCTCATGGGTCTTCAGAGTTACGCAGGAGTCAGCTACTGCTAGACTAGACTGGAACGGACACTGTCAGCATGACTGAATTGGCAATGTGTGTGTGTATGCATGTACTGTACTGTAGCAGTGAATTTCAATAGACAGAGACACATGCTCAACCCAAACTAACAGCTATGAAACTATATAGGCCCTACCAGTTTGGGATTGGATCACAATCAATAATTAAATAAACAAAGGATTTATCCTGATTTATTCCAGAATATCTACTTTCAGCAACAGTACGGAAATTACCATATAGCAGTCCTAGGCGTAATAGTCTTACTGTTGAGGAAGAGCTCCTCTTGTAGGGCTTGTCTGGCAGCAGGAGAGAAGCACCGTTTCCTCAGCCATTCTGGGTCAAACTCGCTGGTGTGCTGGTCCGGCCACACTATGGACACCTGAGGACAACCACAGAGGATGGTTAAGGGTTTGCATGAGAATCCCAAACCTTCCTTAAATGCAGCTCACACTAGTGTAGCACATGGGGATGTGTGAAACTTGCTCCTCAGCCTGAAGTGTCCCCATTTGCGCCAGCGAATAGCTGGCTTTTTGTGTGGTGCCGACTGGTAAGACGCTTTAAGAAGGCGYTCACGTGTGCTAGCAAGGCAGAGGTCCCGAGTTCGCACCAGGTATGGGCCGAGGAAGTGGTACTCGCTAAGCAAGCAGCGTAATGTCCTTTACAGTGATTCCTAGTGACTCAGTGGTGCCTAGTGACTCTGATCTACAGTTGCGCTCAGCTCTGTCGGTGTTGAGTAAGTTTGAGGAGTGAATGTAGCACATGTGGATGTGTGAAACTTGCTRCTCAGCCTAAAGTGTCCCCACTTGCGCCAGTGAATAGCTAGCTTCTCGTGTTGCGGCAACTGGTAAGCAGCGTGAAATCCTTTACACTAGCAACAATATTGCCATCTACACTGAACAAAAATATAAACGCAACAGGTAAAGTTTTGGTCCCACTTTTCATGAACTGCAATAAAAAGTGCCCCAAAATTTTTCATGTGCACAAAAAACGCATTTCTCTCAAATGTTGTACACAAATTTATTTACATGCCTGTTAGTGAGCATTTCTCCTTTGCCAAGATAATCCATCCACCTGACAGGTGTGGCATTTCAAGAACGTCCACCTGACAGGTGTGGCATATCAAGAAGCTGATTAAATAGCATGATCATTACACAGGTGCACCTTGTGCTGGGGACCATAAAAGGACACTCTAAAATGTGCAGTTTTGTCACACAACACAATGTCACAGATGTATCAAGTTGAGGGAACGTGCAATTGGCATGCTGACTGCAGGAATGTCCACCAGAGCTGTTGCCAGAMAATTGAATGTTCATTTCTCTATCATAAGCCACCTCCAATGTCATTTTCGAGAATTTGGCAGTATGTCTAACCGGCATCTCATACGCAGACAAGGTGTATGGCGCCATGTGGGCGAGCGGTTTGCTGATGTCAYCGTTGTGAACCATGTGCCCCATGGTGGCGGTGGGGTTATGGTATGGGCAGGGATAAGTTACGGACATTGAACCCAATTGCATTTTATCGATGGCAATTTGAATGCACAGAGATACCGTGACAAGACCCTGAGGCCCATTGTTGTGCCATTCATCTACCGCCATCACCTCGTTTCAGCATGATAATGCACTGCCCCATGTCGCAAGGATCTGTACACAATTCCTGGAAGCTGAAAATGTCCCAGTTCTTCCATGGCCTGCATACTCAACAGACATGTCACCCATTTAGCATGTTTGGAATGCTCTGGATCGACGTGTTATGACAGTGGTTTTCAGCACAGCCATTGAAGAGGAGTGGGACAACATTCCACAGGCCACAATCAACAGCCTAAATCAACTCTATGTTAAGGAGATGTGTAGCGCTGCATGAGGCAAATGGTGGCCAGATACTGACTGGTTTTCTGATCCACACCCCTACTTTATTTTTTTAGGTATCTGTAACCAACAGATGCATATCTGTATTCCCAGTCATGTAAAATCCATAGATTATGGCCTAATACATGTATTTCAATTGACTGATTTCCTTATATGAACTGTAAATCTTAGAAATTGTTGCATGTTGTGTTTATATTTTTGTTCTGTACAAAATTAACATAAGTGGAGTAAAATGAGTGCCATTAGATTGACACTGATATAAGGTAAGTTTTACATTTTCCTCCTTATGGTTACATTTAGAATTGGGGAAAGATAAGTTGATCCAAGATCTGTTACCTTGTTGTTGTCAGTGACTTGGACACGGTCGACCCCAGTGTGGATGTCCAGTTGGGAGAGCAGCAGGCTGCGCGCATGGGCTGACTGCAGGGTACACAGCGGGCATTGACAGTTGTCCCTCAGCCATGTGTACGGGTACAGGCTCTGCCTGCTGTCCTCCCACTCCACCTCCAGTTGCCTTTCCTGCTCCAGGGCACGGACCTGCCTCACCCCAGGGCTGTTCCCCAGAGCAGTGGAGGGGAGCGGGGTGGGTGCCTGGGTCCCATACCCACGGAGCTGCTTCCAGATCAGTTGAAGAGAAGGAGATGGAGAGGTGGCAGCTGTGGCAACTGCCCATCTAGGCCTACCCTCAGCCCTCAAGGCATGGCAGGCCAAGACGGAGCTTCGCTTGCGCATGCTCGGCAGGGTGCATCGTGCTATAGTGGTCGTCCACATCCTCGAACCAGGACCTCCGGATGAGCTGCTTCTCCAGAACAGAAGGGGTGTCTGAAGAAGCAGGGGAATAAGAAGGAGTTTATGGAAGGGTTTAAAGTTTCAATGGGTGATTATTGCTGCATTGGTTTATTATACCTTACGTCACCTTCTTATAAATGGCCTAATAAAACATGAGGAAAAAATACAGCCAAGCAAGTGACAGTGTGCTTCACAGTCACAGCCATGGAAACTAAGACACATCATTAGGTTTATCTGATGTTCTGAAGACTAAAGAGTTTTTATGCCAAGACACGCACCAGGACAGTACACTCTGGGTTCCAAGTCAACATAAATATTCCAAAGGTTAATAAGGTTACAGGTCAGGACACATGTAGACCTGTATTACTTGTTTTTTTACTTTTATTTAGAATTTATTTAGAATTATTGTTTTAATGTTTTGTATTATCTAGGCATATTTCACCATAAATGGAACTTAGATGTTTTAAAAATGCACTTTCATTGAAATTGTTTTGATTTCAAATAAMCTAGTTATATACGCAAAATGTGTTATAATACTAAATGCACCTTGCTACCACACTGATGAGAATAGGACCTTGCAACTTTTGGTATCCAAAATTGCTTTCACTTGTTATTACAAYCGCGAAAACATTGGGTCGTCACTAGTTATCACAGCCACAAAGTCATAAACCCCGCCTATTTCTACAATTTATCTTCTTAAATGTGATTTTACACATAATCCTAACCTTAAACATACTGCTAACCCTAATCTTAAATTAAGATAAAATCAACAACAAAAACTATTTTTGTACGATAGCACAGCCAGATCAAAATTGACTATCTAGTGGAAACCACAATATCTCGTGATACAATAGAACAGTATTATCCAAATATTTTATTTGAGCATGTTTCCGCTTTGGAATCTAGGTGAAAGGTGAAAACAATGAGCAAGCGTCCCGAAAGCAGCTAGCGCTACAGATTTACAAAAATTGCTAATATATATATATATATATATGTAATAGATAGACAAATGTTGTTATTTTGAAACCTTACAAACTATATATTTTTAACTATTTGTACTTATGCGAGTCTGAACTGCTAGGATAGCTTTACTGTAGCTATCTTCTACTAGTTACCTACTAGTATTACCATTTAATTTAGCCTCCAATGACAAAATAGTTGCCATTAGACGCTCGCTTGCTGACATTAATTGAAGGATTTACAAAAAGCCAGTGTTTGTAGCGAGCTAGCTAGCATTAGCTATCGTTAGCAAATATCCCATTCATTTATGTGGAGACAGGTAACAAATTCTTTACCTAGCTTTAACTACGCAACAAGACATTCCAGTGACAACACATGCTATATTTACCCGCAACATTACAATATGTAGTATCTAAAATATTATGAAAAATTGATTTACCTGTTATTTTGTTAGGGTTTTTAACTTTTGAATGTGTTTTGTCAAGGAAGCGTCTATCAACAACGCAGGTTAGGTTAGCACGTAGGTGAATGACATAACCACTGTRGTGGCGTCKMTGGATTTTGCTGAGATGACATCAAGGCCAATGCACATTTATTGATAGCCACAGACCAGTGTTATAGTGTCCCAATATCAAGGTTGGGAACTTAGGAAGTCGATCACAATTAGAATAGCTTAATTAATCATTAAAGAAAATCCATATCATTCTCCCACTCGGTTTCCATATTACAGAATATGGCAGAGCAATCTCTTACCTCTCAGCTCTTCAGTTGTGTCAGTGAGACAGTTTGGACTTGTCCAGTGTAGTTTGTCAGTAACAGGTTGAATTAAACTAGCCTGTAAGCTGGAACTGGGTACAAAAACTGCTTAAAACTATATTCACATCACTCAGAACCCTGTTAGTGGAGAGTTAGTGTTCAAATTATATCCTAATAAGGTTAAATCAAATTTTATTTGTCAAATGCGCCGAGTACAGCAGGTGTAGACATTACCGTGAAATTCTTACTTACAAGTCCTTAACCAACAATGCAGTTAAGAAAATATAGTTAAGAACGTTTACAAAATAAACTAAAGTAAAAAATAATAACTAGGCTATATACAGGGGGTAACGGTACCGAGTCAATGTGCTGGGGTACAGGTTAGTCGGTCAAAAGTTTTAGAACACCTACTCATTCAAGGGTTTTTCTTAATTTTTTACTATTTTCTACATTGTAGAATAATAGTGAAGASATCAAAACTATGAAATAACACATATGCTATCATGTAGTAACCAAAAAAGTGTTAAACAAATCCAAATATATTTGAGATTCTTCAAATAGCCACCCTTTGCCTTGATAACAGCTGTGCACACTCTTGGCATTCTCTCAACCAGATTCATGAGGCACCTGGTATGCATTTCAATTAACAGGTGTGCCTTCTTAAAAATTCATTTATGGAATTTATTTCCTTAATGTGTTTGAGCCAATCAGTTGTGTTGTGACAAGGTAAGGGGTATACCGAAGATAGCCCTATATGGTAAAAGACCAAGTCCATATTATGGCAAGAACAGCTCAAATAAGCAAAGAGAAATTACTTTAAGACATGAAGGTCAGTCAATATGGAACATTTRAAAWARTTTGAAAGTTACTTCAAGTGCAGTTGCAAAAACCATCAAGCGCTATGATGAAACTGGCTCTCATGAGGACCGCCACAGGAATGGAAGACCCAGAGTTACCTCTGCTGCAGAGGATAAGTTCATTTGAGTTACTAGCCTCAGATTGCAGCCCAAATAAATGCTTCACAGAGTTCCAGTAACAGACACATCTCAACATCAACTTTCAGAGGAGACAATGTGATTCTGTGAGGACAGACGCTGGGAGACGAGAAGCAAGTACAGAAACATCAACTGTTTAGAGGAGACAGACCTCATGGTGAATTGCTGCAAAGAAACACTACTAAAGGACACCAATAAGAAGAAGAGACTTGCTTGGACCCAGAAACACGAGCAATGGACATTAGACCGGTGGAAATTTGTCCTTTGGTCTGGAGTCTAAATTGGAGATTTTTAGTTCCAACCACCGTGTCTTTGTGAGACGCGTGTGGGTGAACGGATGATCTCCGCATGTGTATTTCCTACCGTAAAGCAGGAGGAGGAGGGGTTATGGTGTGGGGGTGCTTGCTGGTGACACTGTCTGTGATTTATTTAGAATTCAAGGCACACCTAACCAGCATGGCTACCACAGCATTCTGCAGCGATACGCCATCCCATCTGGTTGGGCTTATGGGACTATCATTTGTTTTTCAACAAGACAATGACCCAACACACCTCCAAGCTGTGTAAGGGCTATTTTACCAAGAAGGACAGTGATGGAGTGCTGCATCAGATGACCTGGCCTCCACAATCCCCCGACTCAACCAAATTGAGATGGTTTAGGATGAGTCGGACCGCAGAGTGAAGGAAAAGCAGACAACAAGCTCAGCATACGTGGGATCGCCTTCAAGACTGTTGGAAAAGCATTCCAGGTGAAACTGGTTGAGAGAATGCCAAGAGTGCAAAGCTGTCATCAAGACAAAGGGTGGCTATTTGAGAATCTCAAATATAAAATATATTTTGATTGTTTAAAACTTTTGGTACTACATGATTCCATATGTGTTATTTCATAGTTTTGATGTCTTCACTATTATTCTACAATGTGGAAAAATAGTACAAATAAAGAAAAACCCTTGAATGAGTAGGTGTTCTAAAACTTTTGACCGAACCTGCAGCACTGTACCCCCCACTATAAATAACAGTGAGTAGCAGCAGTGTAAAAATAAGGGGGGTGTCAATGTAGATAGTCCGGGTGGCCATTTGATTAATTGTTCAGCATCTTATGGCTTGGGGTAGAATCTGTTAAGGAGCCGTCGCTGCGTTACCACTTGCCCTGTGGTAGCAGAGATAACAGTCTATGACTTGGGTGACTGGAGTCTTGACAATTTTTTGGGCCTTTCTCTGACACCGTCTAGTATATCAGTGAAGAAAGTATTTGAAACATCCGGATTTTTGCAGGTTTCCTAAACTTACAAAGCATGTAAGGTCTGCTAATTCTTAACATAGGTACACTTCAATCTGTGAGAACGGAAGTCTAAAAAATCCAGATAAATCAACATTGTATGAATTTTTATAGTAATTAATTTGCATTTTATTGCAATGACATAAGTGATTTGATACATCAAAAAGCAGAACTGTAATATTTGGTACAATTACAGAGATCATTACTTTCCTGTAGTTCTTGACCAGGTTTGCACACACTGCAGCAGGATTTTGGCCCAACTCCTCCACTCAGACCTTCTCCAGATCCGTTCAGGTTTGCAGACTTCATGCTCCCTCCAAAGATTTTCTATTGGGTTCAGGGTCTGGAGATCTGGCTAGGCTACTCCAGGACCTTGAGATTGCTTCTTACGAGGCCACTCCTTTAGGTTGCCCTGGCTGTGTGGTTGCGGGTCGTTCGTCATGCCTGGAAGACCCAGCACGACCATCTTCAATGGCTCTTACTGAGGGAAGGAGGTTGTTGGCCAAGATCTCGCTATACATAGCCCCATTCATCTCCCCCAGATACGGTGCATGTCGTCCTGTTCCTCTTTGCAGAAAAGCATCCACCAAAGAATTGATGGTTTTCCACCTCATGCTTTACGGTTGGGATGGTGTTCTTGGGGGTTGCTACTCATCCTTCTCTTCCTCCAAACACGGCTGGTGGAGTTTAGACCAAAAAGCTCTATTTTTTGCTCATCAGACTACAATTGACCTTTCCCCATTTCCTCCTCTGGATTCATCCAGATGGTCATTGGGCAACTTCACACGAGGCCTGGACATCCCTGGCTTGAGCAGGGGGACCTTAGCGTGCGCTGCAGGAATTTTAATCCATGACGGCGTAGCTGTGTTACTAATGGTTTTCTTGAACTGTGGGTCCCAGCTCTCTTCAGGTCATTAACCAGGGTCTGCCGTGTAGGTTCTGGCTAATCCCTCACCTTCCTCATGATCGATTTGATGCCCCACGAGGTGAGACTTGCCATGGACCCCAGACGCGAGGGTGATTGACCCATCTTGAGACACTAATGCGCAAAACAGTTGTTTGCCTTCTCACCAAGCTGCTTGCCCTATTGTCCTGTAGCCCATCCACGCCATTGTGCAGGTCTACAATTTTAACTCCTCTGATGTCCTTTACACAGCTTCTCTGGTCTTGGCCATTGTGGAGAGGTTGGAGGTCTGTTTGATTGAGTGTGTGGACAGGTGTCTTTTATTACCAGTAACGAGTTCGAAACAGGTGCAGTAATACAGGTGATGGAGTGGAGAACAGGTTGGGCTTCCTTATAAAGAAAAATAACAGGTTCTGTGAGAAGCCGGAATTCTTACTGGTTTGGTAGGTTGATTCAAATACTATGTCATGCAATAAATGCAAATTAAATTACTTAAAAATCATACAACTGTGGAATTTTTTTTTGGGATTTTTGTTTTAGATCCGGTCTCTCACAGTTTGAAGTGTACCTATGATACAAAACTAACAGAACCTCTTACATGCCTTTGTGAAGTAGGAAATACCTGCTAAAACTCGGCAGTCGTGTATCAATACTTGTTCTCCCCACTGGTACAGTGCTTCAGAAGGTATTCAGGCCTTACTTTTTCCACATTTGTTACGTAAAAGCCTTATTCTATAAAATGTATTACATTTTCCCTCATCAATCGTAAACGCACAATACCACATAATGACAAAGCAAAAACATTTTATTTTGCTACTTATTAACAATTATGAAAAACCATTTACATAAGTATTCAGACCCTTTACTCAGTACTTTGTTGAAGCACCTTTGGCAGCAATTAGGGTTGCACATTTTGGGGAATATTCAGAGGTGGACACTTTCTGTSGGAATTAACACAAATATATGCAAATTAATATTAATACCATTTAAATGTAAAGMTTTTTTGCATTGGATATATTTACCATATCATATGGAGACAGAAACAAACCTTTTACCTTATCATAAGTAGACATAATTGCAAATGATTCCAATAGAAATAAAAACTTTAAATAAATGAGTTGACTCTTCACATCTGATGATTTCACTGAACAACAAAAGAAAGGGAATATTGAATGATCTCCAATGATCCATCGCATCTCCCTAAAACGTTTTCAACATACATCTGTAAAATTATAGTCTAGAAACTAAAGCTTTGGAAGCCTGAGAGGAAGACAACCATGTCTTCTCCCTGGACCTCCTCAATGTCAAC
>NC_036855.1:50452561-50463800 GCF_002910315.2 Salvelinus sp. IW2-2015
ACATACATCTGTAAAATTATAGTCTAGAAACTAAAGCTTTGGAAGCCTGAGAGGAAGACAACCATGTCTTCTCCCTGGACCTCCTCAATGTCAACATCAGACTCTGAGGCCTCATCTTCACTGTCACTTTCCAATCTTGTTGAGGATGGCTCGTTGTCAGGCTCAAAAAGCCTCCAATTTTCCCGGATGGCCACCAATTTTTCAACACTTGTATTGGTCAGCATGTTGCGTGCTTTGGTGTGTGTGTTCCCAAACAAGGACCAGTTACGCTCTGAGGCGGCTGATGTTGGTGGGATTTGGAGGATGATGGAGGCAACAGGGGAAAGAGCCTCAGATCCACAAAGTCCCTTCCACCAGGTGGCTGATGAGATATGTTGGCACGACTGCCATATTGCATCTCCATCCCAAAGCCCTTGCTTGGAAGTGTTCTTTGCCAGACTGCCGAGAACCTTGCCCTCATCCAGGCCAAGGTGGCGAGACACGGTAGTGATGACAACATAGGCCTTGTTGATCTCTGCACCAGACAGGATGCTCTTGACAGTATACTTGGGGTCCAACATGTACGTTGCGGCATGTATGGGCTTCAGACAGAAGTCTTCATGCTTTTTTATGTATTTCAGAACTGCAGTTTCCTCTGCTTGGAGCAACAGTGAAGTGGGCAGGGCAGTACGGATTTATTTTCTTACATCTGAAAGCAGAGTGAACATCAAACCGGATGGCATTGTCTTCCTCAATCCGTGCAACGGCTACTGCTATAGGTTTCAGGAGTTTCAGGCTGCTTACCACTCTCTCCCGAAATACATCATCCAGGAGGATCCTCTTGATGGGGCTATCCATATCGGCAGACTGTGATATGGCCATTTCGTGGAGAGACTCCTTCCCCTCCAGTTTAACCAAAATATGCCACAAGACCTAGAATTTCCTTATGTGTATCCCACAAAAAGGTTAACTGTTATAAGCTAACCTTTTTGATGAATTTAAGCAAACATTACCCAAATTCCAGGGCTTAACTTCCCATGGAAAACTTCCAGAAACTTCCCAGAAAGTTTCCTGACCCTTTGCAACCCTAGCCGCGATTACAGCATCGAGTCTTCTTGGGTATGACACTACAACCTTAGCACACCTGTATTTGGGGAGTTTCTCCCATTCTTTTCTGGAGATTCTCTCAAGCTCTGTCAGGTTGGATGGGGAGCATTGCTGCACAGATATTTTCAGGTCTCTCCAGAGATGTTCGATCGGGTTCAAGTCCGGGCTCTGTCTGGGCCACTCAAGGACATTCAGAGACTTGTACCGAAGCTACTCCTGCATTGTCTTGGCTGTTTGCTTAGGGTCATTGTCCTGTTGGAAGGTGAACCTTTGCCCCAGTCTGAGGTCCTGAGCGTTCTGGAGCAGGTTTTCATCAAGGATCTCTCAGTACTTTGCTCCGTTCATCTTTCCCTCGATCCTGACTAGTCCCCCAGTCCCTGTCTCTGAAAAACATCCCCACCACATGATGCTGCCACCACCATGCTTCACCGTAGGGATGGTGCCAGGTTTCCTCCAGACGTGATGCTTGGTATTCAGGCCAAAGAGTTCAATCTTGGTTCATCAGACCAGGTGTGAGAGTCTTTAGGTGCCCTTTGACAAACTCCAAGCGGGCTGTCATATGCCTTTTACTGAGGAGTGGCTTCCGTCTGGCCACTCTACCATAAAGGCCTGATTGGTGGAGTGCTTCAGAGATGCTTTTCTTTCATGAAGATTCTCCCATCGCCAAAGAGGAACTCTGGAGCTCTGTCAGAGAGACCATTGAGTTCTTGGTCACCTCCCGTACCAAGGCCCTTCTCCCCCGATTGTTCAGTTTGGACGGGCGGCCAGCTCTAGGAATAGTCTTGGTGGTTCCAAACTTCTTCTATTTAATAATGATGAAGGCCTCTGTTTTCTTGGGGACCTTCAATGCTGCAGATATTTTTTAGTACCCTTCCACAGATCTGTGCCTCGACACAATCCTGTCTCGGAGCTCTACGGACAATTCCTTCGACCTCATGGCTTGGTTTTTGCTCTGACACGCACTGTGAACTGTGGGACCTTATATAGACAGGTGTGTGCCTTTCCAAATCATGTCCAAACAATTGAATTTACCACAGGTGGACTCCAATCAAGTTGTAGAAACATCAAGGATTGTCACGCCCTGACCTTAGAGTTCCTTTTATGTCTCTATTTTGTTTTGGTCAGGGCGTGAGTTGGGGTGGGCATTCTATGTTTTGTGTTCTATGTTTTGTGTCTTTGTGTCTGCACCAGACAGTACTGTTTCGTGTTGTTCTATTTTTGTTATTTTGTCTTAGTGTTCTGAGTTAAATAAATATCATGAACACATACCACGCTGCACCTTGGTCCGATCCTTCTCATTCCGACGACAACCGTTACAGGATGATCAATGGAAAGAGGATGCACCTGAGCTCAATTTCGAGTCTCATAGCAAAGAGTCCAAATACCATCTTTTTTTATTTATTTTTATTTGCAAAAAATATTAAAACCTGTTTTTGCTTTGTCATTATGGGGTATTGTGTGTAGATTGCTGAGGATTTGTATTTTATCCATTTTAGAATAAGGCTGTAATATAACAAAATGTGGACAAAGTCAAGGGGTCTGACTACTTTCTGAAGGCACTGTAGGTCCTGGATGGCAGGGAGCTTGGCCCCAGTGATGTACTGGGCCGTACGCACTACCCTCTGTAGTTTCTTACGGTTGGATGCCGAGCAGTTGCCATACCAGGCGGGGATGCAACCGGTCAGGATGCTCTCGATGGTGCAGCTGTAGAACTTTTTGAGGATCTGGGGACCCATGCTAAATCTTTTCAGTCTCCTGAGGTGTTGTCGTGCCCCCTTCACGACTGCATTGGTGTGTTTGGACCATAATAGTTTGTCGGTGATGTGGACACCAAAGAACTTAAAACTCTCGACCCACTCCACTACATCCCCATCGATGTGAATGGGAGCATATTTGGTCCTTTTTTTCCTGTAGTCCACAATCAGCTCCTTTGTCTTGCTCACGTCCTTTGTCTGGCACCACACTGCCATGTCTGACCTCCCTATAGGCTGTTTCATCGTTGTCTGTGATCAGGCCTACGACTGTTGTGTCGTCGGCAAACTTAATGATGGTGTTGAAGTCGTGCTTGGCCACACAGTCGTGGGTGACCAGGGAGTACAGGAGGGGACTAAGCACTCACCACTGAGGGGCCCTTGTGTCGAAGATCAGCGTGGCAGATGTGTTGTTGCCTACCCTTACCACCTATGGGCGGCCAGTCAGGAATCCAGGATCCAGTTGCAGAGGGCGGTGTTTAGTCCCAGGGTCCTTAGCTTAGTGATGACCTTTGTGGGCATTATAGTGTTGAACGCAAACAATGTGATGAAGGTACAAACAATTTAATGGAGCCTGCATAAATAGTAGCCTACATGAACTCCACAATATTTTTAAGATGTTGTGCAGTTCCATTGGTGATGGTAAGTTAGCCCAGGATGTTCAACAATGAACTTTATCAGATACTTTAAATCATATGACAAACAAGTTGTCTGTGCTCTGTTTAAAACWTGTATCCTTCCTATAACAGGATACTGGCCTGCATCTGAAGTCCATGCATTGGAATCTTCCAAGGTYTAGAAACAGCATTAGGCAAGAGATWTTTATTCTGTTTCCATGATCATAAATACAGAGGGATCATAAATACCAGCATAATAAACAATAAAGTACATACTGTTTCTAATAAATCAACTAGAGCAATGCCAAGAGTAAATCTTTGAACATTGTGTTCTCTCTGGCCCAATTGCTCATATCGCTATTGCACGCACAGCCCTTGACTTCTTTCAGGCTACCACCAGGGTTGGGATAAATTCCATTTTAACTCAGTCATTTCAGGAAATGAAAAAAGAAATGTAGTGAGTTGGAAATAAACTGCATTATTACACATCAAGCCACGAATCAGGGTTTTTCAAATCTTGTCAATCAAGATGTGACATTTAGATGTCTACATGTAACCTACTTTATGTAACACATTGAGCGTTAAATATCTACTTTTTATTGTGTCACCATAAGTCTAGAGCAGTGGTTCCCCAATGCTAGAAGGYGGGCCAGGTGAAAGAGTTTGGGAGCCTTTGGTCTAGAGTGTATGACTGTAGTAGTACTAGTGTCATTATCACCCACACAGCTAAAAGTAGCTGAGTGGCTGTCTGCTACTTACCTGGTATTGACTTAGAAAATACTTCAAACAATAGTAATCACATTGTAATAGAATACTCATTATCTTCCGATACTATTTGTTTGCAGGTAGTTTCCATTTGTGTTGAATTGTTTTATGAAAGTGCTTGATGATATACTGTTAGTGTAAGTTTTGCGAGAGAACATTAGTCTTAACTTCTGCTAGAGAACATGTTAACTCATCTCCCCTCAATGCAACAGCAGACAAACTATATTATCCAAGGCCCATGCCTGTCTGTGAGACCAAGACTGCTTTAGTCCACTGAGCAAAAGCTTAGGCATTTGATCTGGGAGCAAACACAAGTCTTCAGGTCACAATTATGAGGTATCATTTCCAGCAAYTCTAGGCTATTCCTCCCTCTTGCAAATGCACACAGACTACTTCCTCATGGGAAAACACCGTGGTGTGTGTGTCTGTGCATACATTTGTGTATGTGCAGTTTACTCACAGAAGTACTCAAAGCCTTGTAATAAAACACTTKTTGGTGGGCATGTAGGGGCACTTTGAAGTAAGCCCTTGCACTCTAAAAATAAAAGGTTCCTGGAGTATCCTTTAGGGGTTTTTCAAATTGAAATTGTGGGGGAACTCCTATAAGTTCTTCGAAGAACCCCTTTTAATGGATCCTTGAAGAACCTTTTGGGTTTCAATTTTTATCTACCCCCAACCATATTATTATTAATAATAATATGCATAACAATAACACAATATTTTAGTTGTCAGTATTTATTATGATTTAAATGGCAAAGCAGAATACAAATATCCAAATATGAGTTAAACTCCCAGCAGAGCCCCAAGTCCAATGGGTATATCCTCTGATGTGTTGATGTCAATGTGTTGATGTTCTCCGTATACATAGCCAGAATGATTTTACAGTGCATGGTGATCAAACAGGTTTCCTGTTATATTCATCAGAGATGTACGGGTGTGAAGTCTGTGAATCCAGAAAATAGCACATGACAGCATTCATACCTTGGATTTTGTTCAGATACCTGCAGACACAGACACAAAAGTGAGCAGTTCAGTCATCGGCACCCAATACAGCTAGCCTTCAACATATTCTCATAGCATTCAGTACATATTCTTACCTCTTTGTTGATTGATGTCCATTTTCTGTTTTKGAAAGATTTGCACAAATATGAAAAAATAYATGGTATCATCATAAAACAAGATCAATTTAGATCATACAAGAGATAAACCTGTAAAGAGGCAAACTACCATTTGACCTAGAAAGCTGTGCAAATCATTGGTTTCACCAGCTGTAGTTCAGTCTTGTCTATAATAACGAGGTGTCCCAACAACTGAGTAGAACTTCAAACACAAAATCTTTAATTAAAAACGGAACACACAAAACCTTTTAGGAATGTTGCCACAGACATCTGTGTTTGAAGTCCATGAGTGCTGCCTGCAGTCTTAAGTATGTATCATACTTGTTGCCATATATAGAATTTTAAAAAGAAAAACAATATATATTGCAGATATTGAAACATATTAGCCAAAAATAACGAATACAATTAAGCTCTTCTGTCACATAGATATTGACACGCACAGCATTTATTCCAATAACATGCTCTGAACATTTCCCCAAATTATATTGCATTCACAAAATGGCAAAGGGATATACAAATAATAAGTCACAACCTTATATGTTTAACAAAGTCAAGAATTGTTCAAAGTATTATTTAAAGCTCTTGTTAATTGGCCTTACTGTAAAAAGAAAAATGCAAATTGTGATGCATTGTAAACATTTCAATAATTTCCAGCCAAATTCACTCAACTGAAGGCAAGATTTATCAGAGAAATATGCTGCCAAGTAGATTCTGTTGGCRTATGTCACATACTGTATAAATAACACCTGTTGCAACTGRTAGACAACGTCATCGCTARGAATGAATAGTCATCTTTGAAATCTCCGTCAGAGCAAGGCATCGACAATTATCAATTGCAAAGGCATTTTAACGSAACGCCATATTGCAAATGCCCAAATAATGTTAGCACAAGTAAACCTACCTACCCAAAATGAACCGTCAACATTGTCAATTAATTACATTTTACTAGGTCTATTGTATTTTTTGAATAAATAAAACACTGGTATCATATCTGTCTCTGCATGTTTTATCTCTCCGTTAATATAAATATGAAATGAAATTCGACATGACTTCGCCAATATTATTTTCCTCATAGTCTACTTTTACAACTAGGTTTAACCTATTTACCCAAGTTTAACCTTCATGTATTCATTTTTCAGGCGTCCTAATCTGGTCCCGTGACTTCGAATTATGAGAGAGAGAAGCTCGTGTTTATCCTTCAACCCCACAGATATGTCCAGTGTTCCCTTTAGCACGTCCCTTGTGTGGACAACCATGTTCAGAAAGTCGTCGTTTATGCGGTGCTCCTCCTTCAGCTCATTTTGCTGACTCTGTTTGAATTTCACCTCCAGTTCTAACAGAGCCTTTTCAGAGTTTGTAAAAGCCTCGCCAATCTGAGTCGTCTCCCTTCTCAAATATTTTCCATAGCTGTCCTCGCCGTCCAAATCAAAAMAAATACTTTTCCCGATCCCCTCCAGCATTCTGGCCGCGTCTTCGATGTGTCTCTTGATGATCGTGAAATCATCTCGGATGACCGAATCTTGGTCCTCGTCAAGAACGCATTTTCGGTCGTCTGTCATTTTAAAAAGCATTTGACATTTTTCCGGATCATCGTTATTCTCATAGTCGCCGTCTGGCACAAAGTAGTGATGGAACGTGCCGTTAGACATCTCGGGATACAGAGGTCCATTAAAAAACGCACCGCAGAGRGGCAATGAAAACATCCCWATAGCGAGTAGGTGGAGAAAAGCCATCCTATCCACTTCTTGGCAATACGTGAGCAACAGAAGAGGCTTTCCTTTATAGCGCAAAAAAAAAGTTATRTAATTCCCTCACCAATCACAAACATTTCCAAACGTGGTATCCAAGAGCTAAAAGACCGAAAGTAGCTAGGTGCCCAGTCAGGCTTTGTGATATTTGTAAYTCTACTTTCAGGTCGCTCCTCGTGTAGCCTATGCAGCAAGTGTTGCCAACTATTTTTCAAGGAAAGTAGCTGTTGGTTCAGCCACAGACAGTCACGTGAAAGTTTGGAATACTTTCCCTAAGCTTTACACAGAGAAACCCCAAAGACGTCACGCAGGAGTAATATACCAAACGCACCCAACTGAAATAAATGTGAGASTGCCCGACGTAGCTTTGTGCCTCAATTTCAAGTTCAACATCTGGATTTCTCAAGCACCGCGCTTGGTTTTGACTGATGACAGCCTACCCCCTCTCAACTCTCAAATTACATCCCTGCTCCGTCACTTAAAAGGAAGCGCAGTTTCAATTGACTGCAGGCCCGGRCCTGGCCGATATGCCGATAAGTAGAATACAGTATCAGTRCACAATACACTTTAAAGTTMAATGAATMCCTATCCATGTGGTAGCCTACTTTTGTAAAAACAGGCAGTTACATTGGCTTTATAGTCCTGATACCTGACAGACTCGAGACTAATTATACTGAACAAAAATTAAATGCAACATGCAACAATTTCAAAGATTTTACTGAGTTACAGTTTATAGAAGGAAATCAGTCATTTGAAATACATTCATTAGGCCCTTTCACATTACTGGGCAGGGGCACCGAATCAGAATCAGTTTGTCCCTACAAAGGGATTTATTACAGGCAGAAATACTCCTCCTCAACACGCCCTCCTCCCCTCCTCAGATTATCCCGCAGGTGAAGAAGCCAGATGCGGAGATCATGGGCTGGCGTGGATACACGTAGTCTGCGGTTGTTAGGCCGGTTGGATGTACTGCCAAATTCTCTAAAATGACATTGGTAGCTTATAGTAGAGAAAAGAACATTCAATTCTCTGGCAACAGCTCTGTTGGATATTCCTGCAGTCAGCATGCCAATTGCACACTCCCTCAGAACTTGAGACATCTCTGACATTGTGTTGTGACAAAACTGCACTAGAGTGGCCTTTTATTATCACCAGCATAAGGTGCACCTGTGTAATGACCAGGCTGTTTAATGAACTTCTTGATATGCCACACCTGTCAGGTCGATGAATTGTCTTGGTAAAGGGGAAATGCTCACGGTGGGACACTGATTTATTTAGAATTCAAGGCGCACTTAACCAACATGGCTACCACAGCATTCTGCAGCGATACGCCATCCCATCTGGTTTGGGCTTAGTGGGACTATCATTTATTGTTCAACAGGACAATGACCCAACACACCTCCAGGCTGTGTAAGGGCTATTTTACCAAGAAGGAGAGWGATGGAGTGCTGCATCAGATGACCTGGCCTCCACAATRCCCTGACCTCAACCAAATTGAGATGGTTTGGGATGAGTCGGACTGCAMAGTGAAGGAAAAGCAGCCAACACGTGCTCAGCATATGTGGGAACTCATTCAAGACTGTTGGAAAAGCATTCCAGGAGYGTGGCTATTTGAAGAATCTCAAATATAAAATATATTTTGATTTSTTTAACACTTTTTTYGTTACTACATGATTCCATGTGTTATTTCATAGTTTTGATGTATTCACTATAATRCTACAATGTAGAAAATWGTAAAAATAAAGAAAAKCCCATGAATAAGTAGGTGTTCTAAAWCTTTTGACCGGTAGTGTATGAGGAACCAAGTTTGGATAGATTTGAGCCATGTTTTAGATTTTAATTTCAAATTAAAGGGGGTGGAGGGGCAASACCAWGCAGGAACTTAAAGACAAGGCTTGCATCTGCTTAAAGCTATCCAGACTGAAAAAAATATGTTTGTGAATGATGTGACAATGGTGGTAACTGGTTTGTTATCAGAAATCTTAAGTGTTTNGCATCTGCTTAAAGCTATCCAGACTGAAAAAAATATGTTTGTGAATGATGTGACAATGGTGGTAACTGGTTTGTTATCAGAAATCTTAAGTGTTTGTTTGTAGATTCAATTGGTTTCAGAAAAGTAGCTCCTGATTGTGACCAGCATGTGAGGTAATATTGCAGATGTGAAGATCATAGCATGCATATGTCGTTTGGTGCACTCCAGAGGAAGGTAAGGTCTTATAAACCTAAAGTTGGATAATCCAAACTTGACCGTGTTAAGCACCTTCGTCACATGTTTCTTAAATGTCAAGTTGGAGTCCAAAATGACGCCAAGATACCTGAAGTTAGACACAACTTTCAGATTCTTCCCATTAACAAGAACAGCTTGTTGGGAAAAATCTATTAATTTCTTAGAGAAGTACATACAAAGAGTCTTGTTGATATTTAAATGCAGGCAGGAATCAGTCATCCATTTAGAAACGTATACCATAGCTTCAGTTAACTAGTTAACAACTTCTCTATTTTTTGAGTGTACATACAGGACTGTATCGTCTGCATACATCTGTATGTTAATTTGTTGGCAAACAAGTGGAAGATCATTTATATAGATGGTAAACAGAAGGAGGCCTAATATTGACCCTTGTGGGACCCCAATGTTACAGTAAAGAGAATCCGACTGAGTGTCCCCCAGACGAACCCTTTGACTTCTGTTTGTCAGATAGGAATACGTCCAACTAATGGCTTCAGTGGACACATTAAGGGAGGATAGTTTGGATAGGAGAACCTCATGATTCACAGTATCAAAGGCCTTTTTAAGATCCAAAAAGACTGTGCCGACTTCACCACCTATGTCCAGTTTAGATTTAAGCAATGAAGACCCAGTCTGGATACAGAACTTTTCTATCAGCTATTGACAAAGTGGATGCCTCTTTTACCAGGACATTTCAATGTAAGCCAAGACGGAAAACCTCTCTACCATGGCTCAACGAGGACCTCTGGAGGTAGATGAGAGAATGGGATCTTTCCTTGAAAAAAGCCCGAAGTCAAATCTAAATGCCTTAGCTCATTACCTAAAGCAAGGATATGCATATTCTTGATACATTTGAAAGGAAACACTTTGAAGTTTGTGGAAATATGAAATTATGTAGGAGAATATAACACATTAGATCTGGTAAAAGATAATACAAAGAAAAAAACATGTTTTTTTTCTCCATCTTTGAAATGCAAGAGAAAGGTCACAATGTATTATTCCAGTTAGCCGCAATTTTGATTTTGGCCACTAGATGCAACAGTGTATGAGCAAGTTTTAGACTGATCCAATGAACCATTGTATTTCTGTTCAAAATGTTGTATCAAGACTGCCCAAATGTACCTAATTGGTTTATTGATACATTTTCGAGTTCATAACTGTGCACTCTCCTCAAACAATAGCATGGTATTCTTTCACTGTAATAGCTACTGTAAATTGGACAGTACAGTTAGATTAACAATCATTTATGCTTTCTGCCCATATCATATATGTCTATGTCCTGGGAAATGTTCTTGTTACTTACAACCTCATGCTAATCACATTAGCCTACATTAGCTCAACGTCCACGGGAGGGACACCGATCCTGTAGAGCAGGGTCGGGAACCTTTTTGACTAAGAGAGCCATGAAAGCAAAAAAAATTGGAAATTTATTTCAGTGGAGAGCCATATAATATATTTTAAAAAGTGAATTCAACTAAATGTCAGTAATAAGCCTCTGAATTTATTCTTAAATAATGTTGTTATAATACTCGCTTGCACCCTGCTCAGTAGCTCTTGCACGCTTTCTTTCTGCTGTCTCCCGCAGGGTATTTTGATGCAAAGGTCAGATGGCGCGTGTCGAAGTGCCGTTTACATCGACCGTTTCATCGATGTAATTTTGTCATTGCAAATTAGACACACCGCAGAACCTGCTCTCTCCACAAAGCGAATTCTTCGGTCCATTCGTCCTGAAATGTACGATACTCGTCATCTTTTTTTCTTTTCGCCATCTTCTTCGTCGAAGGTTAGCTTTGAGCTAATGACCGAGCAGACTGATAACAAGGAGGCGTTTACCTGTTTTACCTAGCAACGGCCAACGTAGGCCAGTATCATTTAATTCAAATAATGGACAATTGCTCCTGCAGTCCTGAAACAGGACATGAGCAGT
>NC_036855.1:50467105-50470612 GCF_002910315.2 Salvelinus sp. IW2-2015
ATGTACATAAGCAGTCCACCCCTCTGCCCTCTCCTTAGGATATATATATATATATATAATATATATATATATATATGGAATATCCAGGGACATTAAAGACAGAAATAGGAGAGATTTCTTCAGCCATGCTCAGAGAAACAGAAAAAAACCAAGATGAGTCATTTAATAAATGTTCTACCTTTTCACTCTTAGAAATAATGCTACGAATATTCAGTTGACTGCCTAATATTCCTCTAGACTTGGAACGGTGTCCCAGAGGAATTTTAGCCTGATTAACAGTTTGAAAAAGTTCCATGGTACAATGTTTTCTAATAGCTGGGTTACGGGAATTGAGTTTGTCTCGAAGGTGGGTCTTATTTGGGACATMTATCAAGAGTTTYCATTAAAAAGAGATTATCTGCAGATTGCTCATTCTCTTGYAAAYCCATGTTAGTGACAGAGGTTATGCTCACATACACAGAATATCCTTCTCTGAACCAGATAACCAGATAATATAGGCTATTGAAACATAGATTATTAATGCTGGTTTTACACATTCAACTTTCAAATAACTCTTTATTGACTGTTGCTGGGTGTTATCGGCCACCATCAGCAACGGCCTGTACCCTAAATGCCCTAAGCTCTCTCCTGGCCCCTTACACTAAGTCTGAATTTGTCCTGCTAGGTGACAAACTGGGACATGCTTAAACCACTTGACTAAGTCCTAAAGCAATGGGACTCCCTAAATCTTTCTCAGATTATTACCAATCCCACAAGATATGACTCCAAACACCCAGAAAAGGCTACTCTCCTTGATGTTTTCTTTACAAATAATCCTGATAGGTATCAGTCTGGTGTTTTCTGTAATGACCTTAGTGATCACTGTTTTACAGCCTGTGTTCGTAATGGCTGCTCAGTGAAACGACCTGTCCTGATTTGTCATAGACGCTTGCTAAAAAACTTTAATGCGCAAGCCTTCCTTCATGATCTGGTCTCTGTAAATTGGTATAGAATCAGCTTGATCCCCTCTGTCGAAAACGCTTGGACCTTCTTTTTAATATTTTCAGTGGTATCGTTAACAAATACAAATCCCATTGCCACAAACAAATCCCATTGCCACAAAGAAAATTAGAATTAAAAACAGGTTCAACCTCTGGTTCGACAGTGAACTAGCAGAGTTACTCCACCTCAAGAATTCTATTTGGCAAATCGCTCTGCACACGCATACTCAGCCTGACTGGCTCTCGTTCAGGCAAATTAGAAATAAGTGCACTCAGGCTATCCGGAAGGCCAAAGTTAGTTACTTTAAGGAGTAGTTCTCTCTCTGTNCTGACTGGCTCTCGTTCAGGCAAATTAGAAATAAGTGCACTCAGGCTATCCGGAAGGCCAAAGTTAGTTACTTTAAGGAGTAGTTCTCTCTCTGTGGGTCTAACCCCAAGTTGTTCTGGAAAACYGTTAAAGACCTGMAGAATAAACCCTCCTCCTCACAGCTGCCCATGTTCCTTAATGTTGATGATGTGGTTGTTACTGATAAGGAGCACATGGCTGAGRACTTTAATCACCACTTCAGGATTCCTATTTGACTCTGCCYTGCCTCCTTGCCCATCCAATATTTCCTKATCTCCCACCCTTTCTAATGCAACTATCCCCGATGCGCCTCCCTCTTTTTCCCATGCCCCGTTACAAAGTTTCTCCCTGCAGGRGGTCACTGAGTCCGAGGTGTAAATGGAGCTCCTTAATCTTGARCCCCKAAAAACATCTGGGTCAGATGGTTTAGACCCTTTCTTCTTTAAGGTGTGACTACTACCTCTGAGGGTTTAGAGRTTGAGGTAGTCACCTAATACAAGTARTTGGGAGTATGGCTAGARGGTACACTGTCCTTCTCTCAGCACGTATCAAAGCTGCAGGCTAAGGTTAAATCTAGACTTGGTTTCCTCTATCGTAATCGTTCCTCTTTCACCKCAGCTGCCAAACTAACCCTGATTCAGATTACCATCCTACCCATGCTAGATTACGGAGATGTAATTTATAGATTGGCAGGTAAGGGTGCTCTCGAGCGGCTAGATGTTATTTTCCATTCGGCCATCAGATTTGCCACCAATGCTCCTTATAGGACACATCACTGCACTATTACTCTGCAAACTGGTCATCTCTGTAGGCCTCACCCCCACCTCCCCATCTGAGATACCTACTGCAGCCCTCATCCTCCACATACAGCACCCATTCTGCCAGTCACATTCTGTTAAAGCTCCCCAAAGCACACACATCKCTGGGTCGCTCCTCTTTTCAGTACGCTGCAGCTAGCGACTGGAATGAGCTGCAAAAAACACTCCAACTGGACCGTTTTATTCCAACTCTTCATTCAAAGACTCAATCATGGACACTCTTACTGACAGTTGTGGCTGCTTTGCGTGATGTATTCTTGTCTCTACCTTCTTGCTGTTGTCTGTGCCCAATAATGTTTGTACCATGTTTTGTGCTGCTACCATGTTGTTGTCATGTTGTGTTGCTACCATGCTGTGTTTTCATGTGTTGCTGCCATGCTATGTTGCTGTCTTAGGTCTTTCTTTATGTAGTGCTGTGGTGTCTCTTGTCGTGATGTGTGTTTATATATATATATATATTATATATTTTTTTTAAATCCCAGCCCCCGTCTCCGCAGGAGGCCTTTGGTAGGCCGTCATTGTAAATAAGAATTTGTTCTAAACCAACTTGCCTAGTTAAAATATATTAAAAAATATATATATATTAAAATAAAAAATATATAAAAAAACATACAAGTAATGAATAATAAACCAAAAAAATTATAATTTCCACCATTCATCAATGAATTCGGTCTGGATGGCTAATTAGGGGYACTTTTCTCCACTTCTCCCAGAATTACATCCTCCATATCAGCCTTTTTTTCTGCAGGTGACCTAACTACAGACTCTAATGGGGAGCTTGGAACCCGCTGGGCTGCTTGGGTTGTTGTTGAATGTGGATTGTTTGAATGAAGGCCAGCATTTATGTTTGGCTGCCTTGTTTTGTGTTCCGCAGAGAGTTGCACCGCCTTTGGTGTCCCTTACTATCCTCAGAGTTTCTATTGGATTATAATTGTCACTGTCTCAGTAGCACTTTACCAGCTTATTTTTAGGATTTTTCCTCTTATTCGCCTTGGAATGAGAGGTCATTGTTGTAGACTCTGGCTCACCAGGTACCAACTCCAATGTTTCATTCACTCTGTCTTTGTCCTTGGGAGCTGAGAATTATGCTCTTCAACCTGTCTCACTTTCTGTCATTTCAGCTGAGATATGTGATACGTCTGCCCTACTCATGGGGACAGGATTGTTGTCCTATATAGTGTGAAAAAGTTGTCTATGCACCTTATGTTGTCCAGTGTAGTACGCCTGTACTCTACCATCCCCTAACCCCCTCTAGCGTGAGATTGTGTCTGCCAGTCCTGTCTACATGCAGGGCCTTGTCCATCATAAAATACTTTGATCCGTGAGGCCTATCTTTACAACCGTGTTATAGGAGTGATTGTTG
>NC_036855.1:50470637-50492305 GCF_002910315.2 Salvelinus sp. IW2-2015
ATGTACATAAGCAGTCCACCCCTCTGCCCTCTCCTTAGGATATATATATATATATATATAATATATATATATATATATGGAATATCCAGGGACATTAAAGACAGAAATAGGAGAAGATTTTCTTCAGCCATGTCTCAGAGAAACAAAAAAAAACACAAGATGAGTCATTTAATAAATGTTCTACCTTTTCACTCTTAGAAATAATGCTACGAATATTCAGTTGACTGCCTAATATTCCTCTAGACTTGGAACGAGTGTCCAGAGGAATTTTAGCCTGATTAACAGTTTGAAAAAGTTTCCATGGTACAATGTTTTTCTAATAGCTGGGTTACGGGAATTGAGTTTGTCTCGAAGGTGGGTCTTATTTGGGACATTTATCAAGAGTTTACATTAAAAAGAGATTATCTGCAGATTGCTCATTCTCTTGGAAAACCATGTTAGTGCAGAGGTTATGCTCACATACACAGAATATCCTTCTCTGAACCAGATAACCAGATAATATAGGCTATTGCAAATAGATTATTAATGCTGGTTTTACACTATTCAACTTTCAAATAACTCTTTATGACTGTTGCTGGGTGTATGGCCACCATCAGCAACGGCCTGTACCCTAAATGCCCTAAGCTCTTCCTGGCCTTACACTAATCGAATTTGTCCTGCTAGGTGACAAACTGGAACATGCTTAAACCACTTGACTAAGTCCTAAAGCAATGGACTCCCTAAATCTTTCTCAGATTATTACCAATCCACAAGATATGACTCCAAACACCCAGAAAAGGCTACTCTCCTTGATGTTTTCTTTACAAATAATCTGATAGGTATCAGTCTGGTGTTTTCTGTAATGACTTAGTGATCACTGTTTTACAGCCTGTGTTCGTAATGGCTGCTCAGTGAAACGACCTGTCCTGATTTGTCATAGACGCTTGCTAAAAAACTTTAATGCGCAGCCTTCCTTCATGATCTGGCTCTGTAAATTGGTATAGAATCAGCTTGATCCCCTCTGTCGAAAACTGCTTGGACCTTCTTTTTAATATTTTCAGTGGTATCGTTAACAAATAAATCCCATTGCCACAAAATCGCATTGCACAAAGAAAATTAGAATTAAAAACAGCTTCAACCTCTGGTTCGACAGTGAACTAGCAGAGTTACTCCACTCAAGAATTCTATTTGGCAAATCGCTCTGCACACGCATACTCAGCCTGACTGGCTCTCGTTCAGGCAAATTAGAAATAAGTGCACTCAGGCTATCCGGAAGGCCAAAGTTAGTTACTTTAAGGAGTAGTTTCTCTCTCTGTGGGTCTAACCCCAAGTTTGTTCTGGAAAACGTTAAAGACCTGGAGAAAAACCCTCCTCCTCACAGCTGCCCATGTTCCTTAATGTTGATGATGTTGTTGTTACTGATAAGGAGCACATGGCTGAGTACTTTAATCACCACTTCAGGATTCCTATTTGACTCTGCCGTGCCTCCTTGCCATCCAATATTTCCTAATCTCCACCCTTTCTAATGCAACTATCCCCGATGCGCCTCCTCTTTTCCATGCCCGTTACAAAGTTTCTCCCTGCAGCGGTCACTGAGTCCGAGGTGTAAATGGAGCTCCTTAATCTTGACCCCCAAAACATCTGGGTCAGATGGTTTAGACCCTTTCTTCTTTAAGTGTGACTACTACCTCTGAGGGTTTAGAGTTTGAGGTAGTCACCTAATACAAGTACTTGGGAGTATGGCTAGATGGTACACTGTCCTTCTCTCAGCACGTATCAAAGCTGCAGGCTAAGGTTAAATCTAGACTTGGTTTCCTCTATCGTATCGTTCCTCTTTCACCACAGCTGCCAAACTAACCCTGATTCAGATTACCATCCTACCCATGCTAGATTACGGAGATGTAATTTATAGATTGGCAGGTAAGGGTGCTCTCGAGCGGCTAGATGTTATTTTCCATTCGCCATCAGATTGCCACCAATGCTCTGTAGGGCCTCACCCCCACCCCCCATCTGAGATACCTACTGCAGCCCTCACCTCCACATACAGCACCCATTCTGCCAGTCACATTCTGTTAAAGCTCCCCAAAGCCACACATCCCTGGGTCGCTCCTCTTTTCAGTACGCTGCAGCGAGCGACTGGAATGATCTGCAAAAAACACTCCAACTGGACCTCATTCAAAGACTCAATCATGGACACTCTTACTGACAGTTTGGCTGCGTTGCGTGATGTATTCTTGTCTCTATCTTCTTGCTGTTGTCTGTGCCAATAATGTTTGTACCATGTTTTGTGCTGCTACCATGTTGTGCTGCTACCATGTTATTGTCATTTGTGTTGCTACCATGCTGTGTTTTCATGTGTTGCTGCCATGCTATTTGCTGTCTTAGGTCTTCTTTATGTAGTGTTGTGGTGTCTCTTGTCCGGATGTGTGTTTATATATATTAACGGTTTTCTTCGTTTGTGAAGGAGAGGACCAAAATGCAGCGCGGCTAGTGTTCACATGTTTAATAAACAAAGAGACGATAACGTGAACACTATACAAAATACAAAATAACAAACGTGAAACCAGACAGTCCTATCTGGTGCAGACACAAAGACAGAAGACAACCACCCACAACCCCACACAAAACAAGCCACTAAATAGATTCCCATCAGAGACAACACAAAAGCACCTGCCTCTGATTGAGAACCATATTTGGTGGCTTGTTTTGTGTTGGTTTGTGGGTGGTGGTTCTGTCTTGTGTTCTGCACCAGATAGGACTGCTCGGTCCTAGGAACCTTCACAAAGGTCCCCACTAGACTGAGGAAACTCCTCCGGACTGAGGGACAAGCTCATGACAGAGAGGTAGCTGAAGACAGAGGGGCAGCTCCGGGCTGAAGGGCAGCTCCGGCTGAAGGCAGTTCCGGACTAATGGCAGCTCATGACTGAGGGCAAGCTCATGACTGGAGGGCAGCTCATGATGAGAGGCAGCTCATGACGAAGGCAGCTATGACGGAAGGCAGCTCATGACTGGGAAGGCAGCTCATGATGGCGGGGCAGCTCATGACTGGCGGCGACTCATGGACTGCGGGCACTCATGACTGGCGGCGATCTGTCGCTCCTGACTGCGGGCGGCTCCGGCAGCTCCTGACTGCGGGCGCTCCCAGCAGCTTCCTGAATGACGGGCGGCTCTAGCAGTCCTGACTGGCGGGCGCTCTAGCAGCTCCTGACTGGCGGGCGGCTCTAGCAGCTCCTGACTGGGCGGCTTATGGCAGCTCCTGACTGGCTGGCGGCTCCTGACTGGCGGGCGGCTCTGGCGCTCCTGACTGACGGACGGCTCTGGCGGCTCCTGACTGACGGCGGCTCTGGCGGCTCGGACAGACGGGCGGCTCTGACGGCTCGGACAGACGGGCGGCTCTGACGGCCGGGACAGACGGCGGCTCTGACGGCTCGGGACAGACGGGCGGCTCTGACGGCTCGGACAGGACGGGCGCTCAGATGGCGCTGGGCAGGCAGGGCAGCTCAGATGGCGCTGGCAGGCAGGCAGCTTCAGATGGCGCTGGGCAGGCAGGGAGCTCAGATGGCGCTGGGCAGGCAGGCAGCTCAGATAGCGCTGGGCAGACGGGGCAGCTCAGATAGCGCTGGCAGGCAGGCAGCTCAGATAGCTGGGCAGCAGCAGCTCAGACGGCGCTGGGCAGACAGGCAGCTCAGATGGCGCTGGGCAGGCAGGCAGCTCAGACGGCGCTGGGCAGATGGGCAGCGCAGATAAGCGGCTGGGCAGGCGGGCAGCTCAGATGGCGCTGTGGCAGGCAGCAGCTCAGATGGCGCTGGCAGACGGCCGACTCTGACCTGCTGAGGCGCACAGTAGGCCTGGTGCGTGTGCCGAACTGTTGGTACCGGACTGGAGACACGCACCACTAGGCTAGTGCGGGAGCAGGAACAAGGCACACTGGATTCTCAAGCGCACTATAGCCTGGTGCGTGGTGCCGGAACTGGTGTACCGGGCTGTAGCCACGCACCTCAAGGCTAGTGCGGGGAGAAACAACAGTGCGTACAGGGCTCTGGATACGCACAATAGGCTTGGTGCGTGGTGCCGGAACTGTTGTACCGGGCTGGAGACACGCACCACAGGGAGAGTGCGTTAGAGGAGGAACAGAGTTCTGGAGACGCACAGGAAGCCTGGTGCGTGGTGTTGGCACTGGTGGTACTGGACTGGAGCGAGGAGTGGCACCGGATATACCGGACCGTGAAGGCGTACTGGCTCCCTTGAGAACCGAGCCTGCCCAACCTTACCTGGTTGAATGCTCCCCGTAGCCCGACCAGTGCGGGGAGTGGAATAACCCGCACTGGCGTGCTGGCGAACGGGGACACCATGCGTAAGGCTGGTGCCATGTACACCGGCCCGAGGGACGCATTTCTTCCGTTGGTGAAGGAGAGGACCAAAATCAGCGCGGCTAGTGTTCAACATGTTAATAAACAAAGAGACGATAACGTGACACTATACAAAATACAAAATAATACACGTGAAAACCGAGACAGTCCTATCTGGCGCCAGAACACAAAGACAGAAGACAACCACCACAAACCCCAACACAAAACAAGCCACCTAAATATGATTCCAACAGAGACAACACAAAACACCTGCCTCTGATTGAGAACCATATTAGGCCAAACATAGAAACACACAACATAGAATGCCCACCCAGCTCACGTCCTGACCAACACTAAAAACAAGTAAACACACAAGAACCTATGGTCAGAACGTGACATATATATATTATACTTATTTTTTTAAATCCCAGCCCCCGTCTCCGCAGGGGGCCTTTGGTAGGCCGTCATTGTAAATAAGAATTTGTTTCTAAACCAACTTGCCTAGTTAAAATATTATAAAAAATATATATATTAAAATAAAAAATATATTAAAAAACATACAAAATAATGAATAATAAACAAAAAGAATTATAATTTCCACCATTCATCAATGATTTCGGTCTGATGGCTAATTAGGGGGACTTTTCTCCACTTCTCCCAGAATTACATCCTCCATATCAGCCTTTTTTTCTGCAGTGACCTAACACAGACTCTAATGGGGAGCTTGGAACCCTGGGCTGCTTGGCGTGTTGTTGAATGCGGATTGTTTGAATGAAGGCCAGCATTTATGTTGGCTGCCTTGTTTTGTGTTCCGCAGAGAGTGCACCGCCTTTGGTCCCTTACTATCCTCAGAGTTCTCTATTGGATTATAATTGTCACTGGTATCAGTAGCACTTACCAGCTTCATTTTTAGCATTTTATCTATTATTCGCCTTGGAATGAGAGGTCATTGTTGTAGACTCTGGCTCACCAGGTACCAACTCCAATGTTTCATTCACTCTGTCTTTGTCCTTGGGAGCTGAGAAATTATGCTCTTCAACCTGTCTCACTTTCTGTCATTTCAGCTGAGATATGTGATACGTCTGCCCTACTCATGGGACAGGATTGTTGTCCTATATAGTGTGAAAAAGTTGTCTATGCACCTTACGTTGTCCAGTGTAGTACGACTGTACTCTACCATCCCTTAACCCCTCTAGCGTGAGATTGTGTCTGCCAGTCCTGTCTACATGCAGGGCCTTGTCCATCATAAAATACTTTGATCCAGTGAGCGCTATCTTTACAACCGTGTTATTGGAGTGATTGTTGCTGCTTCAACATATACAAAACAATCTCCATTGGAGCAGTTTGAAATTGACCCTTGTATCTTATCATGGGCCTCACTCTCGCCACCACCTTACATACAGCTTTTGCCAGAAACTCAGTCACAACACTATCATCTGCTGATTCAGGTAGTTCTTTAATTATCATTTGAATTGATTCGGGTCAGCCATGCGTGACTTCAAACTGAAAGTATTATTCTCTTTGAACATGTTTTCCTCTGATCAGAAGCTTTGCCCTTGCTTCCTTACTAAGAAGATATATATGCCAGAGTGTACGTACTCTGTACTGACCTCAAGTGGTTTGGATGAATTTCATGTATGAGACTGTGGTAGAGCTCCTCTCAATGGAGTTGTCTATGGCCTCCTCCTTGTCAGAATTACTCAATCCATGTAAAATTGGTAAAACAGTGTCTTTCGGGGCATTTCGTCTCACAACCTTGTTCCAGGTCTCATGTTTTTGCATCGCTGGAAATAGCCACAACTACAGCAGCCATTTTAATTGTAGTGTTAATGTTAAAAGTAATTTGTTTAACTTGAAATGTATCAACAAGACTACTCATCATTATATAGTGAGGATTTTCTTACTCAAGAATTGATGAATAGTTGATACTCAAATAGATATTACTGGATTCAGTTTTCTCCAGCAATTGAAGCTCTTATGTTGGCTGAATAGTTAGACAAAAGGAGATGTCAAAACATAACAAAACAAAATATGGATATATCTTTCTGGACCTGACAGGCCGGCTGTCTATTTTTAGTATTTTCTACATTGTAGAATAATAGTAAGACATCAAAACTATGAAATAACACATATGGAATCATGTGGCAACGACACAAGTGTTATTAACAAATCAAAATATATTTGATATTTGAGATTCTTCAAAGTAGCCCACCCTTTGCCTTGATGACAGCTTTGCACACTCTTGGCATTCACTCAACTAGCTTCATAGGTTGTCACCTGGAATGCATTTCAATTAACAGGTGTGCCTTGTTAAAAGTTAATTTGTGGAATTTCTTCGAGCACACAGCCATGCAATCTCCATAGACAAACATTGCAGTAGAATGGCCTTACTGAAAAGCTCAGGGATTTTCAACGTGGCACCGTCATATGATGCCACCTTTCCAACAAGTCAATTCGTCAAATATCTCGCCCTGCTAGAGCGTCCCTGGCAAACTATAAGTGCTGTTATTGTGAAGTGTAAATGCCTGGAACAACAACGGTCAGCTGCGAAGTGGTAGGCCACACAAGCTACAGAACGGGACCGCCAAGTGCTTAAGCACATAGTGCGTAAAAATCGTCTGTCCTTGGTGGCAACACTCACTACCAAGTTCCAAACTGTCTCTGGAAGCAACGTCAGCACAATAACTGTTCGTCGGGAGCTTTATGAAATGGGTTCCATAGCCAAGCAGCCACCCACAAGCCTAAGATCACCATGTGCAATGGCAAGCATCAGCTGGAATGGTGGATAGCTCGCCGCCATTGGACTCTGGAGCAGTGGAAACGTGTTCTCTGGAGTGATGAATCACAATCACCATCTGGCAGTTCGACGAACAAATCACATTTTTGGTGGATACCAGAGAAACCGCTACTTGTGCGAATGCGTAGTGCCAACTGTACAGTTTGGTGGATGGGGAATAATGGTCTAGGGCTGTTTTTCATGGTTCTGGCTAGGCCCTTAGTTCCAGTGAAGGGAAATCTTAACGCTGCAGCATACATTAGCATTCTAGATGATTCTGTGCTTCCAACTTTATGGCAACAGTTTGGAGAAGGCCCTTTCCTGTTTCAGCATGACAATGCCCCCGTGCACAAAGCGAGGTCCATACAGAAATGGTTGGACCCGCTTTAAGATGAGTGTGGATGATCTTGACTGGCCTGCACAGAGCCCTGACCTCAACCCCATCGAACACCTTTGGGATGATTGAACGCTGACTGCGAGCCAGGCCTAATCGCCCAACATCAGTGCCCGACCTCACTAATGCCTCTTGTGGCTGAATGGAAGCAAGTCCCCGCAGCAATGTTCCAACACCTAGTGGACAGCATTCCCAGAGAGTGAGGCTGTTATAGCAGCAAAGGGGGACCAACTCCATAATAATTCTCTTGATTTTGGAATGAGATGTTTGATGAGCAGGTGTCCACATACTTTTGCTCATCTAGTGGTGTAAACATATACACTACCGTTCAAAAGTTTGGGGTCACTTAGAAATGTCCTTGTTTTCCATGAAAACATACATGAAAATAGTTGCAAAATGAATAGGAAATATAGTCAAGACTTGGACAAGGTTATAAATAATGAATTTTAATTGAAATAATAATTGTGTCCTTCAAACTTTTGCTTTCGTCAAAAGATCCTCCATTTGCAGCAATTACAGCCTTGCAGACCTTAGGCATTCTAGTTGTCAATTTGTTGAGGTAATCTGAAGAGATTTCACCCCATGCTTCCTGAAGGATCTCCCACAAGTTGGATTGATGCGATGGGCACTTCTTACGTACCAAACGGTCAAGCTGCTCCCACAACAGCTCAATAGGCTTGGATCCGATGAATGTGCTGGCCACTCCTCTGTCCAGTGTCTGTGTTCTTTGGCCCATCTTAATCTTTTCTTTTTATCGGCCAGTCTGAGATATGGCTTTTTCTTTGCAACTCTGCCTATAAGGCCAGCATCCCAGAGTCGCCTCTTCACTATTGCCGTTTTTTGCGGGTACTATTTAATGAAGCTGCCAGTTGAGGACTTGTGAGGCGTCTGTTTCTCAAACTAGACACTCTAATGTACTTGTCCTCTTGCTCAATTGTGCACTGGAGCCTCCCACTCCTCTTTCTATTCTGGTTAGGGCCAGTTTGCGCTGTTCTGTGAAGAGAGTAGTCCACAGCATTGTACGAGATCTTTAGTTTCTTGGCAATTTCACACATGGAATAGCCTTCATTTCTCAGAACAAGAATAGACTGACAAGTTTCAGGAGAAAGTACTTTGTTTCTGGCCATTTTGATCCTGTAATTAAACCCACAAATGCTGATGCTCCAGATACTCAACTAGTCTAAAGAAGGCCAGTTTTATTGCTTCTTTAATCAGGACAAACAGTTTTTCAGCTGTGCTAACCATAATTGCAAAAGGGTTTTCTAGTTGATCAATTAGCCAACACAACGTGCCATTGGAACATAGGAGTGATGGTTGCTGATAATGGGCCTCTGTACGCCTACGTAGATATTCTATTAAAAAATCTGCCGTTTCCAGCAACAAAAGTAATTTACAACATTAACAATGTCTACACTGTATTTCTGATCAATTTGATGTCATTTTAATGGACAAAAATGTGCTTATCTTTCAAAAACAAGGACATTTCTAAGTGACCCCAAACCTTTGAACGGTAGTGTATATATAAAGGAAGAGAAGCTTAGGCATAACCCCAGAGAGATAGAGATGTGCCGGTGCCATGCTATGACACCAACATGCATTTCTTTATGTCAGATGGCTACTGCGTCTGCTATACAGACATAGAGTGCAGAAGGAGGATAATTTGTTAATATTCAATCTGAATATGTTGTATAAAGATGAGCATTATATTGTTAGATTATAGGAGTAACTATGGTATGCCTGAAACAGTCTTCCTCATCTCAAGTTCAATTGTCAGAGTCAGTTGGAGCGCCAGGGTGCACTGTCTTCATATCATAGGCCTGCAGTAGCTAAAGCTTAGCCACACCATGGCTATAGCCACACCATACCAAACCTTCACAAACATTTCTAAACTTTATTATGGTGATATCAAAAGTAAGTCCAGCCATTGTTTATAGGGAAAATACAAGCAGAAGAGCAAATGTAAACCAGGGAAAAAATGCAGTACCCTCTCCTGTTCCCTCCCAAAAATGATKCACCCTTCCCCAAGCCCCCCAAAAAGTTTGGCCTCCTCAGTCAATTTCGATCTTTCACTAAAGTAAATTTAAATACATTTGCCAAAGTTATATAATTACTCCTGTCTTTACAGAAATAAATGAAATTATTCAAAATACCCCAACATAAAGCATGACAGCCACAGAGGATCATTAGCTTCTTTAAAAAAAAAATGGTATGGATTGTATCAAATCACAAGCGAGTAGGCCTATGCCTAGTTGGGAAGTCCACAGTTCGGGCAGCACATGTGGCAATAGGCCAAGCTGATTATTGAGTTGCTTTTCAGTGAAAAAAATACATGTGTGAAGATAATGTGTCTTTGGACTATCTCTCTCCAGAATGCACTCAGCTCTTCAGAATGTGTTCAGCTGTCTCCCGCCAATTCTTGTACATTCATTGTTTTATTGTGTGAATTGTTTGCCCTTTGATAGTTTTTTAAATATATAAATTCCCCATTATATACAGTGAACTTAAAGTATTGGGACAGTGACACATTTTTTGTTGTTTTGGCTCTGTACTCCAGCACTTTGAAATAATACAATGACTAAGAGGTTAAAGTTCATACTGTCAGCTTTAATCGGAGGATATTTTTATCCATATCGAGTGAACTGTTTAGAAATGACTGCACTTTTTGTAGATAGTCCCGCCATTTTAGGGGACCAAATAGTATTGGGACAAATTCACTTATATGTGTATTAAAGTAGTCAAACGTTTAGTATTGGTCCCATATTCCTAGCACACAATGATTACAGCAAGCTTGTGACTCTACAAACTTGTTGGATGCATTTGCTATTTGTTTCGGTGTGTTTCAGACTATTTTAGCCTACATGATTTTGTAGGAACTAATTCACAATATGTGCACCTGAAACATTGATTGTTCCAGTCTAATTTGAAAACAAGTAGGCTTGGGTGTCATTTTTATGACGGATAGACTGAAATGGCAACGATGATATAATGTGTTATAACACACAAAGTTAAATAATAAATAGGCTACATTAAAACTTTTACACAAATGTAAGCTTTAGTGCTGAGCGATTAGTGCTTTTTGAGGATGGTTCGGTTTCGGAGAGTCACAGTTTTCGATTTCAGATTTTTTTTACAACATTAGATGCACTATGTATTATGTGGTTGAATGCTGTAACAAGAGATAAAACAATTAATACAAGTCCCATGACGGTAGTGACTACCCATTACTACTTAGCAATTATTAACCATCATTTATTTACATTTACTTTAATGAAATATCTCAGTTGTTTGTATATATACATGCTTTATTTGATGACTTTGTTATTTCATTCCAAGTCATCATCTCATCTCTATAGAGCTGCTGCCTATGCTGTCTGACAAAATCACCATTTTAGTAGTTCTTCAAAGTAAATAAGGCCACTTTTATAACTGCTGAATACCAACTATCAATCACTTAGATAATGTATTTTCAGGTAGCGATACCGAGCTAAGCAGCTGCTCTTATCCCTCTCGACTGTGCAGTCTCTCCTTTCCCTCCCCAGGGTTATGTAGGTTACTTTCTAAATGTAATCCGTTACAGTTACTAGTTACCTGCCCACAATTGTAATCAGCAGCGTAACTTTGGATTACCCAAACTCAGTAACGTAATCTGATTACTTTTAGATTACTTTTAGAGAGGACAACAATGTATGTTACCAATTGAACGACATCTATTGCAGGATAAATCAATGTTAAAGTTTACATAGCTGGCCATATATGGAGTAAAATTTCACTCTATGGGTTGGTTATGTAGCTTCTAATACGATTAAATGATATCTTTATATTAAAACCCAAGTATATCAGAATTCCAGTCATTCCAAAAAATGTCATGCCCCTTGATCTTCAAGAATAAACTTGAAATATGGAAGTAAAGATTAGCCAAATTGTTTTACCTGAGCATAACTCCAAAACTAAGGACTTATTAGCCAGCCCTACTCTGTTGTTTATGATTTTGTTGTCATGGAGGACTGATTGGGATCATGATTCGAGTTGAAAAAATAAAGTCTGCGCTCATGGAATGGCATGCTTTGAGCATTACGGAAAAGTGCTATTTACATGTGAAAATGAATGCCATATGCTGCATTTGCTATAGGACTATTGTTGACCTTTTTGTTAATGACACTTTGATGTCTTGATAATATGCAGCTGTTTAAAGGGCAAATCCACAGATGATACAATAACAAAACGGCCGCCCCGCCTCTGTTTTGGTAAAAAGCTGAAGGATGGCCCTGGAGAAATGTAACCATTCTCAGATTAATAGACAGAGAAATGGAGCAAGGACTGACCATCCATGATATCAAAATGATTGTCTTAACCATGTTAAGAGGCTGTATACAGTGTTAGTTTACATCTACAATGTTTACAAACATTGGAGAAAAACAAGCTTATATTTTGGGGTCTCATGGAGTGGGACAGTTGAACTAAGCTCATGAGGCATTTTTGAAGAATATAACTTATGAATGAAGGCATATATATATATATATATTAATTTATAAGTCCAAAAATGGATGTAGTAACTACGATTGTCCCTTTAAGTCTATCAAAAGTGTGCAGTGTTGAGCATGTGTCCATTAGGCCTATGGATTTTTTTTTTTTGCAGCATGAATTAGATTGAGCAATAAAAGCCCACACTTCCATAGGCTGGGATCCACGCTTATGCAAGCTGCTTTGCAAGAGCACATTTTTCACTGGCTGTCCACTGGTTTCAAAAACAATGATTGATAGGCAGCTTAAACTTCTTGAATTCAACCATTACAGGGTTCAAAAACACATTTAGATTTGTGAACAGCTATCCARAACAACCACAATCTGTAAAGCGCAAAAAGCTAAATGAGAGAGCAGCAGTGTGATTCACATCAATGTGCTATGTAGAAGACATAGCTTGGACTGTAGCCTACAAAAGCCTATTTCTGCTCTTTTCCCGCAATCCATCAAACACATTTGGTGTGTCATCATAGGGGTTTCTGATTTGTGGTCAGACTCGCTCAACTTTCTTTCACAAACATCCTTTCTGAATTTAAAAGTAGTCTCGAAGTAATCATCTAGTTTTTCAAAAGTATACGTAATCTGATTATCACGTGTTAGGGAAGACCCAGATGCAGACAGTGTCGAAGTAACAAAAATGTATTAATAGAATAGGGGGTAGGCAAAACGACAGGTCAAYGGCAGGCAGAGGTTGGTAATCCAGATCAGAGTCCAAAAGGTACAGAACGGCAGGCAGTRTCAGAGTCAGGGCAGGCAGAGGTCAATAATCCATTGTGGTGTGACAAGGTACAGAACAGTAGGCAGGCTCAGGGTCAGGGCAGGCAGAATGGTCACAACTGGGAAAACTAGAAAACAGGAACCAGAAACAGACAGTAGCAAGGGGAAACCCGCTGGTAGGCTTGACAAACAAAACAAACTGACAACAGACAAACAGAGAACACAGGTATAAATACACTGGGGATAATGGGGAAGATGGGTGACACCTGGAGGGGGTGGAGACAAGCACAAAGACAGGTGTAACAGATCAGGGTGTGACACTGATTGCAATATTTTTGCTGGTAACATAACAGATTACAGTTAACGCTTTTTTGTAATCCCTTACATGTAATGGATTACATGTAATCTGTTACTCCCCAACACTGTCTGCCCCACACTAACCTAAAGTAGCAGGCATAAAAGAAACACACAGGCTGGACAAGTAGGAGCCCAATGGATTATGGTCATTGTWATTAATTACCACATTAAATAAAGCAGAATATTTGCCCGTTGGAAACTATATCTCCCTAACTCATCGCACATTTCGGGCTTGATCTGATTTATCTCTAGAGAAACTGTGCAATGTGCGCATTGAGCTCACAGAAAAAAAATGAAGCGAAGGGATTCAAATAGTCAATTAGTTGTTTAAAAACTGAAAATTAACTGAAATTACATTTACATTTAAGTCATTTAGCAGACGCTCTTATCCAGAGCGACTTATGGGCTTAAACTTCAACTTGAAATGTTGCTTAATCGCTCAGCACTAGTAAGCGTAGACTCAAGTATCCATGTTTACAAAGCCACCCTCACCAAAAGTAATTCCCATGAACTACAGCCACCTGTCATTTCCATCACCTGTCAGTACTGCACATGCAGCCTAAACGGGCATGACGGTTCCTATTTTTGAGTGAGTGAAAAAGACAAAACAGTTTAGCTTATGTCTCTAATAGATGTGTTACATAAAGAGTACATCTGAAAATAATTGTGAACATTTTGAACATGGAGTAGCATAATAAAGTTTGTCGCACACTGCTCAACATTTGATGGCAACTAATCTATATTGAAGACAGTTATTTCATCAACAATATACTGTACCTCTATCAATTTTACTATTTATGGTAGTATTGTTTTGTTAAATTTCTACACAGGGTGAACAGACGATTGCAGCGTGGCTTTATTTCTTCTTATGTCGATATTATATTGATACAATTTTTTTACGATAAATATGTACCATATTAGACTGTGCCGATTCTAGTCAGTAATGTCCAGTGGAAAAGTGGTTAACCACAATTTTTAAAATTGGAACATTTTCATTCAACATTTTTGTACCACGTTGTCATTCAAGATGGCTATAAACCTTGAACAATGGCTAAAGTTGTCACGGAACATGAACCCACATGTCAACACATGGTGACATGGTATTTAAGGAAATGATGACTGCTTATTGCTTTTAAAGCAGGAATTACTATACAGTTGAAGTTGGAAGTTTACATACACCTTAGCAAATACATTTAAATCAGTTTTTTCCCAATTCCTGACATTTAATCCTCGTAAAAATTCCCTGTCTTAAGGTCAGCATCACCACTTCATTTTAAGAATAGTTGAAATGGCAGAATAATATGAAGAAATGATTTATTTCAGCTTTTTTTTCTTTCATCACATTCCCAGTGGGTCAGAAGTTTACATACACTCAATTAGATTTGGTAGCGTTGCCTTTAAATTGTTTAACTTGGGTCAAACGTTTCGGGTAGCCTTCACAAGCTTCCCACAATAAGTTGGGAAATTTTGGCCCATCCTCCTGACAGAGCTGGTGTAACTGAGTCAGGTTTGTAGGCTCCTTGCTCGCACACGCCTTTTCTGTTCTTTGCCCACAAATTTCTAAGGATTGAGGTCAGGCTTTGTGTGGCCACTCCAATACCTTGACTTTGTTGTCCTTAAGCCATTTTGACACACTTTGAAGTATGCTTGGGTCATTGTCCATTTGGAAGACCATTTGCATGGAGCCTATTTGCGACCAAGCTTTAAGACCTGATGATCTTGAGATGTTGCTTCAATATATCATAATTTTCCTCCTCATTATGCCATTCTATTTTGTGAAGTGCACCAGTTCCCCCTGCAGCAAGCATCCCCACAACATGATGCTGCCACCCCCGTGTTTCACGTCTTGGATGGTATTCGTCGGCTTGCAAGCTCCCCCTTTTCCTCCAAACATAACAATGGTCATTATGGCCAAACAGTTCTATTTTTGTTTCATCAGACCAGAGGAATTTCTCCAAGTACGATCTTTGTCCCCGTGTGCAGTTGCAAACCGTAGTCTGGCTTTTTTATGGTGTTTTTGGAGCAGTGGCTTCTTCCTTGGCTGCGGCCTTTCAGGTTATGTCAGGTTATGACTCGTTTAACTGTGGATATAGATACTTTTGTACCTGTTTCCTCCAGCATCTTCACAAGGTCCTTTGCTGTTTGTTCTGGGATTGATTTGCACTTTTCGCACCAAAGTAGTTAATCTCTAGAAGACAGAACGCGTCTCCTTCCTGAACGGTGTGACGGCTGCGTGGTCCCATGGTGTTTATACTTGCGTACTATTGTTTGTACAGATGAACGTGGTACCTTCAGGTGTTTTGAAATTGCTCCCAAGGATCAACCAGACTTGTGGAGGTCTACAAATTATTTCTGAGGTCTTGGCTGATTTCTTTGATTTTCCCATGATGTCAAGCAAAGAGTCACTGTGTTTGAAGGTAGGCCTTAAAACACATCCACAGGTACACCTCCAAATTGACTCAAATGATGTCAATTAGCCTATCAGAAGCCTCTAAAGCCATGACATCATTTTCTGGAATTTTCCAAGCTGTTTAAAGGCACAGTCAACGTAGTGTATGTAAACTTTTGACCCACTGGATTTGTGATACAGTGAATTATAAGTGGAATAATCTGTCTGTAAACAATTGTTGGAAAAATTACTTGTGTCATGCACAAAGTAGATGTCCTAACCGACTTGCCAAAACTATAGTTTGTTAACAAGAAATTTGTGGACTGGTTGAAAAACTAGTTTTAATGACTCCAACCTAAGGTTGTTGTAAACTTTCCGACTCAACTGTACATGTAGCACCATTTGGGCCCAAAAGGAATCCAAGATATGGTGCTATTATTGTACTTGCAACTTGGGTCTTAACTTTCACGATGCATACAAATCCCTCCCCCGCCCTCCTTTCGGAAAATCTGACCAATGATCCCATTTTGCTCCTACCTTCCTATAGGCAGAAACTCAAACAGGATGTACCTGTGGTAAGGACTATGCAACGCTGGTCTTGGAATCCACACTTCAAGATTGTTTTTGATCACGTGGACTGGGATATGTTCCGGGTAGCCTTAGAGAATAATATCGACGTATACGCTGATTCGGTGAGTGAGTTTATAAGGAAGTGTATAGGAGATGTTGTACCCACTCTGACTATTAAAACCTACCCTAACCAGAAACCGTGGATAGATGGCGGCATTCGCGCAAAACTGAAAGCGCGAACCACCGCATTTAACAATGAAAAGGTGACTGGGAATATCGCCAAACACAAACAGTGTAGTTATTCCTTCCGCAAGGCAATCAAACAAGCGAAATGTCAGTATAGAGACAAAGTGGAGTCGCAATTCAACGGCTCAGACACGAGGCGTATGTGGCAGGGTCTACAGACAATCACGGACTACAAAAGGAAAACCAGCCACGTCACGGACACCGACATCTTGCTTCCAGACAAACTCAACACRTTCTTTGCCTGCTTTGAGGATAATACAGTACCACAGACGTGGCCCGCTACCAAGGACTGTGGGCTCTCCTTCTCGGTGGCCGACGTGAGTAAGACATTTAACGTGTTAACCCTCGCAAGGCTGCCGGCCAAGACGGCATCCCTAGCCGCGTTCTCAGAGCCTGCGCAGACCAGCTGGCTGGTGTGTTTAAGGACATATTCAATATCTCCCTATCCCAGTCTGCTTTCCCCACATGGTTCAAGATAGCCATGATTATTCCTGTACCCAAGAAGGCAAATAACTATCGCACCGTAGCACTCACTTCTGTCATCATGAAGATCTTTGAGAGACTAGTCAATGATCATATCACCGCAGTGGTCTAAGGCACTGCATCGCAGTGCTAGCTGTGCCACTATAGATCCTAGTTCAGAGTCCAGGCTCTGTRGCAGCCGGCCGACCGGGAGACCCATGGGGTGGCGCACAATTGGCCCAGCGTCGTCCGGGTTAGGGGAGGGTTTGGCRGGCAGGGATGTTCTTGTCCCATCGCCCTCTAYCGACTCCTGTGGCGCAATGCACACTGACACGGTCSCCAGGTGTACTGTGTTTCCTCCGACACATTGGTGCGGCTGGCTTCCGGGTTAAGCGGACATTGTGTCAAGAAGCAGTGCGGCTTGGCTGGGTTGTGTTTCGGGGGACGCACGGCTCTCGACCTTAGCCTCTCCCGAGTCCGTATTGAGTTGCAGCAATGGGACAAGACTGTAACTACTGTACCTATTGGATACCACGGAGAGAGAGAGGGGAGAGGAGAGAGAGGATGGGGGCGGGGTAGGGGAGGGGAGAGGCGAGGGGGGGGAAGGAGAGAGAGGAGGGAGGTGGGAGAGAGATGTAGTGTTGCGGAGCGGAGAGAGAGACGTGGCGGCGGAGTGGGGTGGAGAAGAGCGTTAGCATAACGTGTCTAATGTGGATGATTCGAGCCGAGGTTGCCCGTTATAAAATTTTGATGAGAGAGAGAAAAAACTGTTCAAACAAAGCTCCAAAAAAAATTGGCCCTTTCGCTGCTGAAGAGAGCATGGTGATATGTAGTCGAGTCAGGGTGGATGTGTATTACGAGCGCATGTGTAGGCATCAATCAGACACGCTTTGTAAACTGAGAACGTTAATGGATCGGATAGGGAACATCGAAATCTTTGGAACTAGGGAGATTGAGGTCGATGGCGTGCTTTGTGATGAGCCACCTCAATACTTGATTGTTGTCCTTAAAGCCATTTTGCCACAACTGTTGGAAGTTAGAAGAATGTAGAACTACTGGAGAGAGGTCAATGAGAGTCCATAAAAGATAAAAGGAAGGCGGCATAGTGAAAGACGCTGGTTAAGCTACGAATGTATGCTGTGGGAGGGTGATATTATATAGAAGAAGAGTAGGATAGAGCTGAAGAATGAGAGTTACCACAAATAAAACCTAACAACATAATGGCCATTATTTGGGGAAGATGCACCAGTCCTCTGCAGAAAGAACCCACTGATGCTGCCACCCCGTGTTCACGGTTGGATGGTATTCGTCGGCTTTGCAAGCTCCCCTTTTCCTCAAACACAATGGTATTACTGGCAAACAGTTCTATTTTTGTTTCATCAACAGAGGAACGATCTTTGTCCCGTGTGCAGTTGGCAAACGTAGTCTGGCTTTTTTATGGCTGTTTGGAGCAGTGGCTTCTTCCTGCTGAGCTGCCTTTCAGGTTACATGTCGATTATGGACTCGTTTAACTGTGGATATAGATACTTTTGTCCATTTTCTCCAGCATCTTACAAGGTCCTTTGCTGTTGTTCTGGGATTGATTTGCACTTTTCGCCCAAAGTACGTTAATCTCTAGAAGACAGACGCGTCTCTTCCTGAACGGTGTCGCGCTGCGTGGTCATGGTGTTTATATGCGTATATTGTTTGTACAGATAGTGGTACCTTCAGGTGTTTTGGAATTGCTCCAGGATCAACCAGACTTGTAAGGTTAAACATGTTTTTTCTGAGGTCTTGGCTGATTCTTTTGATTTTCCCATGATGTCAAGCAAAGAGTCACTGTGTTTGAGGTAGGGCTTGAAATACATCCAAGGTACACTCCAATTGACTCAAATGATGTCAATACCTATCAGAAGCCTTCTAAACCATGACATCATTTCTGGAATTTTCCACTGTTTAAATGGCATACAGTCAACGTAGTGTATGTAAACTTTTGACCACTGGATTTGTGATACAGTGAATTGATAAGTGAAATTACTGTCTGTAAACAATTGTTGGAAAAATTCTTGTGTCATGCACAAAGTAGATGTCCTAACGACTTGCAAAGCATAGTTTGTTACAGAATTTGTGGACTGGTTGAAAACGAGTTTTAATGTCACAAAGATACACACAAATTGACTTGCAAAAAACTAGTTTTAAGCATAACCGTTAAACTCGACAACAATGTACATGAAATAGACAATGGCCACAAAAAGAGAATCCAGATATATGCATAAATATAATAATATAAGACATAAATTGGCAATACTCGATGTCATCAAATCCTCCCGCAACACAAAAAATGAAAATATCTAGACAATGATAATAAAAAAATTTGCCCACCTTCCTATATGGCCAGAAAACACAACAGGATGTATGTGCGTAACTATGCAACGCTGGTTCGGAATCCACACATTCAAGATTTTTCGATCACGTGGACTGGAATATGTTCGGGTAGCCTTTAGAGAATATATCGACGTAACGCTGATTGCGTGAGTGATTTGTATATCAAGGAGTTATAGGAGATTGGTACCCACTGCTGATTGAACTACTGTAAAACTACAACGCAACCACGAAACCGATAAGAGGAACAAGCATCGGCAAAACTGAAAGAGCGAATAATCCGCATAATTAACACATGAACAAGGATGACTGGGAATATGGCGCAGAAACACAAAGAGTGTATTATTATAACTTCGCAAAGGCAATCATCAGACAAGTCGAAATAGCAGTATAGAGAAAAAGTGAAGGCAATTACGCAGCACACGAGTATGGGTCAGGCTTACAGGACAAACAGAGACTACAGAAAGACAAAACAGCACGTAAAAAAGACAACTCAGAGCATACTGCTACCAGCACGGAAACTCAACGAAATTTTATTCACATATGCTCATATGAAAGAGATAATAAAGTACAAAACGAATCATACAAGGATACTCGTGAGGCTCTTCGCTTCTCGTGGCGACGTGAGTAAGACATTTACGTGTTAACCCTCGCAAGGCTTGGCCGGCCAAGCGCGTCGTCTCAAGCCTGCGGAGACCGCTGGGTGTTAAGGACACATTCAATATCCATATCAGGAATGGTCGATAGCACCACTATCGGGCAAAGATCGACTTTCAACAAAAACAAATAACTTAGCGTAGTGACCGTAGCAGGCAATGAATATCTTTGAAAGAGACTAGTCAATGAATATAATCACCGAAGTGGTCTAAAAGGCACTGCATCGCAGTGCTAGCTGTGCCACTATAGATCCTAGTTCAGAGTCCAGGCTGCTGTTGCAGCCGCCGACGGGAGACCCTGGGGGTGGACAAATGGGCGTGTTAGGGGAGGTTTGGCTGGCAGGATGTTCTTGTCCCATCCGCCTCTAGCGACTCCTGTGGCGCAATGCCACTGACACGGTCCCAGGTGTACTGTGTTTTCCTCCGACATTGGTGCGGCTGCTTCCGGGTTAGCGGACATTGTGTCAAGAAGCAGTGCGGCTTGGCTGGGTTGTTTCGGGGGACGCAGCGCTCTCGACCTTAGCCTCTCCCGAGTCCGTATTGAGTTGCAGCAATGGGACAAGACTGTATACTACTGTACCTATTGATACCACAAAATGGGAGAGAAAAGGACAATAAATAAATAAATAATCAAAAAATCCATCCTATTAATTAAAAATAAACAATATTTTAAAAATTACAAAATTACAAATAAAAATGTATGTAATCATGTAAGAATGTTCATGACTACAGCTCAGCTCAACACCATAGTACCCTCCAATCCAAGCTCATCATCAAGCTTGAAGCCCTGGGTCTCAACCCCGCCCTGTGCAACTGGGTCCTGGCCTTTCTGATGTGCCGCCCCAGGTGGTAAGAAGGAAACAACATCTCCATTTCACTGATCCTCAACACTGGGGCCCACAAGGGTGTGGCTCAGCCCCCTCCTGTACTCCCTGTTCACCCATGACTGCGTGGCATGCATGCCTCCAACTCAACTATCAAGTTGCGAGACGAACAACAGTAGTAGGCTTGATTTACCAACAACCGACGACAGCCTACAGGGAGGAGGTGAGGGCACTCGGAGTGGTGTCAGGAAAATAACCTCTCACTCAACGAAAAAAACAAAGGAGATGAACGTGGACTTCAGGAAAACGCAGAGGGAGCACCACCCTATCCACATTGACGGGACAACAGTGAAGGTGGACAGTTTTAAGTTCCTCGGCGTACACATTATGGGACAAACTGAAATTCACCCCACACAGACCGTGTGGTGAAGAAGGCGCAACAACGCCTGTTCAACCTCAGGAGGCTTAAAGAAATTTGGCGTATCACCTAAAACCCCCCCAACTTTTATAGATGCACCATTGAGAGCATCCTGTCGGCTGTTACTACACCTGGTACGGCAACTCCCGCCCAAAACAAAGGCTCTCAGAGGGTAGTGAGGTCTGCACAACGCATCACCGGGACAACTACCTGCCCTCCAGGACACCTAAGCATCCAATGTCACAGGAAGGCCAAAAAGATCATCATGGACAAACACACCCGAGCCACTGCCTGTTACCCCTACATACAGAAGGGAGGTCAGTTACAGGTCATCAAAGCTGGACCGAGAGAGGAAGCTGTTTTCATATCTCAAGGCCATCAGACTGTTAAAACAGTCATCACTAACACAGAGAGGCTGCTGCCTACATACAGACTTGAAATCATTGGCAATTTTAATAAATGGATCACTAGTCACTTTAATAATGCCACTTGCATAATATTTTCATAATTTGCGTTCTCATCTACATATGTAGTATAGATACTAGTATTATATCAAATGTTTATTTTATAGAGCTCTTCATTCGTACATACATATATTATATGTATACTATTCTTTATCTCAATTCAATTACTATAGATTGTGTTATTA
>NC_036855.1:50492684-50498652 GCF_002910315.2 Salvelinus sp. IW2-2015
GAAATTGGGGAGAAAAAAGGACAATAAATAAATAAATAATCAAAAAAATCCATCCTATTAATTAAAAATAAACACAATATTTTTAAAAAATTACAAAATTACAAATAAAAATGTATGTAAACCTATGTAAGAATGTTCATTGACTACAGCTCAGCATTCAACACCATAGTACCCTCCAATCCAAGCTCATCATCAAGCTTGAAGCCCTGGGTCTCAACCCCGCCCTGTGCAACTGGGTCCTGGACTTTCTGATGTGCCGCCCCCATGGTGAAGGTAGGAAACAACATCTCCATTTCACTGATCCCAACACTGGGGCCCACAAGGGTGTGTGCTCAGCCCCCTCCTGTACTCCCTGTTCACCCATGACTGCGTGCCATGCATGCCTCCAACTCAATCATCAAGTTTGCAGACGACACAACAGTAGTAGGCTTGATTACCAACAACGACGAGACAGCCTACAGGGAGGAGGTAGGGCACTCGGAGTTGGCGTCAGGAAAAAACCTCTCACTCAAAGTCAACAAAACAAAGGAGATGAACGTGGACTTCAGGAAACAGCAGAGGGAGCACCACCCTATCCACATTGACGGGACAACAGTGAAGGTGGACAGTTTTAAGTTCCTCGGCGGTACACATTATGGACAAACTGAAATATTCCACCCACACAGACCGTGTGGTGAAGAAGGCGCAACAACGCCTGTTCAACTCAGGAGGCTTAAGAAATTTGGCGTATCACCTAAAAAACCCCCCCAACTTTTATAGATGCACCATTGAGAGCATCCTGTCGGGCTGTACTACCACCTGGTACGGCAACTTCTCCGCCCACAACCACAAGGCTCTTCCAGGAGTAGTGAGGTCTGCACAACGCATCACCGGGAGCAAAACTACCTGCCCTCCAGGACACCTACAGCATCTCAATGTCACAGGAAGGCCAAAAAGATTCATCATGGACAACAACACCCGAGCCACTGCCTGTTCACCCGCTACCATACAGAAGGCGAGGTCAGTACAGGTGCATCAAAGCTGGGACCGAGAAGAGAGAAGCTGTTTTTCAATCTCAAGGCCATCAGACTGTTAAAACAGTCATCACTAACACAGAGAGCTGCTGCCTACATACAGACTTGAAATCATTGGCAACTTTAATAAATGGATCACTAGTCACTTTAATAATGCCACTTGCATAATATTTTTGCATAATATCTTGCGTTACTCATCTCATATGTATATAATCAAATCAAATCAAATCAAGTTTATTTTATATAGCCCTTCGTACATCAGCTAATATCTCGAAGTGCTGTACAGACACCCAGCCTAAAACCCCAAACAGCAAGCAATGCAGGTGTAGAAGCACGGTGGCTAGGAAAAACTCCCTAGAAAGGCCAAACCTAGGAAGAAACCTAGAGAGGAACCAGGCTATGAGGGGTGGCAGTCCTCTTCTGCTGTGCTGGTGGAGATTATTAACAGAACTATGCCAAGATGTTCAGAATTTTCAATAAGTGACAAGCATGGTCAAATAATAATCATGAATAATTTTCAGTTGGCTTTTCATAGCCGATCATCAAGAGTTGAAATAGCAGGTCCGGGACAGGTGGCGGTTCCATACCGCCAGGCAGGAACAGTTGAAACTGGAATAGCAGCAGGGCCAGGGGGACTGGTGGACAGCAAGGAGTCATTCATGCCGGTAGTCCTGACGATGGTCCTAGGCTCCGGTCCTCGCGAGAGAGAGAAAAGAAAGAGAGAAGGAGCAGAATTAGAGGAGAGCCAAGATTTCAAAATGTTCATAAATGACAAGCATGGTCAAATAATAATCAGGAATAAATGTCAGTTGGCTTTTTCATAGCCGATCATTAAGAATTGAAAACAGCAGGTCTGGACAGGTAGGGTTCCATAAACCGCAGCAAGAACAGTTGAAACTGGATAGCAGGCAGGGCCGGCGGACTGGGACAGCAAGGATCATCATGCCCGGTAGTTTCCTGACGTTATGTCCTAGGGCTCCGGTCCTCCGAGAGAGAGAAAGAAAGAGAAGAAGGAGAGAATTAGAGAGAACCAAGATTTTCAAAATGTTTCATAAATGACAAGCATGGTCAAATAATAATGCAGTTGTTGTGGAATTGTTAGATTACATGTTAGATATTGCTGCGCTGTCGGAACTGGAAGCACAAGCATTTTGCTACATTCGCAATAACATCTGCTAACCATGTGTACAGTATATGACCAATACAATTTGATTTGATTTTGATTTGATTGAATAGGGTCCCATAGTATTTAGTAGTGCTACCTAACTCCCGTGCCTCTCCTGTCCTGAATGTGTGCACAGTTCTGCAATGGAAACATCAGACACACCACCATTTCCTGTTCAACCCCGTCCCTTTATACTGAAGAAGTCCTTCTGTTTTTACACGTCATATCCCTGTGCAGTCCAAACCCTCCACCTGATGATATTCTATACAGGCCTGTTGAGTGATSACTTGGAGGTCATGACCCCCAGGAACTGAGCCTGAACAGACCCTGGTCCTGCATTTACATCACCACATCTTTGCTATGGCCTCTCGCTTTACATCCTCCACAAGAAAAAAWTTCAATAAAGTAACTAGGATGGGGTCGCCAAAAAAGTGAAGTCATATATTCCAGCAAATATTGTTTAGCGTGAAGTTTGTCTCCTGTCCAAATCATGGACTTTAAAAGGTGTTTGAGYCTGCCACTACTGCACAATGATAGAGGCAGATGTATTATTCTCACACAAATGGGTATTTATATTAAAACTTCCTGACGAACATAGTTTATGGGTGATTTTGAAATTACAGGCACTTTTGGCATTTCTTATTTTCTTGGAGAAAACTTATCAACATAAATACTTTTCTCAGTTTGTCAGGAACCATAAACTGGTATTGGCTGTGAACATTTTATACGYCAATACATGGATTTTACTCKGTTTTTCCATAACCCCTTCTGCAGATGTCGTCACCATCAAATCATAAAACATTACTTTTTCTTGTACTGAATGACACACCTAATGGGTTTTTGGATTACCTGGTTAATCTGTACTACAACATTAAGAATTCATTATTGTGATTCCTTAATCCATAAATATGGGCCTGCGTTGGCTGTGCTGTATACCTGCATGTAGGCTACCATCAACAATGCAAGTTTCTTGTTAAAATGTATATATACTTAACAAATATATAAACGCATCATGCAACATTTTCAAAGACTTTACTAAGACACAGTTCATATAAGGAAATCAGTCAATTGACATACATTCATTAAGCACTAATCTATAGATTTCACATGACTGGGAACARAGACATGGATCTGTTGGTCACAGATACAGTTGAAGTTGGAAGTTTACATACACTTAGGTTGGAGTCATTAAAACTCATTTTTCAACCACTCCACAAATTTCTTGTTAACAAACTATAGTTTTGGCAAGTCGGTTAGGACATCTACTTTGTGCATGACACAAGTCATTTTTCCAACAATTGTTATTTCACTTATCATTCACTGTATCACAATTCCAGTGGGTCAGAAATTAACATTTACACAGCTTTACACAGCTTGGAAAATTCCAGAAAAGGATGTCATGGCTTTAGAAGCTTCTGATAGGTTAATTGACCTCATTTGAGTCAATTGGAGGTGTACCTGTGGATGTATTTCAAGGCCTACCTTCAAACGCAGTGCCTCTTTGCTTGACATCATGGGAAAATCTGAAGAAATCAGCCAAGACCTCAGAAAAAACATTCAAGTCTGGTTGATCCTTGGGAGCAATTTCCAAACACCTGAAGATACCACATTCATCTGTACAAACAATAGTACGCAAGTATAAACACCATGGGACCACGCAGCCGTCATACAGCTCAGGAAGGAGACGCGTTCTGTCTCCTAGAGAATGAACCAGACTTTTGGTGAAAAAGGAACAGGTCCAGAAAAACAGCAAAGGAATTGTGAAATGGCTGGAGGAAAGCAGGTAAAAGAGCATTATATCCACAGTAAAACGAAGTCTTATCAACATGAACTGGAAAGACCGCTCGCAAGGAAGCTCAACAACCAAGCCATAAAACAGGATTCTGCAACTGCACATGGGGACAAGTTGTACTGTTTTGAGAAATGTCCTCTTGTCTGAATGAAGCAAAATTTGACACTTTGGCATGAATGACATAGTTATGTTTGGAGGAAAAAGGGGGAGGCTTGCAAGCGACGGAACACCACTCCCAACGTGGAATGCCTACTGGGGTGGTACAGCATTATCATTTGTGGGGGATGCCTTTGCTGCAGGAGAGGACTGTGCACTTCACCAAATATAGATAGGCTTCATAAGGTGCGAAAAATTATGTGGAATATATTGAAGCAACATTCGCAAGACACGGGTCAAGGAACAAGTTTAAAGTTGCGCAAATGGGTGCTTCCATAATTGGACTCACAATGACCCCAAAGCATACTTCAAAGTTGTGGCCCAAAATGAGCATTAAGGACATAAAATCAAGGTATTGGAGAGTCAGTAAACAAAGCCTGACACCATCTAATCTATCGCAAAGTATTTGTGGTCCGCAGAAATGCGAGAAAAACCATCTGTGCGAGCATAGATGATAGGCCATGCTCCCGAAATCCCCCCCCCCCCAGGAAAAGGCTTTTATTGGTCCTGTTTAAAGGGAAATGTGCTCTTTTTTGGCCGATCACTGTCTATCTTCTTAAGGGATCAGTATACAAGCAACTGTATTTGAAATCGTGTCAAGATCGTGTTGACGTGAAAGAGAGGACCAAGGCGCAACATGACTTGAATACATCTTCTTTAATTATAACGACGAAGATGAACACGTAACACTTAACACACTAACCAAACAACAACCGTGAAACCTAAAACGCAAGTGCACACACAAATACTTACGTCGACATATACATACAAAATGGACCCACAACAGCTAAAGCTATGCAGCCTTAAATATGGTTCCAAATTAGAGACAACAGAAACCAGCTGTCTCTAATTGAGAACCCCATTCAGGCACCATAGACTTTCCTAGAAAACTACACACCCATAGAACAAGCTAGATACATACACACTCAACACAAACCCATACACTACAACCAACACCCCGCTCTACCATATAATACCCCAAATACACACATAACCATGCTCACACCCGACTAACTAAAATAATAAATAAAAACTAATACTAAGAGCAAGGCGTGACAAATGTAAATACAATCCAAAATGTAAATGCTATCCACCAATGCAATTCACTATCCACAAACAAACACTTTTGATTTGTATTTGTAAATGAGGGTCTAAAGTAAAATGACTGCGTAAAGATTTTGCACATAGGAAGAGATATGCGCAAACATGACAGATAGACAAACTCTGCAACTCCATATTTGGAAGCGCTTAAGGTCACTGACTTATGAAGGGTTGGACGAAAGAAAAAGACAAGTTCTTACGAGTAGACATAAGTTCTCACACATAGAAAAAAGTTATCACGGTAGAAAGCGATTTGTAGTCGTAGAAAAAAAGTTTGCGCACATTAAAAAAGGGAGCGGTGTCTGATCATTGCAAGAAAACAACGCAGGGTGACGTAGGCTTAATTAATTGTCCAGGCTTCTTAGAAGCTCCATAGAGGATTTTGTGGCCTCGTTTGCAGTATGCCTGCGTTTTCGTGCCATGGATCAATTTATATAATAGATCTGGCGCTGTAAAAAAACACACATTATAAATGTACAGCTTGGCATGCTGTCTGACAGCTTTTCTAGCCAAATTCTACCAGAGTAATACACCGGCTTCCATTTTCCCGTTCAACCCAACGAAAAAGAACTTTTATTGTCTTGTAATAAATGTGCTCCTTTTTTTGGCACGACTCTGCTATTCTTATGGGATAATCTATCAATTCGACTTGTAAATCATCAAAATAATGTTTCCACAAATTAAATCATTCCACAAATGTACGTCACTTTCCACAAATGTAATTGTTTCAATATCTTTGTG
>NC_036855.1:50498677-50551018 GCF_002910315.2 Salvelinus sp. IW2-2015
GTGCGAGCAAGGAGGCCATTGCTCGAAATCCCCCCCACCGACGAAAAGGACTGTTTATTTCCTGTAATCAAATGTGCTCCTTTTTTGGCCCGATCACTGCATCTCTCTTACATTGATCAGTATCAGCAACTGTATTTGCAAATGTAAATCACCAATCCACAAATGTAAAATCCTACTACCACCAATGCAATTCACTATCCACAAAACAAGACACTTTTTGTATTTTTGTATCTTGTAACGAGGTCGTTTAAGTAAAATTGACTGCCTGTAAAGATTGTGCACATAGAGAAGATATGCGCAAACATGACAATACGGCACAAACTCTGCAACTCCATATTTGGAAGCGCTTTAAGGTCACCTGACTTATGGCAGGGATTGGACGACAAGAAAAAGACAAGTTCTTACGAGTAGACAATAAGTTCTCACACATAGAAAAAAGTTKTCACGGTAGAAAGCGATTTGTAGTCGTAGAAAAAAAGTTTGCGCACATTAAAAAAGGGAGCYCGTGTCTGATCATTCGAAGAAAACAACGGCAGGGTGACGTAGGCTTAATTTAACTTGTACCAGGCTTCTTAGAAGCTCCCATAAAGAGGATTTTGTCGGGCCTCGTTTGCAGTAATGCCTGCGTTCTGTGCCATGGATCAATTTATATAATAGATCTGGCGCTGTAAAAAACACACATCTTATTAAATGTACAGCTTGGCATGCTGTCTGACAGCTTTTCTAGCCAAATTCTACCAGAGTAATCACCCGGCTTCCATTTCCCGTTCAACTCCCCCAACGAAAAAGCTTTTTATTGTCTTGTAATAAATGTGCTCCTTTTTTTGGCACGATCCTGCTATCTCTTATGGGATCAATATCATGCCAAATGTATTCGCAAATGTAAATCACCAATCCACAAATATAAATCACTTTCCACAAATGTAAGTCACTTTCCACAAATGTAAGTCACTTTCCACAAATGTAAATTGTTTCAATATGCTTTGTGTTGTAGTCATGACAGACAAAGATATAAAGTTAAGCAAACTTTACTAGGCATGTTGTCACCCAGCACATTAATAAAGTAAGTAACAACTGGTTTCTGTTCAATATGGCTAGATGTTCTCTTTTTTTATTTTTTTATTTTTTACAACAAAGGCAGACTCCACCTAACTTTGGCTTGTAGTCCATGTCTGCAATAAACTGGAATATGAACTGAATGTTTGTTTACTGTCTCTGACTGTCCATTAATTATTATAATTGTTTACCTTCACACAAATTCTTTCAGGTGGATACATTTTCGGATGACCCTACCAGACCTTGTGTGGGGAGTGTTGATTACATCAGGAGGTGCTTGACCTGAGATGTTTGGAACTTCTTGTTGAGGTGCAGCGTTCACCTCTAGGTTGTGTTCAGCACCCTGCTGGGCGTCAGCTGGTGCTCTGTTTACTGGCTCTGTGCCAGGGTCCTCAACWYTGGGGAAATCCTCCTCTATCTTTCTGCTCATCCTCAGGTGTCCTCCTGAAGACTTGTCCCTGTTCTGTCTTCACCTCGTAGGACCTTTGCTCCACAGGTCTGATTACTGTGGCCCTCTGCCACCACTGTTTCTGTCCTATAAGTGGCTGATCTCTCACCCTGTCATCTCTTTGTAGCTCTGTGAGATCCTTATCAGAGGTGTCAAAGTACTTTGCCTGTTTCTGCTGTCTTTCTTTGGACTTCTCCAGCTCACAGTTTGCCATCCCCGGTCTCAGAAGATTTTCACTCATTATAAGTAGGGTRTTCGTAAGTCTTCCCATGAGCAGCATTGCAGGGCTGCTGTCTGTTCCTTGTGACGGGGTATTTCTGTGATCCAGCATGGCCAGGTATGGGTCAGCACCTGCTCTCTTTGCTTTTGGCATCAGTCTTTGGCAGTTTTCACTGCCTATTCCACTTTCCCATCACTGTGCGGGTATCCTGGAGACGATGTTTTGTGTGTAAAGTCTCAAGCCTTGCTGAAACTTCGGGAACTTGTCGGAAGAGTACTGGGGACCATTGTCTGAGTAAAGGARGTCAGGTATCCCATKGCGTGCAAAYTGTGTCTTCAGTTTCCGAATGACGGTTTGACTGTGTGTTCTCCAAATGGTCCACTTCCRAGAAGTTGGAGAGATAATCTACTGTGATCATGTAGTGTCTGTCATTGAACTGGAACAGGTCAGTCCCTATTTTTASCCAGGGACACTTTGGTMCTTCGTGTGGCCTKAACGTTTCTTTCTGCTGCTTCATACCCCATGCAGTGCAGGTGCTACATTGTGCCATGTATGTTCTCAGCTGTGCATTCATGCCTGGCCAGTAGACACACTCGCGAGCTCTTCTCAGACATCCCTCTGTTCCTATGTGTGAGGAATGGATTCTCTGCATCATCTCTTCTCCGGATTCAGCTTGATATTGAGCTTCCTGCATCTGTCCAGGAGCATTTTCAGGTTTTTGTCATGGTCCAGAGTCACCGCTTCATCATCGTCTCCTTCTCCCACAATCAGGATGTCATCTGCAATGATTTTGACTCCTYGAAGACCTCCCCTTGCCTGGTTCAACTTCCTCTGAAAGATSTCTGGGMCTGGACTGATTCCCASTGGCATGCGCAGCCACCTGTAGCGTCCCATGGGAGTAGAGAACGTGGTGAGATAGCTGGATTCCTCCTCCAGTTCCACATGCCAAAATCCGTTTTTTTACATCACAAACAAAGAACATATGTGCTCTGTTCAGATCTGGCAGAACGTCTTCAATAGTGGGAAGTGGGTAATGGCTCCTCTTGAGCGCCTTGTTGAGAGGTTTCGGATCAATACACACTCTTAGTTTTCCAGACGGTTTCTTCACTACGATCAGGCTGCTAATCCAATCTGTGCTTTTTTCAACTGCTTTTGTCATCCTCCTTTTCTCTAGACCACTGAGCTCCTCTTTGAGTGGTTTATATAGTGCTACTGGCACTCTTCTCTTTGGCAGCTGGACGGGCTCCACTCGCTCATCCACTTCCAGCTTCAGTTAGCCGGGTAAGCTTCCATCTCCCTGGAATACATCAGAGTACTCCTGTTTAATTTTCTCTTTAGTCCAGGATCCTGTTGTTTTCTCGATGTCCAGGATGTTGTGATGCTGCACAGTAATCAACTCCATTGCCTAGATAGCCTTACTGCCTACAATGGACCTGTGCACATTCTTGTTGACTACGACGAACTCAAATCTGTAGGTTTTCTTATTGCGTGGATTTAAGTGCACACTTTAAGTGCRGTCAGAGTACTCTTGTTATACATCACGAATACCTGACTGCAGGGCTCTAMGTGACTGGCCTTTATGAGGTTTGCAGGGTTAACATTACAACTAGCACCACAATCTAGCTGAAATCTGACTGACTTCGTGTTGACCAGCATGTTTACAAAGAGAGCTGCATTGGGGTCTGTGGATTTCTCCTGCACCACGTTGATGCTCTCTGACTTTGGCCCTAGTGTGATGCAGAGAACATCCTCACCGCTCTCTGAGTCAGCTGYCGCWTTTTCCATTGCCCGGACTCTGTTTCTCTTGCTGGTCCCTGCACTTTTGCAAACCGTAGAMAGGTGATTGTTTTTTACACAGGATTCACATTTTTGTCATACGCAGGGCATTTTTCKTTTTTTCTCTCATGTGTCCGTCCACAGTATCTGCATTGTATACTGCTCTGTCCCTCTGTAGGGTCTCCTCTCCCTCTCGGTATCTCTTTCTGTGTTACTGCATTCACTGCTACAGGGCCCTGCACATTTATGACTTTAGCTCTCTGTCTGGACAGTTCTGCAGCTCTTCCAATCTGTATGCATTTCTCTAAACTGAGATCAGTCTTTCTGAGTAAGCGCTCTCTTAAGTGTGGGTCACACTGCCACACACAATCCTGTCCCTGATAAGTGAGTCTGTGATTACTCCAAAGCTGCAGGTGGCCACTAGAGTCCTCAATTCAGTGAGCTATTTCTCTAAACTCTCATCTTGGCCCTGACTTCGCATGAAAAAAATTATATCTCTCAATTGTTTAATTTTTCTTTGGATCAAAATGCATCCATWGCTGCAATTACTTCCTCAACAGAGAGATTGTCTTTTGTACTGCKCACACATATGGTCTCACAAATCTCTCTGCCTTTTCCCCCAATGAGATAATACAGTAGCTTCACTTTGTAGTCCTCAGGTTTTTCTCATTGTAAGAGCCATGTACAAATTGAATTCCTCTTTCCATCTTTTCCAGGTCAGTGCTAAATTACAATCATCAAAGTCTATTTTTCCCGGGGGTTTCAGTGCATTTTCCATGGCAATTTATTTGTAGAATGGAATGTTAGCTACTCACGAATCTGCTTGTATCCAATAGCCATCTAGCTTTTAGCATAGAGTCACTCACGATAGCCAGCTGACGTTCGGCGCGATGGCTAGTCTGTAAACGTGGCACTTTTTCTAACTGCTGCCTGGGATGTATTCTTCATTTACATCGAGGAGATCCAGGTTCTTTTGAGTACCACTACCACCATGTTTCAATATGTAACATAAATATTGCTACATAAATCACTTTCCACAAATGTAAATCACCAATCCACAAATGTAAATCACTTTCCATAAATGCAAATCGCTAACCACAAATGCAATTTACTATCCACAAACAAACACCTTTTGATTTGTATTTGTAAATCGAGGGTCTTCAGTAAAGCGTTTATTAAGAAGCGTTTAAGTTCACCTGACTTTTGGCAGGGATTTTACGACAAGAAAAAGACAAGTTCTTACGAGTAGACAATAAGTTCTCACACATAGAAAAAAGTTATCACGGTAGAAAGCGATTTGTAGTTGTAGAAAAAAAGTTGATGCTGTTGACCCGGATGCTATTAGCGGTGTGTGCTAATAGCGTTTCAATCGGTAACGTCACTCTCTCTGAGACCTTGAAGTAGGTGTTTCCCTTGCTCTGCAAAGACCGTGGCTTTTGTGGAGTGACGATGCATCGAGGGTGACTTGTCGACGTGTGCAGAGGCTCCTTGGTTCAAGCCCAGAATGGAGTGAGGGTAGAGACGGAAGTAGTACTGTTACAAAGTCTGATCACATATCCTACACCTCCCCTCTACCTTTTGCATGCCTCTCCTGGGAAAACAGTTAGAGGCCTCAGGAATACTTATGCCTCCTTAATGCTCATTGTTTGTGCAACATGAGACAGCGGATGGATTATAATCACTTACAATGTATGACATATCCTTCACATTTAGTGGTACTATCACACTGGCCAGCTAATTCAACTATTTGGGTGATGAACTGGTGTACACCGCAATAGTTTTGCAAATATAAAGGAATCTAGGGCTAGGGTTTCGGTTATTTACGTTGGACATACTATGGTTACACATATGGTTAACATATTATGGTTACCATACTATAATTTCTGCAGCCTTGAAAGGCAGGCATCGACATGGACGAACGAGAGGCTGCCAGCGATTTATAGAAATCTCTTTCTATGGGTACTAACCTTTTTTCTACGACTACAAATCTTTCTGCCGTGATAACTTTTTTTCTGTGTGAGAACTTCTTGTCTTTTTCTTGTCGTCAAATCCCTGCCAAAAGTCAGGTGACCTAAGCGCTTCCAAATATGGAGTTGATTGGTGATTTACATTTGTGGATTGGTGATTTACATTTGTGGAAAGTGATTTATATTTGTGGATTGGTGATTTACATTTGCAAATACATTTGACATGATATTGATCCCATAGTCTCTGTGCACACCTGTCCCCATGGAAATTTTACACATTGTTTTAGTGACACACTTCCACTGTGAACCAATGTTCGCTTGCTGAAATGTGTGCATGAAAAAAAACAGACATTAATATTGGTGCTATGCATTCTTTGCAAAAGGGGACAGGTACAGGGGACAGGTACAGGGGACAGGTACAGGGATGGATCATGCTTCTTCTCTTTGTACATCAACACATTTGTACTCATAATGGCTGCCAGTCTGAATCTTCCAGGTAACCAACGGATAGGCAAGCAAACAGTGATGCAAACTACTATAACTTGTTTTGTACAAGCTCACTGTCTGACTTAACCCGTTTAATGGTCTCCACTTTCTAATATCTCAGACATAGCAATCATGTTTCTACCATGTGATTTGTAAAATTGGTTTGCATTTATCCATGTGTACATGCATGTCTGCTTGTATGGCTGTTGAATGTGTGCATGTCGTGTAGCCTATGTAATTGTATGCGTGTGTGTGTGTGTGTGAGAATGTGTGTTTGTGTATAAGCGTGTGTTTAATATGTAAATGTGTGTCTAGCCTACTGTCATCGAAAATATCCTACTGTCATCAAAAATATCCTATCAATGGGGGTGAGGCCTGAAATAGTCCATGGATTTGTGACTTTATCTCTGACAGGAGACAATGGGTGCGTGCGCAATTGTGGTGCCCTACCTAAACGAGAATCCCTCACATGTGGGGTGGCTCAGGGGACCATTCTTGGACCTGTCCTTTTTAACCCCCCATCAATGATGCTGCACACGCAGCTGCCAACCCTGTGTGATGACATGAATCTGCTTGAAACCAGGAAACTGTAGCAGCCATCATCAATGCAGAAGTATGMACGAGCTCAGCACCTGGACTGCTACCAATGACATGCTCTTCAATGAAAATAATTGTTTAGTGATGCATATTGCCATCTCTAAAAACCCGCCCCCTGCATCAACCCTCTTCATCAATGGTGTCCCCCTGTCAGAGACATCAAAGGTCAGGGTGCTGMGTCTCACTGTTCAGCAGGACCTGCGCCAGAGCAGTGAGGTTGACACCATGGCCACAAGTACCAGCAGGAAGCTGTTCCTCCTCAAGCGCATTAAGTGCTTCTCTGTAACCACAGCAGACCTACTGTCCATCTACTGTCCATCTACTGTCCATCTACACTGAGTATAACAAACATTAGGAACACCTACCTAATATTGAGCTGCACCCCCACCCTTTACCCTCAGAACAGCCTCAGAACAGCCTCAATTCATCGGGCATGGACTCTACAAGGTGTCAAAAGCGTTCCACAGGGATGCTGGCCCATGTTGACTCCAATGCTTCCCACAGTTGTGTCAAGTTGGCTGGATGTCCTTTGGGTGATGGACCATTCTTGATAAACAGGCGAAACTGTTGATCATGGAAAAACTCCAAAGTTCTTATCACATACCGGTGCACCTGGCATCTACTACCATACCCCGTTCAAAGACACTTATGTTTGTCTTGTCCCTTCATCCTCTGAATGGCACACATACACAATCCATGTCTCAATTGTCTCAAGGCTTAAAAATCCTTATTTAACCTGTCTCCTCTCCTTCATCTACACTGATTGAAGTGGATTTAACAAGTGACATCAATAAGGGATCATAGCTTTCACCTGGATTCACATGGTCAGTCCTTGGAAATGGAAAGATGTTTTGTATAATCAGTGTACATTGGCTAGGTAAGATGAGTTCTGGAGTATGCTGTCCCTGCCTGACACCATGGCTTCACTCAAACCCTGACTGCTCAGCTGGAGGTATGCAGAAGAGAGCCTGCAGAATAATTATGGGCMGGTTGTACACTAGCTACCAGGAAGCACTCGAAACCCTCAGAATCATGTCCTTGGAGAGCAGACGGGAACAGATCTGCCTGACATTTGCTAAATCCCTGCAGAACTCCCAGTTTGCASACTGGCTCCCCCCAACCAGACAGCATATTCCTGGARGGGCAACCCGCAACAGCCACAAACTGAACACTCCCATGACACACACAGGCCGCTKTCAGAACGCTGTCACAACTCAGGAGAAGACCCAGATGCAGACAGTTTCAAAGTAACAACAGTTTATTACAAAAACAGGYGGGCAGGCAGAGATCAGTAATCTAGAACAGTCCAAAAGGTACAGAACAGCAGGAAGAAATGGTCAAAATGGAAAATCAGGAACTAGGAAAAAACAGGAGTARGGGAAAATCSCTGGTAGGCTTGACGAGACAAGCCAAACTGGCAACCGACAAACAGAGAATACAGGTATAAATACCCTGGAGATAATGGGAAGTTGGGCGACACCTGGAGGGGGGTGGAGACAAGCACAAAGACAGGTGAAACAGATCAGGGTGTGACAAACTCTCCCATTGCATTCTTCACTAATCTGATCAATGAGCACACCATATAGCCCAYGGGCCTTAGAATGCCTTCCTAAGAACTCTAAAGATGTATTTTCTAAAGCTGCCACCCCAAACCTTGTCTTTGTAGTATTGTTGTTTTTTATTATTGCATATATATTTTCGCATTGTATTATATTAATAAAAGTGTTTTGGTAGTTTAGGTTTTTACTATTTGATCATTATTTATGATTGTAAATTGGTGTACAATTGCAAGAATTGTAATTGAAATTGGTTTTTGACTGCGAGAAACCAATAAAACCTACTACTACTTAATCTACATCATATCTTGTAAAGGCAAAGTAAATATAGTCCAAAGAGGTCCTGCTGTGTTTCATTGGCCTTTTATTTCCAGTGACAACCTCTCTGGCATCTAAGGATTTCATTGCTGTCTAATGCCATGGTGCTTAAAAAGGGAGCTGCAAATAATTTAAAATTTTATTTCACGGAAAATGCTGCGAGCCAAAAACAGCAATGTTTTATCGAGTTCCACAATAATAACGATGAAACAACAACCGCACAATAAATGTAGTCCAGATCAGTTCAACTGGCATAGGTCCAAGTTCATGTGAGGTTCGTGGGTTTATGAATTGTTGCCTACTTCTCCTGAGATGCTATGTTGTAACTTGTGTGAGATTAGTCCAACCTCTGATGCATTGAACAAAGTTTAATTAGCCGTATGGTCTTTAATATTTTATAGAGGAGGTGACAAACAAGGATGTGGTGAGGTGAGCTTGAGACTACAGTATATTAAAGCTAAAATAGAGTTTCATGGCCATCCGCAAGGGAAGGAGATCAAAGTTGGTACCTTTCACATTGATGTTGCATAAGGCTGGATTTACAGCCTCACCACACACCTCACAGAGGGCTCTGCACAGAGATGTCGGTGGATGCCAGAATTTTGTAAATCATCAGTCAGTGACATTTTGCTGAGAAGAACGCTTGGAGAAGTAGAAACATTGGAAGTGCCCCTTCATCCAGTACTGTAACTATAGTCAAGAATTTAGGATTTGTTGACCGTTCTCAAAAGGTATTTACCCAAGAAAGGTAAGGTATGTACAGGCAGTAGGGCCTACAGGCAATTACAAACTACAGTAATGTTATATTTATGTTATATTTTTGTAAGTATTCCTTACCTGCATGAACGCTCTAACTTGTTCCAGGGTTATTATATAGGTTATTTAACTGGTATGGTTACTCTGGTCTAGGGCCTATATAATGTAAAGTGTGGCCAGGACCTCCTCTTTAAACAGATACAAGGACATCTCAGGAGGGGCCCGGACCTAAAGGGATGTAAAGAGGCCAAGGGGTATCTTGTGTTTAGCTCTGTCATAAAAGTTCAAAGAGTCTCTGGAGAAGGCCACTCTGGCTGACTGCAGAACTCATCACGTACAACACATATACACCCCAAACCTCTTTTCCAGTCTCTGCAGCATAATGACAGTGAGGTCATGAGCCACTTTGTAGGATTTGTATGAGACTGATTATCTTACGCAAGTATGGTAGGTGGACGAGTCAATCCTGAATGCGTCATGTACAATATGTTGTGTGCCACAACAGGGTTCTAACGAAATGAAGCAGACACACCCTTGTGACTCACTTTTCAKATTTTCCTGTCGGGATTTCATCTTGACAGACACCAGACTGGAATTCCTTTGTCAGACTAAGCCTTTTGGGTGGAAGTTGTTGTTCTTCTCCAGACTTATAAAGGGTTTTGCCATTACCTTACAGTGGCACACAGCAGCGGGACACACCCTTGCATCTTATTATACAATACATTTAGATGTTTTAATTTGACATATATATTGGCACCCTTGCACTTTTCTTGAATAATTCCCTATTTCTTCTATAACAAGTTCAAATAGAAAAAAAAACMTTGGGTCCCCACAAATTGATATTGGATTGTCAACATTGCAGAACCAAATTTGTTTTTGTAAATTTAAGTTGACAATTTTACACTGAACAAAAATATAAAATGCAAATTCCTAACCGACTTGCCAAAACTATAGTTGGTTAACAAGAAGTTTGTGGAGTGGTTGAAAAACGAGTTTTAATGACTCCATCCTAAGTGTATGTAAACCTCCGACTTCAACTGTATATACGTATATTCCTCCATGAAAATGAAGTGATGTTTTTATTATTATTTAGGAGTGTGCTAGTCTTAAGGGATTGCATTTATATGGTGTGTGTCACTACGGTAGGCCTTAAAACGACTTATACAGGTAGGGGSTATTCCCCTCATCAACCCGTAATTTGATGCGCCCACCTAAGTGGTGCAACGGCAGCCATTTTGCGGCTATCAGAACGCAAAGGTGATTCATTCACGTTGTCACGACAACACAACAGAACTGTTGTTTGTAATACAGTCACCTTCAGAAACATTCACACATTCGATATGTGACTTATTTAGGTTGGAGACAGATCTACTATCTCAAGAGAATATAAGATATAGAACACCCCTGTTACTTCTGGAAAGATTGGCATGTGTCTGTCTCCTCCATAGTTAGTATCAAATGTACAGTATGTTCTGTTGACAGCCATCCGCCAGGAATACCTTGAGTTATTAGGAAGAGTATTGTAGTGCTTTTACTTATATGACACAGACTGTAGGTCAAGGATCTCAAAKAGACAGATKAACATCCATTCACCTTAAATCGTRGTGAGATGTCGCCTTGTCMAGAGTCAGATGCCAGAACAGCATTYCAATTGTAACTGACATCTTGTGTTTAGAAGCAGTGTATGGAATAGCATTTATAAACTGAGTACCAAGATGTGTAAAATCACTTGCCCTCTGATTGAGCCAATTCAGTGAGTAGGGCAATACCTAATGTACTATGGGAAGAAACATTGTCTCAGACTGTACAGAAATCAGAAATTGTTTCATGACTTTAAAAGCCAGTCATATGAAAATAATTGTAGTTATCTTGCTGTTGATGGATCATTAGATGRTCGTTGTTGACACCAGCATCAAAAAATGTGATCTCAATTTTATTATTGGATGGGATATAATCTTAAAAGTTCAATGTTGCCATTTTTATTTCAATATCAAATAATTTCTGGGCAACAATTAAGTACTTTACTGTGATTGTTTTCAAATAAAATAGTCAAAAAGAAACAAAAATAGCTTCTTAGCAAGAGCAATTTCTCAAGCAAGAATTTTGCTAGGACTGTCTYGGAGTGGTCTGAGTGGTGAGGGGAAAACCCAAAACTAGCTTCAATTGTTTTTGTCAGAGTGGTTTGGAACTGTTTCTTATTTGTCTGTTAACTCATTTACTGCGCTGGTGATGACACCAGGCAGGCCAAAACWTTYATCCCACCAAAATAGGCAGATTTTTCAGTCTATTTTCAAACAGCTCTTACACTAAAAGGGCATTATCATAATTTCACAGTATTATTCCAACCTCATAGGGGCGGTTTTGCGGTCAGATTAAGCCTAATTCTASACTAAAATGCACTTTTTAACTGGACTAATTGAAATGGCATTTCTCACACATGGTTTACAATAGTCRCAGACTTGCCCTAGTCTAGATTTAAAAAGTCTGATTTCCAGAAGGACAATTAGAGTTAATCTAGATCTAAGTGAAGGCTTAAATTAAACCTGYCCAGAGGCAGGTTTAACTTCAGATTAATGGATGTTGGCCCCCAGGTTGATCTTGGCAATAGAGGAAAATGGATTACCTTTCAATTTCAATGATGATCAAAGAGCATCACCAAGGCCAGACAGAAGGGCAGTTATAAACAGGAGCAACCCACTGAATGACTGTTTCCGTGTGTACAAAGAAAATTCAGCTGACATCATTTGTTTGCATGAGCCAAGGCTTTTATCTGACTCTCTTAGGGGAAGGCCCATCCCTTCTTCCCTGCAAGTACTGATCCCCTTGAGGTTTTCGGCATCTGGAAGCTTCCATTGCGAAACAGGAGATGTGTGTGATGTAAGTGAACCGACTCTATGCAGAATAGTCCACAAAGTCTGCAATGCTARATGTGAACCGAAAGACAATTACATCAACTTCTCTGATGCTGCTGCCCAAGCCACCTACAAGGTAGATTTCTATGAATATGGGAACTTCCCTGGAGTCATTGGCTGTATAGATGGATGTCATATTCCCATCAACTGTCCCTCTATAGCAGATGCTGAGGAGTACAGGAACCGTAAAACTGGTTCTCAATAAATGTACAAAGTGTGTGCACTCCCAATTTGCCGTTCTCTAACATTGATGCATGTTGGAAAGGTGCAACTCATGACTCAAGGATTTTCCAAAACTTCTCTTTGTATGCTCAGCTTGAAGGAGGACAACATAGTGGAATCATACCTGGTGACAGTGGGTATGCACAGACCAACTACTTGTTCACCCCCTATCTTCATGCAATAGGACGTGAGCAACAATGGCACAACCAATCTCATATCTGCACCAGAGGTGTTGTGGAGTGCATGTTTGGTGTATTGAAGAATTGTTTCCAGTGTCTCAGAAACACATTGCACTTTCAACCAAGAAGATGCTGCATTGTCATATTTCCAACAGCAGTGCTTCACAATTACCTCAAACAGCATGGCTGCCCAGATCATCGCATTGAAGATGAGGATGACCCAGATGTTCCCATGGTTGAGGCAGACAATGACAGTAATGGACTWGCCTGCAGAGATGCTTTTACTATGCACCACTTCTCACAACAAAGATAGCTCAAGTGGTTGAAGCAAACAACAGCCATGAATGAAAGGTTTTTAATTCACAAATGGAAATATCGGTACCCAGAACTAGTCCTGGTTTGAGAACGTTGGTACTGCTGTTGCTTCATGTTTCTCTACTCCTCCTTCAACTCAACATGAAGGACGTGTATCTTCATATCATGCTCTTCTTGTAAATACATTAGTTGGTGCTCATAAAATTCCATGGCTAGTTTCTCATGCATGCTCAGCCTCTTAGTGACACAATCTTCCCTCCTGGCTGCTGCAGKTGTAGCGGGCTGACCTTCATCCTGTCTTATGCCCTCCGAGCCATGGTGATCATCTGTCTCTAGAAAATGATGACATTGCTGCATTAGAGAACATTGTTTCTTCAAGAGTTGAGTTCATTACATAATGTATATTATGGGAGTGCAAGAGATGACTGACAACATTTCATATTCCCGGCAGTCCGGGGATGGCACATGTTGAATGAATGTGTCCTACCAAATGAGGATTGGAATGGTGCCCCATCTGAACTGTCCAAATGGTCATCATCAGGGATACCTTCCAGGGGTTGCTGGCTATCAATGATCCCAGTCAACAAGTCTCCCAGCTCATCTGTCTCTGGTCTTACTGGGGGTCCACCACCAGTCTTGAAACACTCCCTGTGAGCAACAGCATTTGTCTTCTTTAACTTGTTCGAGATCAATGTCCCGTCCACGGGATGGTTGAGCTAATGTAGGCTAATGCGATTAGCACGAGGTTGTTAGTAACAAGAACATTTCCCAGGATGTAGACATATCTGATATTGGCAGAAAGCTTCAATTCTTGTTAATCTAACTGCGCTGTCCAATTTACAGTAGCTATTACAGTGAAAGAATATCATGCTATTGTTTGAGGAGATTGCACAATTTTGAACAAATTAGGCACATTTGGGCAGTCTTGATGCAACATTTTAAACAGAAATACAATGGTTCATTGGATCAGTCTAAAACTTTGCACATACACTGCTGCCATCGAGTGGCCAAAATCTAAGTTGCACCTGGGCTGGAATAATACATTATGACCTTTCTCTTGCATTTCAAAGATGATGGTACAAAAAAATACAAAAGAACAGTTGTTTTTTTCTTTGGATTATCTTTTACCAGATCGATTGTGTTATATTCTCCTACATTCCTTTCACATTTCCACAAACTTCGAAGTGTTTCCTTTCAAATGGTACCAATAATATGCATATCCTTGCTTCAGGGCCTGAGCTACAGACAGTTACATTTGGGTATGTCATTTTAGGTGAAAATTGAAAAAAGGGGCGGATCCTAAAGGTTATGTAGATTTGTATGTTTTTCCACAGGAACTTAGAAAGACAAGACAATATAGGAATTATATTGTTTGTGTTACATTTCTGTTACACAAATACATTTAGGCCCCACTGTGTAGTGTTATACAAGAAAACAAACATTTCAAAGTGACTCTYATTTGTAAAAGTGGGCTAACAATAAATACAGTATCTTACCTGAAGTTGTTGTAGCGTCCATTTGTTTACTTTTTAATTTGAGTTGAATTCATTACAAATGGTAGTCCAGGCATTCTTTTTCTTGTTTTCTGTTGATGAATCATGCTGTTTGRTCTCGATAATTGTTTGGTTTGACACAATTCGCTTCAAGAGGGTCACATTCTTTGAACATTTTCTTTTACCTCCGTCCATTGTTTGGTTTAGGTGACTTGCTCCAATTCCACACAATACTTATTAGTGTCTAGTGTCCCATCGTATTAGTGTCCCATCCCTGGTTGGTCCTCAGGTCAGCACCAAGGGCACATCGTTAATTTACTTAMGCTTCACAAAGATTAATTGGTTAGTCCTTACTTAACTTAGTCTGGGACTCCCTAGTCTAGAACGAATTAATATGAAGTTAAGCAACTTCTCAGAAAGCCATTTTTTAAATATGGCTTAATTTAAGTAGAAATAAACTAGTCCTGACTTAAATTTAACTCTGTCCGGGAAACCGCCCCATAGTGTGGAAATGTATGTTAMAACGCAGATAAATTACGTTTTTGACTGCACTGGGCCTTTACGTGAGGTTGCTGTGGGATGTGTCATTGGTGCGCATGTTGCACACCTTCTTGTTCTTATGTGGCTACAATAGAACAAAAGAAAGATTGGGTTGAAACTTGCTCCTTTTTCTTGCTTAGCAATCACTTTAGTAAATGCAAGGACCCACCTTCATCTTTGCCTTATCTACTTGAACTCCTTCCTTACACACACACACACACACACACACACGCACACACGCACGCACGCACGCACGCACACACGCACACTCGCACACACGCACACACGCACACACGCACACACGCGCACACACACGCACACACACACACGCACATTTCCAGTGACATACCCATGACTTGGGTTTGTCACTGGCTGCACAGATTTAAGAATTCTGCTTCGGGATATATGACTCACTGTCATTATAGAAACATAGGAAGAAAGTTTTACATTTCAAGCTGAACAGAATGTTTCTTAAGTAGGGCCACTTTCAAGCAAAGCAACACTGAAGCAATTACACTGCCATTACACTGCAGGAACAGAAAGGACACAACACAATTACAATATCATTATCCTAAATGGATGMGGAGGGAGTCTGACTACCTCTCTTACTCTTTGAAAGTGAGTTTCACATTGCTGAGAGGAAGAAAGAGACGGAGAGAAATGGAGAACCTTAGTTTTACCACTTTGCCTCCAAAAGATTACCTCATTAGTGAGATTAGTAACCATGCTTGCCCCCAAAATATTACCTCCTTAGTGAGACTAGTAACCATGCTGTTTCTTTAGGAGAGCCATAATCATAAAAATATAATGGTTTGCATATGGCTGTCTTTAAAGGATGGCATCGCTCCGRGATGTGACCTTTTCACGATCCTTCGATGACGATGACAAGCGAACAAGCGTTGTGGCATCGGAGTAAAAAAAGCTAATAAAGACACAATGGCTTCATTCGTTCACAGCAGGAGAAAAGGAGAACATTTGATGGTACTTTTTATTCATCGTTTATAGTCTATAGTCAATTTTGTACATAGATCTCTTGAGATTAGAGGCATTAATCGTGCAGCTAGGTGTTGTTGTTGTGCCAAACTAAAMTATTAGTGCATTTGCGTTTGAGTAACTCACAGAAAAGGTTCACTGGTCACTGATGTGTTCAAATCTGTGCACAAAGTCCACTCTGTTATTAGCCCATATCAACTACTGATACTGCTACTGATACTGCTAGGACATCTGTCCGTCGATGAAAAGACAACCGTTCCCCCTACACAACGTAATATTCTATAATAGCAGTGAATGAATGGGTCATACCAGTTCACGTTTCTATTGAACTTCCTCCAACAAATATCCACATGCTTTTAAGAGTTCCTTTTAACAGCCTGTTGGTGTTRTATGAACCTCRGGGGCTGCCATGGCGAGAACCCGAGCCCAACATCCGGTTCCAGCCTCCAACGTGCCATTCAATATTTAGGGGAGAAGCCATATCTCCCTTTGAGAGGTAAAAGAGAGGAAAAACTGACTTCAGAACAGATTGTCAGACCCTTTAACCAGGAGCGTTTCCTTTGGACGAGCACCACCAACCACACAATGTGACTAGAGAGGGAGAGAGTGAATTATCAGACGCCGACTGATGTTTATAACGACGCCAGACACAACAGTCAGGTTGCCAGCACATTTCAGAATGGAAAGAGCAACCAGAAAAACAAGGCATCATCTTTTTTTATGAACTAAATTGTTGGAGTAGCTAAAGAAGAGGAATATCCTTAGAAGAAGCACATTTTGCATCCCGACTGAGGCTGAGAGGAATTTTTCTTACCCATTCATCACTAGTTAACCGAGGGGACAGATTAATCACGAGAACAATTTGTTCTGACTTGTGGATACTGGCTCAATGGTGCACCTGATCTCACTTCTCCTGATCTTTCATTTAAATGAAAGCAGACATCAAGTGGACATCAACAACGCTATAAAAAAGCTATTAATGACTTTGGCTCTCCTATGATCAAGAGGGACATGTTTCTACTTAAGTTCACAAAGGACATAGAATTTGACATGTTTAACTTATAGCATGTTTAAACACTTATTTCTACAGCAACATCAATCCCCTTTCCTTAATAGTCCCAATTGATGAATGAGAACTAAATGAGTGCATGTGATAATAAATACAGTAGGGTCCGGAATTATTTACACCCTTGATAAAGATGAACAAAAATGACTATATAAAATAAATAATTCAAATACTGAGATATATTGTAAGCAAAACAATTGGGAAATTATATATATATATACAATTGCTCAGAGAAAGAGATTTGTTTTTACAAGTAATGCTTTTTTTCTTAAAAAGGTAGGGGTCAAAGTTATTGACACCCCTGTTTTCAATACCTCGCCTTTGGAGAACACATTGTAAGGGATCTTAGACCATTRCTCCATACAAAATCCTTCCAGATACCTGATATTGTTCGTCTGTGCTTATGGACTCTGCTCTTCAATTCAAACCACATACTTTCAATGGTTTTCAAGTCCAGAGACCAAGATGGGCATTGCAAAATGTTGATTTTGTGGCCAATTAACCATTKATTTGTGGATTTTGATGTGTGATTGGGGTTATTGTCTTGCTGGAAGATCCACTTGTGGCCAAGTTTCAGCCTCCTGGCAGAGGCAACAAGGTTTTGGGCTTAAATGTCCTGGTACTGGGTAAAGTTCATGATACCGTTGACTTTAACAAGGGCCCCAAGACCAGTGGAAGAAAAATATCCCCATAACATTAAAGATCCACCACCATATTTTACAGTAGGTATGGGGTTCTTTTCTGTTTATGCATTCTAAATTCGACGCCAAACCCACCAATGGTGTGCATGGCCAAAGAGCTCTATCTTCATGTAATCTGTTAAATGACATGAGAATAGAACTCTTTTATACTGTCATTTTTGCTCATCTTTATCAAGGGTGTCAGTCATMTCAGACCCCACTGTATATTAGGWAATGTCCCAAAAAAATRCCATCAAATCAAATTTTATTTGTCACATACACATGGTTAGCAGATGTTAATGCGAGTGTAGCGAAATGCTTGTGCTTCTAGTTCCGACCATGCAGTAATATCTAACAAGTAATCTAACCTAGCAATTTCACAACAACTACCTTATACACACAAGTGTAAAGGAATGAATAGGAATGAATCATGTTCGCTTCAATCATTTTTAAATGATCCATATTGTACAAAATATAGGTACACAGAAATCCTTCTGCACATCCTACCCTTCTTCTGAGCATTGCTGCCATTGGCAGGAGCAGCTGTTTCGAAACCAACTTAAGAAAGTCACAATACAAAAGTGTACGGAACAAAACGAATAGATTACTAATCCACGGGCATGTTATAAGGAGAACTTGGATGTTCTGCTTTGCTTTCATATTGAAAGTTGTAAATCAAACCAGTTGCCTGCTGGCACAAAGGGATGACTAATGGAGAACAGAGGTTAGAGATGTTTCCAATCGACTAACGGAACATAACAGCGTAATGGTATGCATCTAGTAAAACATGGTTAGAATGTAATCTCGGTTGATGTCTTATTGCTCCGAAAAGCTACAGACATTTGTAAAGAAACAAAACATTGAGGATGATCACAAGCTTTTAAAATTTTAATTTTTTAATTTTTTATAATTATTTATTACAAAAAAACACAAGGAAGGGGTAACATTAAAGTATTAGAACATGAAGGACAAACAATACAGCATCAAGACACTATCAAACATGTATCAGTCTTTCTGCAACAGAGCCATCCTTATGTGTGAGGGTGCGTGTGCATGATAGTGATATTAAATATATGTCATAGTTTCCTTTTTCATGATCACAATCTTGTGAAACCCGAACCCTCCAAGATCCCCCCACAGTTCCCRAATAGCTGTCCCTCAACCATTCGAGACCCCTCCCACAGTCGGGGATGATCACAAGCTGAATGTATAGATGGAATTCGCAGTAGGGGGAAACAGTGCCACTGGCCATTGATTTTGCTGCTGAACTGAGGAGCATCGCACATCATGGTAAAACAAAACTGCTCTTCTATKGCGCATGCAATGATGTTCAAGAGGGAAAAAACTGTGTTCATTGTTTGCAGTAACTTRTTTATAGTTGTAGTATTGCAAACGTGGCCGATTCACAATGAAGGATTCCAGATTTAAAAAGATTGGGGTAACAACATGAGTCTGATTCCTCTTCACCAGGAACCAAGTAAGCCAAACAGTCAGGTTAGACCCAGATGACTGCCAGGATCACAGATAAAGGGCTGAATCAGATACTGTTGACAATCAACAAAACTGTGGAGCGAATCAAACATTCGCCCTCAAGAATCAGTCTGACAAGGCGAGGGATAGATCAAGGTAACCCACAGAATCAGACAGACAAGTAGGGTGATGAATTCATTCACGGAACAAGCTCAGACAGTCAAGCTAAAGAATGAATCAGAGGCATTCTAGCAAATGTAACTCAGCCTCAAACTGAACACGTGTCTCCACCAATGTCTACTTTTTTATATTTGTGACATCTCCACTTTCCATGGCATATTGGGGCTCCCGAGTGGCGCAGCGGTCTAAGGKACTGCAGCGCAATGCTAGAGGRGTCACTACAGACCTTGGTTRGAAATRCCAGGCTGTATCACAACCAGGCTGTGATTGGGWGTCCCGTAAGGKMGMGCACAATTGGCCCAGCATTGTCTGGGTTGTAAATAAGAATTTGTTCTTAACTGACTTGCCTAGTTAAATAAAGGTTAAGTCATATTTTTTGTKTTTTTATTGGACCTGGCAGATTTGTGAACTCAGTGGGGTAACTCATGTTACATAGCATTTGTTAGAGTGGGGATTAAATGGGTGTAAAGTGTGTGCCACTTTGGATTCAGTCAAGGGAGACTGGGTAAAACTAGCGGGAAGGAAGGAAAACAAGAAATGAAGTCAGCGTTGAAAGTCCTTGAAAGACCCATGACTGCTTTTAATGAAGCTTATGCTTTTARTGCTGTGGCAGAGAGGTCCACAACGTGTAATTACATGAGAACACTCCGCCTTGGGAAACGGTCGCAGATGGTGCATGTCTGTTCCAAAAAACAGGCGGTGCTATTTTTCAAGTCATACTGTTACAGCTTGATGTAGGACACTGTGTGCGGAGGATTTTTGCCCTTGTGAACTGACCTAAGGTCAGTTTTGCAATTTACCTCCTCTTGGTATTAGGTTTGAAGTAGATGATTCTAGATCAGAATGTATGTCCAGGTGGTTGAGGGAGAATCATTGTAAACATCAGGTGTGAATGACTCGGYCTKCRGTGTGGRGCAGRGGTCTAAGGCACTGCATCTCATCGCTACAGACACCCTGGTTCAAATCCAGGCTACATTATATCACAACCGGCCGTGATTGTGAGTCCCAGAGGGCGGCGCACAATTAGCCCAGCGTCMTCCGGGTTTGGCCGGTGTAGACTGTCATTGTAAATAAGAATTTGTTCTTAACTGACTTGCCTAGTTAAATAAAATAAACATAATTTMTGTTGTTGTTGATGCTATAGGGATTTGCTATAAGAAAAAGAATAGTTCTCAACTCCTTTCAAAAATCTAAGGAATTTCTGGTCAGTGGGTGTCCATCATTCTACTGTTACCAATGTTGAATCTAAGGCATAGAAAGCATCACATTACAAACAAGCATCAAATTGAGAGGGAAATGCAGTTCCTCCATTGGGCCGATTTCCACAATAACTAAGAGTATGAATCGCGTGACTAAACTTCTCTGCTGTTTTGGTCCCATAGCTATCACATTGCAGCAGTGTGAAGCGCACCTGCACAGATATTTTTCTTTGCAAGTGCAATGTCTTGCGTCACTCTCATCTGCAATATCCTGCTGCTCGTGGCGTCATCATATTGTAGAGTCTCAGTTTAAGGATGATGAGATGGCATTCACTGATAATGGCATTTATTGATAATAGCACCTAAATACAAAACAATCCTTGAAACAGTTATTGCYTCTACAGAATGTAACACAATACATTGTTCTCTAATTTTACTGTGCCGTTCCCAATTTCATGACAATCCTCAGGAAATTGCAATGCCAATCATGTGGCATGTAATCGGATGAAAGCAGTCATGCCTTACCACAAATAGACTAATGTTAAAGACTTGGTTTGAATGACAACTGAATTCATATGTTAATCATTTCAAGTCACATAAWAGAAGAGCCATTTCACATTCTGCTACTGTTTTATTCTTCAATAGGTTTGCAAGTTAGGATACTAGTCCTGTGGTAGCCATCCCTCCATGATCATTGAATCCCAACACCTGCAAATAGGTTGTAATTGCAGACCAAACCGTGTCCTTTAAAAGTGCAATTRAGACACACAATGGAGTTGTTGAGTGTCTTTTGAAACACAGCCATGTGGCCTGCTTATTTTAGCTCGGTGAGCAGGGAGCACACATGCTTTCCAAATGCAGTAAGCATTTTATGTGGTAGTTGGCAACACAGCTGAGCCGGTGCGGTAATCGTTGGACTGTGCTGCTGGTGAATTGTGGCAGTGGTGCTKAACTCTGTGCCGTCTGCCTAAGTGCCCACCACAGGAACGGATTCGTGTCCTCAACATCTGCCTACTGTCAGCACCATTAATGCCTCTATTGTGCCCTGATGCTGGTCCTGGCATCTTTATGGGCACAGAATGCTCTCCTGGGCAAATGTTACTGAAGAGAATAGGTGCTTTCGGAAATACAGTGGGTAGTTTCCTGATTGGAGAGACCTATTGGAGATCCTTTCATGTTAATAATACCATCTCTGCATTTGATCCATTTCATTTCAGAGTATAAAATAACATATGTGCAGAACGTGATCCAGATCCTTAGCTTTGAGAAGGAGATTTCTGGAGGGGCGGGAGGGGGAGGGGTGGTGGCAAAAACTCTGTATTCGCAGCCAAGAGCTTAAAAATCTAATCAAAGTTTATTTGTCACGTGCGCCGAATACAACAGGTACTTACCTTACAGTGAAATGCTTACTCACAGGCTCTAACCAATAGTGCAAAAAAGGTGTTAGGTGAACAATAGGTAAGTAAAGAAATAAAACAACAGTAAAAAGATAGGCTATATACAGTAGCGAGGCTAAGAGCCTACATATCACTTWTAAGTAAGTACACACATTTATTTGACACTATGCAATATAACTACTCAATTTAACATAATGAACCTTTAGTTTTTTTAAACCACCTTTGTTACATTGACGTTTCTTGGCTGTAAGGCCTTTCACCTTTCTAAATCCACCCTGAAATCCACTGGCCCAGTGGGATCAACATAATCCAGATTTTTGTCATCAAGATTATCCTAATCACTACCTGTGAGTTTTTGAAGAAAAAAAAAATGACATTGAAAAATGACATTGAATCCTGATTAAAGCATAGGCAGAAATCCCAGGGGGGACGGGGAGGGACACGATCCCCCCATCCTGAAAAAATATGATTTGTCCCCCCCCAATATATCACTGTAAACATAACTATGTAATTTCAATAATATTATAAATACGCCAATGAAAGCACTTATGCTGATTATAGACACTTAATAGCGCGTTTTTAATTTCAAAAGATTGTGACCCACCGCCCTTTTCCTCACAATGGTTTGATCCACTGCCAGTTCCTTAGCTGACAAGGTAAAAGAGGGTTCGTATCTACTGTGTGAAAGGCACTCAATGCACGTAACTGACGTGAGGTTTATCTAGTCAATCGGCCATAGCAATGTTTTTTTTTTATGTTGGCAGGGTTCACACACACACACACACACTAGCTGAATTTGCAGAGCTAGCACCAAACTAAAGCAAACATTAACCATCAAGCTAGCTAGTACCTATTCCATTTATGAGGCGTCGTCAAAGATGGAATCTTTGCTATCGTCAGTTTATTCCAAGATCAGCATGCAGCTGGAGTGCTTCAAAGTCCCTGTGATAAAGGTTAGCGATAAACTGAAGTCCAAACTGAACAGAACGAACTACACTCTCTTCTACCATTGTCCTTGCAAAAGCTAAATTGTCCGCTAGTGAACATTTTATTTTATTTTTATTTCACCTTTATTTATCAGGTAGCAAAGATTATAGCAAACACACAGAAACGTCTGTGTGCCAGCCAGTCAGGTAGAAAAATGGCAGAAAAAGACGGACATCAAGAGTATTTTCAGTACACAAAAAACGCAAGTAAGAACCCTAGTAGCCTAATATCTCAAAGATTAGTGATAAAATGTTCATAAGAAAGAAGTGAAATGCTAATGGAAATGTTTCACAATGATGTCATTAGGCAGAGCAGGCAACAGATGGCACACAGAACAGCAGAGTGGGGACAGATATGCAGGGACAGACTGGCAGAGACGGGGAGTCTCAGGTAAGTTTGTTGAGTCTTTCTTGGCAACATTATGAAAGTTTTTTTTTTTTTTTTGTTGTTGTAAAATAGGGACATAATTGGAAAATGCCATGGATACCCCCACTCTCAACTTAAACTGGTGACTGAACTAAGATTTGTTTAAGGCAATGGTATTGCTGTTGTGACTAATTGTGTAGTTTTAGGTACCGGTAGTTAGGAGTATGGCAAACCTTATTTATTTTCTAGGAGACAGACTGAGTCAGTGGGGGTGGTGAAAGGGAAAGAGCCAGGGAGAGAGACTTCAGAGGACAGTGTCACAGCCACGGCAGGACCAGGTGTCACAGCCACGGCAGGACCAGGTGTCACCCTTGTTGCCAGCAGCACCAGTATAGGGCACAGTGGCACAGCATTGTCCAGTTACCTCAGTGATGGCACAAAACTATATCAGCCACACCCACAATTTATAGAACCGCAAACTCTTGCCAACAGAGTGTTGACGTTTCAAGAGAGATGGTTTCGCGATTTCCCCTGTCTACATTATAAAACATCAATAAAAAGGAGTGTTGTGTTTTCACTGTAGCCAAGGGTTTTCAAGCCAGCCATCTTGTGGCGAAAGAGCAGATGCTGCCTTCATTAGTGCAGGATTTAGGAACTGGAGAAAAGCCATTGAAAAATTCACAGCACATCAAAACTGCCAAACCCACCTCCACTTTGTAACTGTAACTGTAACAGCACACCAGCTAAATCCATTCAGTGTCCAGTTATCCAGCGCGTGGGGTAAACTGCAGGAGGACGCAAGGCATTGCTTGATGAAAATTGTTAGTTCGGTGCGGCATGTAGTAAGACAGGGACAAGCCTTTAGAGGCCACACGGATGACAGTGGGAATTTATACCAGCTTTTGAAACTTAGGGCAGAAGAGGATGATCCCATTTTACWGAAGTGGTTAACAGAGCGTACCACAATGTACAAAGGCCCCAAAGCGCGGAATGAAATTCTGAACATCATGGCCAATACAGTCATTCGAGCCATTGCAGCTGAGATTAGGTCTCTTCCGATTGTACAATTTTCAGTAATTGTTGATGGTACTCAAGATGTCTCTGGTGCTGAACAGGAGAGTGTCTGTCTGCGTTATGTTGACCATGGCCTTGTCCCTCACAAGGAGTTTATTGGGCTATACAGGGTGTCGGAGACAACAGGCGAGGGCATTGCGAAAGTGGCAACTGATGTGTTGTTGAGGCTCAATTTGCCCATGTCTGGCTTACGTGGGCAGAGTTATGATGGTGCCTCAAACATGGCAGGAAAATACACAGGTGCACAGGCAATTGTGAGAAGGCAGCAGCCATTAGCCCTCTATGTACATTGTGGAGCACACAGTAAATCTGATTACACAGGCTGGCTGCTCAGCCTCCCCACTGATCCGGGATTCCCTTTCTTGGGTCCATCAGTTAGGTGTCCTCTATGGCCAGTCAGGAAAGTTTAAGAGCATGTTTGAATCAATTGCCACGTCCAAAGATACAAATCTGACCACCCTGAAACCCCTATGTCCAACAAGGTGGATTGTGCGGAATACTGCTATTAGAGCTGTGCTAGGGCAGTGTGAGCGGGTACTAAGCAGCCTAGAGGAGATGGCAAAAACTGCATCCAAGACAGCTTCAACTGCCAGTGGTTTATTCGAGCACTTCAGCAAAGGCAAGACTGTGTTGGGCCTCACACTTGCCTCTGCTGTTCTTGGAGAGCTTGAATGTCTAAACATTTCACTGCAGAAGAAAACTCAGACTGTCTCTGGTATGCAGGCTGCAGTCGAGTGTGTGCGGGCATCTCTTAGGGGCAAGAGAAATGACGAAAGCTACCTTTGACTGTATGAGAAAGCAACAACATTGATTGATTGTATTGAATCCATTGAGACGCACTCAAGACGATTTGCTGGCAAAGCAGTGGATCACTATAGGGCAGCATTTTTTTAAGTGTTGGCTGGTCGTGGAGGTTCAGTTTGGCGACCGTTTTGACCAGGACAGTCTAAACGTCCTGCAAAAGTTGGAAAGAGTGCTTCTCACGGGGGAGTTGGATGAGTCTCTAGATCAGTACCCAGAGGTGAACATAGATTCTCTTTCAGTGCAGATCCCTCTCTTTCACAACAAATACCCCTGTAGCAGCAGTGGAGAGGCAGCAGAGGTCCCCAGGAGGCTTCCAGTGGAGGTGCGGGGGTGGATTGACCAAGTTGAGGTGCTGATCAGAATTTTGTTTGTGGTGCCAGTGTCTTCATGTGAGGCTGAGAGGAGTTTCAGTGCACTCCGCAGGCTGAAGACTTGGTTACGGACCAGCATGGGCCAAGAGAGACTGAACGGCGTAGTTGTCTGTAATGTACATAAAGACAGGCTGGACAGTCTCAAGYGGGAAAATATCTGCCAGCAATTTGTTGGATCCATTGAAACCCACAAACATATGTTCAGTTCTTTTGTTCAGTAATGTGTATAGCAGTGGTTCTCAACCTTTTTTGGGGTACTGGAACCCCTGCACATTTTGAGGCAAGGCAGGCAAGGTTTTGAGCGGTCCTCAGGGACCTCCACCCCTATATTATTATTATATTATATAAAGTTACTGGAATCCTTGTGGTACTGAATACGTTCATTACACTTTTTTATTTCACGGACCCCTTTCAATTACACCAGGGACCCCTAGGGGTCCATGGACCCCTGTTTGAGAACCCCTGGTGTATAGTATGATATTTGTTCTTTTGTTTAGTAGTTTTTAGTACATGHCAGTACACTTACTAATTATTTATTTAATGTTATTTTATTTAAAATTGCGTACTTTGTGTGACATACTTGTCCATAGCTGCTGTTTGAAGAGTTGAGACACTGACTGAAGGATATTTTTGGTTGATTTATTTGGGTTATTCATTGAAGTAGTTATTTTGCTTTTAGAACTGTACTTATTTGTATCTTTTTGTTCTTGTAAAGATATTGTAGTAGACTCAGGCCAGTGGCACATATTTAATGACTATATAAATGTATCAGAAAGTCTAATTAAAAGGTCAATTCAATGTGGAGACCAACTTTGTGATGGTTCTCAATGGAGATTATTTTAGACGAGATCACACCATGTTCATTGTATTTACGAAAACTGCACCCATACAGTGTACAGTGTACAGTACCATTGCCACCTACTGGCCTTTCTTGGTATTGCTGGTTGTAAATACAAATACCTGCATACATACTGGACTGATAAGGAACACTGCTATAACTATTATTATTAGTAATATCATAATGATATAAACATTTGAACAAGTTGGGACAACCCTTCAGTTAACTACTGTACCTATCAATTATCCAGTAGTAGTGATTATGGTTCCTCAATATACATTTAACATATTACAACGTAGGCTATGTGTTACAGCACTACTTTTGGTGTCCCCCTCAGGAATTGCTCTTGAGAAAATGTCATGTAATTGTCCCCTCCAAAGTTGATATCAGATTTTCGCCCCTGGATTAAAGGTCAGATTCGATTACCAAATCCGAATTCTTATCCAAAGGATCAGAATAAAAAAATGTTGTTTTGAAAAACACAATTCTAACATGTAATCTATCCGATTGCTGAATTCTGATCAGATAACTTATGAAAAACTGGGCCCTGGGGCTTGCTGAACTGGACAAATCGCCTGTAACGTCCGAACGGACGTYTCAGTTGTTTTGCTCTATGAAGCCCACAAGCTTCACGGGAGTTGTCTGAAGGTAACCCGGCGTTTCCACATCATAGTTATACAGGCCATTCCATGGTAAAAAAATAATAATACAAATCCTGACCTTCTCTCATAGATATAGGACCAGTGGCGATTTTAGCATGTAAATCTTGGTGGGGCAAAAAAACTGCAAGAGATCCGGACAACAGGCCCTCCGATTTGACTCTATCAGAGAAGTAGTTGGTGAACCAGGCGAGGCAATCATTTGAGAAACCAAGGCTGTTGAGTCTGCCAATAAGAATGTGGTGATTGACAGAGTCGAAAGCCTTGGCCAGGTCGATGAATACGGCTGCACAGTAATGTCTCTTATCGATGGCGGTTATGATATCGTTTAGGACCTTGAGCGTGGCTGAGGTGTGCCCATGACCAGCTCTGAAACCAGATTGCATAGTGGAGAAGGTACGGTGGGATTCGAAGTGGTCGGTAATCTGTTTGTTGACTTGGCTTTCGAAGACCTTAGAAAGGCAGGGTAGGATAGATATAGGTCTGTAGCAATTTGGGTCTAGAGTGTCTCCCCCTTTGAAGAGGGGGATGACCACGGCAGCTTTCCAATCTTTGGGAATCTCAGACGATACGAAAGAGAGGTTGAARAGGCTAGTAATAGGGGTTGCAACCATTTCAGCAGATAATTAAAAAAATGGCTTGTTATACCTGATTATGAACCCAAAACTAAGGACATATTAGCCAGTCATACTCTGTTGTTTATGATTTAGTTGTTCATGGAGGACTGATTGGGCTCATTGATTTGAATAGAAAAATACATTCTGGCTCATGGAATGGCAGGCTTTGCCAAGAGTGTGCAAAGCTGTAATCAAGGCAAAGGGTGGCTACATTGAAGAATCTAAAATCTAAAATATATTTTGATTTGTTTCACACTTTTTTTGGTTACAACATGATTCCATACATGTTATTTTATAGTTTTGATGTATTCACTAGTATTTTTAAATGTAGAAAATAGTAAAAAATAAAGAAAAAACCTTGAATGAGTAGGTGTGTCCAAACATTTGACTGGTACTGTATATATAGCTTTTAAGTCCAAAAATAGATGTAGTAACTACGGATTGCCCCTTTAAGTCTATCAAAATTGTGCAAGTTTGAGCATGTGTCCATTAGGCCTATGGGTTTTTTATTTATTATCATCAATTAGATTGAGCAATAAAATCCCCACTTTCATTCCATGATCTTGGATCTGCACTATGCAGCTGTTGCAAGAGCGCATTTTTCACTGGCTGTCCACTGGTTTCAAAAACAATGATTATTGGCAGCTTAAACTTCTTGAATTCAACCATTATTGGGTTCAAATACACATTTAGATTTGTGAACAGCCATCCACAACAACCACAATCCGTAAGGCGCAAATAGCTAAATGAGAGAGTGGCAGTGTGATTCACATCAACGTGCTATGTAGATATCAATAATAAGTGATATCCGTATCGCCGTAGACTACACCATTAATGTCTGGATAATCTTTGGATGCTGACAGCAGTCGCACCATTGGAAGACATAGCTTGGATTGTAGCCTACTAAAGCCTATTCCTGCTCTTTCCCGCGATCCGTCAAACACATTTCGTGTGTCATCATAGTGGTCTCTAACTTGTGGTCAGACTCGCTCAGGTGGAACAAACTTAAATTTGCGCGTTTTTCAATGCTGATTTGAATGTCATTGAGAAAACATCATTTGAACATGTGGTGAGGAGTAGAATAGGGAAGTGGTCCCAGTGACCCACTTCCACAACAAGATTAACTGAAATATTGTTACAATAAATATCTTCACAAAAATGAGGAAATTAGGCCACTGAAATCCTTTGTTGGATATTTTGTCATCTTTCCCATCTCTCTCTCTATCTCTCTCCTCTCAAACGGTCTGATCTCCGATAATGGCTAGGCAGTGATGTCATCACAGAGGAATTCCTCTCCTTCTCTAGTCCTCTCCCTCTCTAGTCCTCTCTCTCTCCAGGCCTCTCTCTCCAGACCTTGCTGCTCCACTCCACATGTTGTTGCTGCACAGTGGTCTGTTCTTAACATGTTAACAGGCCTGCTCTATGTCTGCTAAAGTCCTTCTGGAGAATCCTGGGTCGTATTCATAAGGCACCGTATTGAAGAAAATGGACTGAAACAGGGAGGGACTACCTGAGAATCACTCATTTTGTTTTCCGTTGCAAAACGTTTCAAAATGTTTTCCATCGCATACCCTTATGAATACGACCCAGTTTCAGCTGCTCAAAGATCACCACAAGCCATTATCTGTTTTATGAAGACATCCCAGGAGACACTCCAGAACACAATAAACAAGATATTAATTTAAGATGATCTAACTAAATCAATTACAAATCAGTTATTGCAAGGCGTATGTACCTTAACAATTATGTTTATTTTACAATGATATTTAGATGATTATAATGATCGTACTTCAACATGTTCCTTATGCTATAATTAATAYCATATTGGGGACTTATAGAGCTTACTACTTAGCCTATGATGTTTCAATGTAATTACCCACAGAAGTTGAATTATGTTATATGAGGATAACAAATGAGTCTTACTGCAACAATAACACCATTGTTTAATAAGAAGACTTAAATGTTAGATATAACATCAGTCAATTTTAGACTGAAATATGTTTTAAAAGGAATTCACAGCGTGCTTCTACTAGGAATATCAATCCAGAGGGTGTCATTCAACTGAATAAAACATTTGTGCATGATTGACTCAGTAATAGCGCTAGCATTTTACTTCTAGAGAGCCATGAGCAAGCGTAGACCATGAGCGAACAGTTCTACCAAAAACATATTGGGTGATCAATTATTTATCTCTCTCAAAGACATGAATCGAACTGAAAAGTGATTCGTTTTCCTTGGAACTGTGAATAGAACATTAGACGCATAAACGCGTTTGAAAAGTGTATACTGACGTCCAGCTTACTGATAMTTCCCTTGCCTATTAGTACGTTGGTTAGTGCTGACATCTGGTGGCAGTGTAGAATTTCATACCGGTGAGACTTAGGAAAAGTAGGAATTCATACCGCGGAGGACATGGAAAATGATGATGATTATTATTCAAAGTGACTATGTGGAAAGCAGTTAACGCTTAAAAACAGTGTAATAGAGAAAGCCAGTATTTCAGGACACCTTATAATTAAAGGCCCTATCTTAAAAAATGGCGATTTCCATCCAAATGAGCATCACCAAAGTGACATTGCTAAGCATCACGATAGAGAGGTTAGATGTAGGATAAGGAGAGATGGGAATAACTGGAACCTGCACAGTAGGCAATCATCTGAAATCATGTGGAAACTGAACACAGAGTCAGTGTCCCTTCCATTGACTTTTGTGTGGGTGGGTGGGTGGGTGTGTGTGTGCATGGGCGTGTGTGTACTGTATGTATGTGAAGGTGTGCCATTTACAGTTTATCTGATGAGGGTTCTTAACCTATTGCAATATTGTTGTATTATATGATTTGTATTATGTGATATATTTAATGTGGAAGCAGCAGCACTAAGACAYAATACCCCTCAGGGACAATAAAGTTAAMCTTATCTTTGTCTTTGTCTTTGGGTGAGACAAGGCTGAAAAATCCATCCCTCCAACCTTTTCATTAATTCCATGTCACTTTCCATCAATACTGACATGTAAATCATAAGAGGCGGTTTACGAAGATAGGTGGGATGGACTGAAGGTAGCTGAGGTGTGGGTTTAAAAGCTCATGTTCTGTAACAGTTATGACTTAAAASACYATTTATAATGTATAAGTACTATCTATCTAGATGTAATGTATATCAAATTACTTTATTCTTGCTATGTAACTACTGTAAAAAAAAACATGTATGTAAAATGTACGTAGAATGTACACGTAACAACATGCTTCATAGTTGGACTATAAACGCCATGTGCCTTCCAAGAGCAATTTACAGCTCAATTTGAACTTGTTCACKTTCACTGACTATATGCCAGATGTTCAAAACCCTTATAAACACATTTGACAACCCTTGGAAAAGGCTACTATTGTGAAATGAAAAAGTCTAATATATCCCAGGGTCCTAAATGGTAATCAGGTTTCCATTGGTAAGGCTGAATAATCGTACTTCTTACAGAATATTCTTCATTTTATTKTATTCAACAAAAGCATAWTGATTTGTAATTGCACTGTCTTTGTGACACTTGTGTAATAAGCTATACTCTATTACCATAAGTTAAACTCTATTACCACGCAACAGTAAAGCGATTATAACTAACTCCAATGTTGTTACTACAGTTGTTACTGTGTATTTATATAGGTATAATAAGGGCAAATTAAGGATAAGTGTTACCAGAATATTTTTCACAGGCAGTATTTAAAAATAGAACTCAATGTACTGCCTGTTTACTGAAGCATGCCTCCTTTGTTACTGAGTTTTTCCAAGTAAATGTGCCGCTACGAACTTATGAACACAGTCAGCGGCGTCATGCTCCCTAAACATCTTAGAATAGCTGTGGGGTAGTCCGGAGGGAGAATTTAGCATTTTCCTGCAATCTAGAGCCCTAATCATCATACTTAATGTAAAAAATATGTATGTTTTTCTGCATATCTAAATATACCTCTTGTGCTGTCTGTATCCTCCTGACTGGTGGTTCTTTTTWAAAAGAAACAAAGTATGCTTCTCRGCAAATATCTGGGTAAAAGATTGAAAGGAATGTGAWTMTTTTWWWAWYTAGTTATTTGCTTTTCTAAAGTCTATCAACCTTGCAAGCAGGCATGCCAGCTAAAATAGTTAGACTAGCTACTAGCTACTCTAACTTGATTGATAGCCTGAAATGGCTTCTTGGTATAAGGTTGGGAGATTGGGAACCTATCTGGTCTAGCTAAATGTCACGACTTCCGCCGAAGTTGGTTCCTCTCCTTGTKCGGGCGGCGGTCGGCATCGCCGGTCTTTTAGCCATCATCGATCCACTTTTCATTTCACATTTGTTTTGTCTTGTCTTCCCACACACCTGGTTTCAATTCCATCATTACATGTTGTGTATTTAACCCTCTGTTCCCCCCCATGTCCGGTATTGTTTATTGTAACTGCATGTGCACGTTTATTATGGTGTGCGACGGGTTTTATACCCATTTATTGTTTGTTCTGATTCCGGTGGTTTTTATTATTAAACTGCTCCGTTGTAAACCCAGAGTTTGCTCTCCTGCGCCTGACTTCTCTGCCGCCAGTACGCACCCATTACACTAAAGCCAACTTCATAAAATTGATAGGTGGCTAGTAGTATTACAGAGAAACAACAACAACTATATTAAATGTATTTTTATTTTTTTAAACAGGACAAATCTGAGGGGGTACATGCCCCTGTGCCACCTATGGGGATGACGCCTCTGAACACAGTATGTCCGTCCACACACCGCATTTAGTCTGTGTGCTTCAAGTGACACTTCMCTTTGTCTCCTTTACTTACAAACTGTCAGATGCTAGGTTCTATCTGCTCAGTTAGCAGAGGCCTACTGCATGTTCCGCCACGTTCCTCCCTGAATAAAACGGCAACAAGAATACCCGGTTGTGACGTAGAGAACCTGTAACGACACAATAATAGCCTCACGCCAATTGTTGCCAGGTATAAACCAGAGACAAGGCACGGAGGCTGTAACAACACTCACAGGGAAAGGAAACAGTGCCTCCACCCGTTGTACAAGATGGCACCGGAGAACAAGGCTGACGTATTTACGTATTCCTAACCAATTGTGTTTTTTGTTCGTTTCTTTGCGTTGTTTGTAACTTATTTTTTAAAACTTATTTTGTACATAATGTTGCTGCTACCATCTCTTATGACCAAAAATAACCTCTGGACATCAGGTCTGCGATTACTCACCACGGACTGGCAGAATCCTTTTTTTTCCTTTAACGAGTCCGACGTGCCCGACCTGAATGACATACTGCTTTCTCAGGAACAGGCCCAGATACCCGTCATTTGCGTGAAGAGAAGGCGGAGAAAAAAGGGCCAGAGGGCGGGCTGCCTTCCGAGAATTCGTAGGCGATCGAATAAACCCCCACTTCCTTCCATTCTGCTAACAAATGTGCAATCTTTGGAAAATAAAATTGGTGACCTACGCGGAAGATTGAACTATCAACGGGACATTGAAAACTGTAATATCTTATGCTTCACGGAGTCGTGGCTGAATGACGACATMATCAACATACAGCTGGATGGTTATACGCTGTATCGGCAGAACAGAACAGCGGCGTCTGGTAAGACAAAAGGCGGCGGACTATGTATTTTTGTAAATATCAGCTGGTGCACGATATCTAAGAAAGTCTCAAAGTTTTGCTCGCATGAGGTAGAGTATTTCATGATAAGCTGTAGACCACACTATCTACCTAGAGAGTTTTCATCTGTGTTTTTCGTAGCTGTCTACATACCACTAGACTGATGCTGGCACTAAGACCGCACCGAATGAGCTTTATTCCGCAATAAGCAAACAGGAAAATGCTTACCCAGAGTCGGCGATCCTAGTAGCCGGGGACTTTATTGCAGGGAAACATAAATTCGTCTTACCAAGTTTCTATCAGCATGTTAAATGTGCAACCAAAGGGGGAAAAAACTCTGGACCACCTTTACTCCACACACAGAGACGCATTCAAAGCTCTCCCTTCCCCTCCATTTGGCAAATCTGACCATAATTCTATCCTCCTGAGTCCTGCTTACAAGCAAATATTAAAGCAGGAAGCACCAGTGACTCGATCAATAAAAAAGTAGTCAGATGAAACAGATGCTAAGCTACAGGACTGTTTTGCTAGCACAGACTGGAATATGTTTCGGGATTCCTCCGATGGCGTTGAGGAGTACACCACATCAGTCATTGGCTTCATCAATAATTCGTCGTCCCCACAATTCGTCGTCCCCACAATGACCGTACATGCATACCTCAACCAGAAGCCATGGATTACAGACAACATCCGCTAAAGGCTAGAGCTGCTACATTCAAGGGGCGGGATTCTAACCCGGAAGCTTATAAGAAATCCCTCCGACGAACCATCAAACAGGTAAAACGTCAATACAGGACTACAAAGGGAAGCACAGCCAAGAGCAGCCCAGTGACACGAGCCAACCAGACGAGCTAAACTACTTCTATGCTTGCTTCGAGGCAAATAGCACTGAAACATGCATGAGCGCACCAGCTGTTCCGGAAGACTGTGTGATCATGCTCTCCYCAGCCGATGTGAGTAAGACCTTTKAACAGGTCAAAACTTTCAAGGCCGCAGGGCRAGAAAAATTACCAGGARGTGTACTGCGAGCATTCGCTGACCAACTGGTAAGTGTCTTCACTGACATTTTCAACCTCTCCCTGTCCGAGTCTGTAATACCAACATGTTTTAAGCAGACCACCATAGTGCCTGTGCCCAAGAACACTAAGGTAACCTGCCTAAATGACTACCGACCCGTAGCACTCACYTCTGTAGTCATGAAGTGCTTTGAAATGCTGGTCATGGCTCACATCAACACCATTATCCCAGAAACCCTAGGCCCACTCCAATTTGCATACCACCCTAACAGATCCACAGGTGATGCAATCTCTATTGCACTCCACACTTCTCTTTCCCACCTGGACAGAAGGAACACCTATGTGAGAATGCTATTCATTGACTACAGAGCAGCGTTCAACACCATAGTGCCCTCAAAGCTCATCAATAAGCTAAGGACCCTGGGACTAAACCCCTCCCTCTGAAACTGGATCCTGGAATTCCTGACGGTCCACCCTCAGGTGGTAAGGGTAGGTAACAACACATCCGCCACGCTGATCCTCAACACATGGGCCCCTCAGGGGTGCATGCTCAATCCCCTCCTGTACTCCCTGTTCACTCATGACTGCACGGCCAGGAACGACTCCCACACCATCATTAAGTTTGCAGATGACACAACAGTGGTAGGCCTGATCACCAACAACGATGAGACAGCCTATAGGGAGGAGGTCAGAGGCCTGGCCATATGGTGCTAGGACAACAACCTCTCCCTCAATGTGATCAAGACAAAGGAGATGATTGTGGACTACAGGAAAAAGAGGACCTAGCACGACCCCATTCTCATTGAAGGGGCTGTAATGGAGCAGGTTGAGAGCTTCAAGTTCCTTGGTGTCCACATCACCAACAAACTAACATGGTCCAAGCACACCAAGACAGTCGTGAAGAGGGCACGACAAAACCTATTCCCCCTCAGGAGACTGAAAAGATTTGGCCTCTGACCGCATGGCACTACAGAGGGTAGTGCGTACGGCCCAGTACATCACTGGGGCCAAGCTTACTGCCATCCAGGACCTCTACACCAGGCAGTGTCAGAGGAAGGCTGCTCGTGGTTTAAATTTCTGGCCAGACATTTATTTTATATCTTGGATTTGGGTAGTTTATGGCCTTAACATATTGTATGGACTTTCATGGTCATGCTGCTCTTCTGTGGGCACGATGGCCTTTGTGAATACCAAGCGGTGTCAGAGGAAGGCCCTAAAAATTGTCAAAGACTCCAGCCACCCTAGTCATAGACTGTTCTCTCTGCTACCGCACGGCAAGCGGTACCGGAGCGCCAAGTCTAGGTCCAAGAGGTTTCTAAATAGCTTCTACCCCAAGCCAAGTGACTCCTGAACAGCTAATCAAATAGCTACCCAGACTATTTGCATTGCCCCCCCCCATCCTTTACACCGCTGCTACTCTGTTGTTATCATCTATGTATAGTCACTTTAATAAGTCTATCTACATGTACATATTACCTCAACTAACCGGGGCCCCCGCACATTGACTCTGTACCGGTACCCCCATGTGTATACTCTCGCTATTATTATTTTACTGCTGCTCTTTAATTACTTATTACTTTTATTTCTTATTCTTACTCATATATTTTTTTTAAACTGCATTGTTGGTTCGGGGCTCGTAAGTAATCATTTCACTGTAATGTCTACACCTGTTGTATGCGGCGCATGTGACTAATAACYTTTGATTTGACAAAAGCTGTACTGCCCTTTTGTTGCCACGACGACAGAAGCCATTCCACAATCACAAGGGAGGAATGTTCCCGAGGACCTGGGGGCAGATGCTCCGCCCAAAGGGGGAATTCAGGTGCTGCACACCTGGAAACCAAACTGAACTGAAATAAACTGATGTGTAGTGTATATCTCAGGAACACAGAAGATAAGCCGTAAAACCATGACATGTCTAAATAACCTTAGTTACCCTATAGCCAGTTCCATATTACCATTTAGGGATTGTCTGGATGTCAGGGTGTGTTTGTGTCAGGTGTAAAATCAGGTAGAACAGGTTCCTGGTTGTTCTGATCTGAATGCACTGCACTGCCCTCCCCCTTCCCTAGCCTATTGTTCCCTCTCTCTCATACGCTGGCTGTTTCACTGAGAGATCTCACTGCATTCCGCACACCTGTTAGCTGTAACCACCTGACCAAGCACCAGAAAAAGGTACGTGGTGATTTTAGTAATGTAGAGTTATTTCACAATMTCTTCTGTATGGGAGATGTATGGTAGACGTTGAATTGTGTGACCCTTATATGGTATTTTTGTAAGGTTACAGACTTACAGATTAGTAAAATGATAACGCCACCAAAACGAATGAGGAAAATCTGTCTGATTGCAAKTGCCATACCACTTTCAAATGAAACAGAATGATCATATTGAGGTGTTGATGGGTTAAAGTTGTACTTTGTAGTTGTCCACCAGTCAGGCAAACCAATATACATGTGTCATCTCATCCAGACTATTGTTTTATTAATGCAGATTAAGGTAATTGTCAAGTGTATATGGGTTTTCTGCATATTTTGCTGAGGGGACTCAAATGGTGATAACCCAACTTTATTTTTACCAAACCAAATATGTAAAGTTGGAAAAGCACACAAACCCAACACAAAGATACTCAGAGTGATTGAAGGAGGATAACATTTCGGCAAAAAGATGGTCGACAATGACTGAGTTAATCATGACACTTTCTCTATGCTTAAATGTAAATAAAACAAAGTAAGATAAGTAGTACCAACAGACAGAGTACATTATTRCAGATATGTTATTTTATTTCTATCATGCTATCAAAACCTAATCAACCCTTGGCTTTAAGGATATTCCTGAATGGGAAATGCTAGGTAGACATTCATGCGTGCTTTGACAACCCTGCTGAATGTGTATTCAGTYTGCCTACAGGCAATATCGCTGTTCATCCCAGATTGACTCAACTAAAGTACATGGGAGTCTCCCCATAGTTACACCCTGAATGATTATTGCATTGGCATTCATTTAGTCRATTGTCCCCAAAACTGAGTTGGCAGACTCTCTYTAATACAAGTTCTGGGAGATTTGATTAGAAAAACATTTGCTTCTATTCAGGGGATATGATTGTCCTCCTGACCCTGAGTCAGACTTATCAAAATTGAGATCAAAGCTAAACTGATAGCATCAACACTTTATCTCCTGGATTGGTATGAATAGATTATAATTCTATTAAAAGATAACAATAAAGTCAAATCAATCTACCACCCATAGAAAGCTTGCTTTTTTGTAGTATAGGGTGAGCAAATGTTTCAGAACATTACCATATGGAACCTTGGGAATTCATAAAGTCCTTATCTGGCCTTAATCAGTTGAACTATTCATACGTTTCTTTAATTGTTGGTGACTGGTTGCTTAAGAAAAAGTATGTACATTACTGTATATTCTCTATTTATAATCAATAGTGGCCGGCAGACCATGGGACATTCGAGCCAAAATGGGATAATTAAGAAAACAGATTTGACATTTGTGGAGAACCAACCTTGACTCAATGTATCTAACAAAAATATTTTGTTTACGTGTCGATTGTTGTTCAGAACAGGAACGAGAGAGACGGGATATGGACCTTTACGCAATCATCAGTGCTGTTTTGCTTCTGCAACTGCAAGGTTTTCATGTGGCCTTGCTCCAGGCACCAACAGACTCTCCAGGACGGACGATTGATCAAAGTTGGCTTCGTCAATTGGCCAAATCCAAGCTAAACAAGACGTCACKAGCTCAGCCCAATGACATTGTTGATATGACCCTGGAGGGTACTGAGTCAACAGATGACTCTGCTGAGGTTATCGCAAATGGATCCGTGTCATTTAGTGGGGAACAGGTCAACATCCAGGACACAAATGAGACTTCAGGTGGTGTGACAAATGGCACCACAATGCCACCAGGGTTGCCAGATGCTACAGCAGAGGAACCTCCAGAAACCACTGTTGCACCAGAACCCCCAGTGAGTGTTGCCTTAAACTCAAGCCAAGTTTCCAATGCAACCGGAGAGGACAGTGGATTCCAAACTACCACCACTACTGCAATCACAGAAAACTCAAATGGCTCTAATTCCATGTACAATTACACYAAATTAAATGAGACAACCACAGCTCCAGACACCAATAGCACAGAGCAGACTGGTCCAGATCCTGATGCTGAGAACAGGGTAACCAACAGTACAGAGGACTTCCATAATGTAACGACTGCAGTCCCAGAGCCATCCAGTGAACCATCCACAGCTTCCCCCTCCACAAAGCTTCCCTTGGACTCCCCTGGGACTACAACTGCCAAAATCATCCCAGAAACTAAAACAACCACAGGTCCCAGCACAATAACAGACATGATGGAAACGGGTGCCGCTTCAGGAAGCAACTCTGCYAGAGGTGAGGAGACAGTGCTCCAGTGTCTAAATATCTGGTACATTCTTTMTCCCGAGGGAACTGCTGTGTGCGCCTACAACCTACTTACTTGCTTGTTCAAGTGAGCCTGTAACAARTTTTAGGGAGATACCAAGAGATCACAACAATTTAAATTTGGGTGTGTTCACTTCATTTAACTATTGTGATATTGTTTTAAATGTTTTGGGAGAGGCATTAACGCATGAGTCAGCAACCAGACAGAGCAGTCAAAAAGTTACAAATAACCACAGAGTGTCAGATTTGAACATAGGAGGGACCTAGTTAGAGAGTAACACAATACCCAACAACACTCAAAGGGCACTTATGTTATATCATCATCGTCTTTTTTACACAACGCTTTCTTTCCAGTCTCTCCCTGACCCGCATTTGACAGATCTCTTTTATTTTTTGTTACTTGTAAAAAAAATAAAAAAAAGTCAAAGCACAAACTCCCCTTAACTGGCTGGGTAGGATTGAGTTTCAGAAAATAGTTGCATGCCCACAGTGAGTGGAGGCTTCCATTACAAACACCTTCTTCAGGGGACAAAAGACCCCTATGCTAGCCTGGCTACAGGAAGGAGGGGGTCAGTAGCTGAGGTTCGTTGCTGCCATACAGGGCGTGAGAGTACTGCTCTCCAGTTTCTAGCATACTAAACAAGGGTTTATTTGAGTGGGTGATTGGAGACATTCATTAAAGGAGGATATCCCCAATTTCGACAGGTTATACATGATGTACGAATAGTTCCTCTTGTAATTCAAACTCAATTACATCCTTTTCAAACACTTACACATTATTTGCCAGGTCCAGTCATGGATTTGAATATGTAGTAACTACATCTATCAAACTATAAAAACGTGGAAATGTGTAACYAAAAACAGTGTTACCTTTGAGAAGACCTCATCATACATTTCAGCCAGTGATTTGTTTAGACTGTGGCTGGTTTGACCTGTTTYTTTACCTCATTTGCATGTTGCTTTACAGATTTCCCATGGTTGGTACAGCTTACTAGTTATGCATCGCAGTCTTTATATGCAATGTTTATGAATCTATTGACAACCCATACTGGCTAATTACCTTTCCTTTAGGGAACATGGAGTGAAAAGGTGTAGAGTTTCACACAACCATGTCACACAAAAGTAGACAATATCTGGACCTAAATCATATTTTCTCTATTCATGGATTGACCCTCCGTCACTTGGTAGCATCACGCCATTGTTACACTAAACATAAAATGTTCCTGGAGGACCCTTTAGGGGATCTTCAAATTGATTAATTAACCCCTAAGTTATTCGAAGAACCCTTTAAAACGACTCTGGCGTGTTGATGTTGGTGTCCTCTGTAGGTTATCCATAGCCAGAATGATCGAACAGGTTTCCTGTTATATTCATCAGAGGTGTAGGCAGGATGAAGTTTGTGAATACCAAAAATATATATAGTTCTACAGATGGTTAACAAAACATACCTTGGTTTTTATGGTAAATGTGAATGGGGAAAAAACGGTTCACCTTTGACAAAGGTTTTCATACACATACCTTGTCCATAATGTAGAGYGCTCTGGGATCTTTATTGAAGAGGTAAAGGATGAGGAAGATGGCTGTTGTGARAGTCCTATAAGGTTTTAGAGAAACCATGAATTAAAAGTAAAACTGTAGATGACATGTGATCTGCATAAAATTATGAGGCAAACCACTACTAATTGTACATACAAAGACTAACACAAATAACTACGCAGTTCAGTCATCTTTGCCCAATGCTGCTATATCCTTTAACATATTCTTTCCTCTTTGTTGATTGATATCCATTGAATTGTGTCCATTTTCTGTCTTAGAAAGAATTGTAAAAAGGGACAGTGTCAAACAGCCATTTGCACAAATATGAAAGATAGACAGTATAATCATAAAATAATARCAATTTAGATCATACTAGGGYAAAAACTTACCTTATATTGAGGAGATCTTTCAATTTTTCAGTTACATGCCTGCACCTGCTGTCGTCTCAAATTCAATTCCAAATGTTTCAGTTGGGTAAAAAAATAAAAAAAAGCCAACAAAAAGGTTCTTCCCAAGAACTAAAGAGGTTCCTCTATGAACCCAACCTCCTATGTAGTTCTTGGAAGAACCTTTTTGTTGGCACATCTAGATGTGTATAAGACCCAAGAACTAAAGAGGTTCCTCTATGAACCCAACCTCCTATGTAGTTCTTGGAAGAACCTTTTTGTTGGCATTTTTCAGTGCCAAGAACCATAAGGTTCTTCGATGAACTTTGAGGATCTTAGAAGAACCCTTGATGAACCCCTAATTTTTTGAGTCTACATTCTAAAAATGTAGTGGCCCCAAAAAGTCAAGTCGTGCCCAGTCATTCCAAACGGTGACTGTTAAGTCTAAATTACACTACATTCTTAGAAAAAAAAGGTGCTATCTAGAACCTAAATGGATTCTTCGGCTGTCCCCATAGGAGAACCCTTTGAAGAATTCCTTTTGGTTCCAGGTATAACTCTTTTGGGTTCCATGTAAAACCCTTTCCACAGAGGGTTCTARCTGGAACCAAAAGGGGTTCTTCAACACAACGTGTTCTTCTTTTGTTCTTCTTTTCTTATTTCAAAATTGTGTAGTTCAGTCCTTGAGCTGTTCTTTTCTATTGATGTTCTGTATTATGTCATGTTTTGTGTGAACACCAGTAAGAGGAGCTGCTACTTCAGCAACAGCTAATGGGGATCCTAATAAAATACCAAAAAATACCAAATACCAAATTTACTTTAGACAGATGGCAATGTTGCTAGCAGTTCATAAAAAATACCTAGCAATTCAAGACTAGCTAGATAAAATCAGATGCTCTCCCCTTAATCTTAGCTAGCTAGCTAACGTAATACTACATCTAATGTCAATCTGACGACATCACAATGATGACAAAAGGTTTTCCTACTAATTATTTGCCTCCTTTAGAAATGGCAATGTTTTTCCAAGCAACTATAATGCACTTCTTTATCAGTGCCAATCGACATTGCATTTAGTCGGGAGTCAGGCTTGAACAGCCAAAACAATATTTTGACGAAACGTGTAACGCATGAATATAAATATCCCACTTTATTCTAACGTAAATGCAGGGTGTGCTCCTTTTTATAAAATAAAAGGTGTTGTGAGAAAATAGAAACGCAAGTGAGGTTAACAAGCTTGGTTTTCAGATAAGGAGATGTCAGGGAAGTAAACATTTGAATTTCCAAATGTGATGACTGAGATTATGAAAGCTTATTCGAAGAGGGGAAACTGTTGTTCATAGTAAACATGTTGTTAATCTTATTAACATATTGACTAGTCTGGTACTTTTCATTTAGTTGTATAAAGTTGTATCAAAACTGCCCTTGGAATAGTTAGATCTCACCTTCGCATAACACAAACCACATTATACCCAAGGAGACAGTAGTATTATGGTAAACAGGTTTCCATGGGTAACACAAACAATCCATAGTCCTCTTTGCTTTATCTTTTCGTGGCATTTTTATCAATAAAAGTCACTAAATGAATGAGTACAACCTAGGTGCTGGATACAAGGCATAAGGAACTGAATTTCTATCAATACATTAGCAGAACTAACACAGCCTGTAACTGCATTTCAGCCATAATGCTTTTTGTCTTACGGGGTTGGTTAACGTAATCCAATCAGGGATTCAGGGAGAGCATAATTTCATAAATCATGTTGGTCAAATGTTTTAAAGTATTCACACACCTCCACTTTTTTAAACATATTTTGTTATGTTGCAAAGTGGGATAAAAATGTATTTAATTGTCAATTTAGTCAACGATCCACACACAATACTCAAGGTGGAAGAAAAATTTGATTWAAAAAAATATATATATGCAAAATGAAACACTAGTTCAACACCCCTGATTCAATACGTATTAGAATCACCTTTGGAAGCAATGACAGCTGTGAGTCTTTCTGGGTAAGTCTCTAAGAGCTTTGCACACCTGGATTGTAACCCAGTGATGTGTTATGTTGGATTTGCCCCAAACATAATGCTTTGTATTCAGGACAAAAGTTAATTTCTTTACCACATTTTTAGCAATATTACTTTAGTGCCTTATTGGAAACAGGATGCATGTTTTGGAATATTTTTTGTTCTGCACAGGCTTCCTTCTTTTTGCTTTGTCATTTAAGTTAGTATTGTGGAGTAAAACTACACTGAACAAAAATATAAATGCAAAATGCAGCCATTTCTTAATTAGGCTTGCCATAACAGAGGTTGAATATTGACTCAAGACATTTCAGCTTTAAATAAGTTATCAATCCACTTATCCACTTTGACATGATGGGTATTGTGTGTAGATCAGTGAATCAAAATCTCAACGTAATCCAATTTAAATTCAGGCTGTAAGAGAACAAAATGTGGAAAAAGTCAAGGGGTGTGAATACTTTCTGAAWGCGCTGTATCACTTCCGTGGTAATTTCACAAATGACATGAAATACCGATACACTTTACACTTCATTTGACTGACATTGGTTAATTATTGGTTTCACTAATTGGTTCAACATGATTAAATAGATGGAAAACTTTTGCTGAATTGCAATAAAACCTGTTATTTTCACGCATGGTTTTTGCACTGATTGTGGTGGCGTAATTACATGGCTGGGAAATAGTAATATCTATTGAGTTGAGAATACTCATGTAAAAGGGTGCTCTATATCCTTTTGTACATTTATTTTTAAACACACCATTTTGCCCTCAATTATAGGAAGAATGGTACTTTATGGTTTGTCGATGTTCAATAACTGTCAACAACATTTCAACTTACTATCCACTAACCCTAACCTTAACTCTTACCCTAACCCTTATTATAAACCTATCCCTAACCCTAAACGTAACCTTAGGAAGTATTTGCTTATCAACAGCCACTTTGTTGATAGTATGACCATCTGTATATAATCTACAGTATATGGAACTATCCAAATAAAGTGTAACTYGAAGAATATTTTGAAATACAGAAATATATCATCCCAGACAACATTTATTGCACCATATATTAGAATTGCACCAATATTAGAATGTTGTATTTGCAATGTATTTCCCTATTTTTCATGTATTCTTTTTGATAAATGTATTTTCTAAAGGCTTGGCCTCAGATGCAGTGCAGAACAAGAAGAGGAGTCAGGCATGGGCTGCCATCCTGGGCACAGGAGTGGCAGTGTGCTTCGTGGCGTTGGTGGTCTATGTCATCCTGAGAAGGAGAGGCCGACGGGATTTCACACACAGGAAGCTTGTTGAGGAAATCCCAGACCCAGGTAGGAAGTTCCCTGAGATATTTCCCTTTTAGGATTTCCTGGCATATTTTCTATCTGATAGGACTGGATCAATAATAGGAAAGCACCTGTTATCCTATCGGCCATGCAAAATTTCACATGTCTGTTTCTCACTCCTAGTTCTACGACTGAACAACACTGAGCCTGTGGACTTGAAATATGATGGTTCAGCCTACTACAATCGTGGACTCCAAATGGACAATATCCAAATGGACCACTTTCCACAAGGACATCAAAATTGAAAAGGACTCCAAGACTAACCTTAAACACTTTAAAGAAGACTTTCATATACAAAATACTTATTGAGACCCGACATACGCATTAACGTGCATAAGTCTCTATAGCAGAATGTCAAGTTATGGATTTACTGCACCCTAATGCATTGGTTTTGTGGGCTAATTTTTTTGTAAATTTTTCCAAATTTCAGAAAACTTTGAGAATGTGGAAAAGTGTTAGGGATTTATTATTATTTTGGAACATTTGAATTATATGTTTATATGTTTTTATTTCTAAAATGACATTGTTTTGGAAGGAAAGTTTTTTTAAATTTGCTGGAAATATTCCCATTCTTTGTTACGCCTAGGACGAATACTACCTTTACATAACTTAGACTTCCACATAATTATCGCATTGATCTCAATGGGAGAAAACGTCATGCATGGATCTCAATTTATGATTCTAGACACTTCAGCACAGTCTATTATAGAAGTAGTAAAAGCCAAAAATGAAGTATATATTTCCAAGATGGTTCGACAAAGGTAACTAAACATTTCTTAGACATGAAGACCTACACTCAAATAAGGTTATTTTTGTACCTTACTCTAAATGACAATTTAGCCGCAGGTCAACTCAATTTTTATTTAACCTTTATTTAACTAGGCAAGTCAGATAAGAACCCATTCTTATTTACAATGACGGCCTACTCCGGCCAAACCCTCCCCTAACCCGAACAACGCTGGGCCAATTGTGCGCCGCCCAATGGGACTCCCGATCACGGCTGGTTGTGACACAGCCCGGYATCAAACCAGGGTCATACTGTAGTATCGCTTTTTTTAATCAACCCAAATTAGAAGTTATTAAGTACTACTTAAGTAATTTTGTGGGGTATCTGTACTTTAATATTTATATTTACTTCTACTTTTACTTTTACTTCACTATATTCCTAAAGAAAATAATGTACTTTTCACTCCATACATTTTCCCTGACACCCAAAAGTACTCGTTACATTTTGAATGCTTAGCAGTACAGGAAAATGGTCCAATACACGCACTTATTAAGAGAACATCCCTGGACATACTGTCTGTGATCTGACGTACTCACTAAACACAAATGCTTGGTTTGAAAATTATGTTGGAGTGTTGGAGTGTTCCCCTGGCTATCTGTAAATAAAATACCAAATTAAATTAGCTTAATATAAGGATTTTGAAATGATTTATACTTTTACTTTTTAACAATTACATTTAGTTTTGATACTTAAGTATATTTAAAACCAAATACTTTTAGACTTTTACTGGGTGACTCACTAATACTTGAGTCATTTTCTGTGAAGGTATCTTTACTTTTACTGAAGTACGACAATTYGGTACTTTTTCCACCACTGCTTTTTCTAAAATGTTTAATGAGATTGGAGAACACATTGGGACGGATCCAGGGCCGGCCCTCTCATTAGGCAGGATTAGGAGGCCACCTATGGTGGAAGATTAATGAGGGCAGCATTTTCTGAGCTAAACTGACCAAGACGCACCTCCAACAACACATAAAACCTCATAGATACTGAACAAAAATATAAAACGCAACATGCGACAACTATTTTACTGGGTTACAGTTCATATAAAGAAATCATTCAATTAAAATAAATAKATTTGGCCCTAATCTATGGATTTCAAATTACTTGGCAGGGGCGCATCCATGGGAGGGCATAGGCCCACCCACTTGGGAGCCAGGCCCCCAGCCAAACAGAATATGTTTTTCCCCACAAAAGATCTTAATTACAGACGGAAATACTCCTCAGTTTCATCAATTGTCCAATTGTCCGGGTGGCTGGCCTCAGATGATCACGCAGGTGAAGAAGCRAGATGTGGAGGTCCTGGGCTGGCGTGGTTACACGTGGTCTGCGGTTGTGAGGCCAGTTGGGCGTACTGCCAAATTCTCTCAAATGACYTTGGAGGTGGCTTATTGTAGAGAAATTAACATWAAATTCTCTTGCAACAGCTCTGGTGGACATTCCTGTAGTCAGCATGCCAATTGCACACTCCATCAAAACTTGAGACATCTGTGGCATTGTGTTGTGTGACAAAACTTCACATTTTAGAGTGGCCTTTTGTTGTCCCTAGCACAAGGTGCACCTGTGTAATGATCATGCTGTGTAATCAGCTTCTTGATATGCCACATCTGTCAGGTGGACGGATTACTTTGGCAAATGAGAAATGCTCACCTCAGAGATGTAAACAAATTTGTGCCAAAATTTGAGAGAAATAAGCTTTTTGTGCGAATGGACATTTCTGGGATATTTTATTTCAGCTCATGAAACATGGGACCAGCACTTTATATGTTGTGTTAATATTTTCGTAAAATTCTGCCCAAAAACAATGACAATTTGTGAAAGTGAAAGTAAAACAAAATACAACTAAATCTCTCTCTCAACTCTCTCTCTCTCTCGCTTCTCCTTAATTTTGAAAMAAATTAATTTGTTCAAAACTGTTCAACTATTGTCTTTCTCTCTCTTTGAGTCAATTACTCATGATATTGTATGCACTGCAGTGCTAGCTAGCTGTAGCTTATGCTTTCAGTACTAGGTTATTTCCCTGATATTTTCATTGGGTGGACAATATGCCAGTTCATGCTGCAAGAGCTCTGATAGGTTGGCGGATGTCCTCCGGAAGTTGTCATAATTACTGTGTAAATCTATAAAAGTGGGTGAGAACCATGAGCCTCCTAGGTTTTGCTTTGATGTCAATGTACCCAGAGGAGGACAGAAGCTAGCTGTCTACACCATGGTGCTAACCTACAGTGTTGCTGAGGATACTGTAGACCTTCGTTGCTAAACAGTGTGTTTAATCAATTATTTGGTGACGTGAATATATTTAGTATAGTTTTATCTAAAATTATTTTTTAAATGTTTCACAATAAAAAATAAAAAAATGAAATTCCCTGAGAATGATCCTCCCCTTTCTCCTCTAAGGAGCCTCCACTGACCAGTAGCATATGGGCTTTTTAGGTGAGCGCTGATGCCAACCTGTAATTAGCAGTGCCCACTTTGTCAAAGGCAGGGGCACAAAATATTTCTTGTCCACTCCCAGCGCGCCTCTCCAGGGTGCTGTTGGAGAGACGCACCGCTGCGGCGCTCCACCAACATTCCACATTCCGCCACCCCAAAAATTACCTAACATAAATCATGTAACAGATATAGCCTATGGTAGAAGAGGATGTAGCTTTTTCTGTAGCCTACAGGCTGGATATAAAATAAATGACAATGTAATAAGACAAACACTTTTTACATCATGCAGGTTTCTTCGATCAAGTAYCCTAACCTAAATGTATTTTTTGGTGCAGTCTTGACCAGTCTTGATTTCCACATCCACGGATGTTGGTTTTTGGTCTGGTCCGGAAACAAATCTGAACCACTCATAGACTGTAACGYTTCTCGTCTGGTGAAGGAGAAGAGGACCAAAATGCAGCGTGGTAAGTGTTTGTCATAATTTAATTGAAACTGAACACTACACAAAAATAACAACGAGGAGAAAACGAAACAGTTCTGCAAGGTGAACAGACCAAAACAGAAAATAAACACCCACAACCAAAATGGGGAAAACAGGCTACCTAAGTATGATTCTCAATCAGAGACAATGATCGACAGCTGCCTCTGATTGAGAACCATACCAGGCCAAACACAGAAATACAATAACATAGAAAAAAGAACATAGACTACCCACCTCAACTCACGCCCTGACCAACCTAACACAAAGACATAAAAAAGGAACTAAGGTCAGAACGTGACAGTACCCCCCCCCCCAAAGGTGCGGACTCCGGCCGCAAAACCTGAACCTATAGGGGAGGGTCTGGGTGGGCGTCTGTCCGCGGTGGCGGCTCTGGCGTGGGATGTGGACCCCACTCCACCATAGTCTTTGCCCGCTTAAGTGGCGCCTTTGGAGCGGCGACCCTCGCCGCCGACCTCGGACTGGGGACCCTTGCAGCGGGCCCCGAATAGATGGGAGGACTCCCGGCAGCGCCGTAGTGAAGGCGACTCCGGCAGCGCCGTAGTGAAGGGCGCGACTCCGGCAGCGCCGTAGTGAAGGGTGACTCTGGCAGCGCTGTAGTGAAGGGCGACTCCGGCAGCTCCTGACTGACAGGCGGCTCCGGCAGCTCCTGACTGACGGGCGGCTCTGGCAGCTCAGGACAGACGGGCGGCTCCCGCTGCTCCGGACAGAAGGGAGACGCTGGAGGCTCCGGGACCGGCAGGGCGACGCTGGAGGCTCCGGACCGGAGGGCGACGCTGGAGGCTCCGGACCGGAGGGCGACGCTGGAGGCTCCGGGACCGTAGGGCGTCGCTGGAGGCTCCGGACCAGAGGGCGTCGCTGGAGGCTCCGGACCACGAGGGCGACGATGGAGGCTCCGGACCAGAGGGCGTCGCTGGAGGCTTCGGACTAGAGGGCGTCGCTGGAGGCTTCGGACTAGAGGGCGTCGCTGGAGGGCTTCGGACTAGAGGCGACGCTGGAGGCTCCCGGACTAGAGGGCGACGCTGGAGGCTCCGGCCTAGCTTCCTTCGTTGGAGGCCTCGTGTCATAAACTCCTCACTGGAGGCTTTGTGCCATGGATCCTCGCTGGAGGCTTGGTGCCATGGATCATCACAGGAGGCTTCGTGCCATGAATCATCACAGGATGCTTCGTACCATGGAGCATCACTGGAGGCTTCGTGCCCTGGATCATCACTGGAGGCTTCGTGCCATGGATTATCACTGGAAGCTTCTTGCCATGGATCATCACTGGAGGCTTCGTGCCATGGATTATCACTGGAGGCTTCTTGCCATGGATTTATCACTGGAGGCTTCGTGCCATGGATTATCACTGGAGGTTTCTTGCCATGGATTATCACTGGAGGCTTCGTGCCATGGATCACCACTGGAGGCTTCTTGCCATGGATCACCACAGGCTTCGTGCCATGGATCATCACAGGAGGCTTCGTGCCATGAATCCATCACAGGATGCTTCGTACCATGGAGCATCACTGGAGGCTTCGTGCCATGGATTATCACTGGAAGGCTTCTTGCCATGGATCATACTGGAGGCTTTCGTGCCATGGATTATCACTGGAGGCTTCTTGCCATGGATTATCACTGGAGGCTTCGTGCCATGGATTATCACTGGAGGTTTCTTTGCCAGGATTATCACTGGAGGCTTCGTGCCATGGATCACCACTGGAGGCTTCTTGCCATGGATCACCACAGGCTTCTGGCCATGGATTATCACTGGAGGCTTCGTGCCATGGATTATCGCTGGAGGCTTCGTGCCATGATTATCGCGAGGCTTTGCCATGGATTATCACTGGAGGCTTCTTGCCTGGATTATCACTGGAGGCTTCTTGCCATGGATTATCAACTGGAGGCTTCATGCATGGATCATCACTGGAATGGAGATACACACAGGAGGCCTGGCTCTGGGAGAAAGGCACAGGACTCACAGGCTGGGGAGACATGCAGGAGGCCTTGTCCTTTGCCGAGGCACCGGATGCACTGGACCGTGGAGGCGCACTGGCAGTCCTCGAGCACAGAGCTAGCACCACTCGGCCTGGCAGGATCCCTCCTGTAGCCCGGCAAGTGCGAGGAGTGGAACAGGCCGCACTGGGCTGTGCTGGCGAACTGGAGACACCGTGCGTAGGGCTGGTGCAGTATGCCCCGGGCCGAGGAGACGCACTGGAGACCAGATGCGCTGAGCCGGCATCATCCCTCGTGGCTCGATGCCCACTCTAGCCCGGCCGATTCGAGGAGCTGCGATGTAGTGCACCGGGCTATGCGTGCGCACTGGGGACACCGTGCGCTTCACCGCATAACACGGTGCCTGCCCAGTCACTCTCTCGCCACGGTAAGCACGGGGAGTTGGCTCAGGTCTCTTACCTGAGTCCGCCAATCTACCCGTGTTCCCCCCCCCCAAAAAAAATGTCTGGGGCTGCCTCTCGTGCCCGTTACCTCGCGCCAATTCCTCGTAGTGGCGCCGCTCCGCTCTAGCTGCCTCCAGCTCCTCTTTCGGACAGCGATACTCCCCCGGCTGTGTCCAGGGTCCTTTGCCGTCCAAAATGTCCTCCCATGTCCAGGAGTCCATGTTCCCACGCTGCTTGGTCCTTTGTGGGTGGGTGTTTCTGTAACGATTCTCGTCTGGTGAAGGAGAAGAGGACCAAAATGCAGCGTGGTAAGTGTTCGTCATAATTGAATTGAAACTGAACACTACACAAAAATAACAACGAGGAGAAAACGAAACAGTTCTGCAAGGTGAACAGACACTAAAACAGAAAATAAACACCCACCACCAAAATGGGGAAAACAGGCTACCTAAGTATGATTCTCAATCAGAGACAATGATCGACAGCTGCCTCTGAGAACCATACCAGGCCAAACACAGAAATACAATAACATAGAAAAAAGAACATAGACTACCCACCCCAACTCACGCCCTGACCAACCTAACACAAAGACATAAAAAAGGAACTAAGGTCAGAACGTGACATAGACATCTATGTTTGGCTCAGATTTTGTCCGGTCTAGTCCAGCCTTGATAGAGCCCAAACATAGACGTCTATAAATTATGTATTTTCAACGTCCCGGAAAATACGTATTTTAAATGTCCGGAAAGTACATATTTTTACCTTTCATTCAGAACCTAAATTGAACCTGACCTCAGCGTGTGGAAAATATGTATTTTAGACATATTTTCAACGTAATTTTGCTTACTGGGACTTTTCTAATTTTGTCTCACCTAGGGTGGTAGAACAGCCAGGACCGGGCCTGGAGGGACCTTAGACCATTCCTCCATACAGAATCTTTCCAGTTCCTTGATATCCWTTTTCTGCACTTATGGACTGCCCTCTTCAATACAAACCACAGGTTTTCAWTGGAGTTCAAGTCTGGAGAKTGAGATGGCCATTGCAAAATGTTGATTTTGTGGTTAATTAACAATTTCTTTGTGAATTTTGATTAGTGCTTGGGGATATGTTCTTGCTGGAAGAGCCACTTACGGAGGCAACCAGYTTTTTGGCTAAAATGTCCTGGTACTTGGAAAAGTTCATGATGTCGTTGACTTACCAAGAACCACAGGASCAGTGGAAGCAAAACAGCCCCATAACATCAAAGATCCACCACCGTATTTTACCGTAAYTATGAGGTACTTTTCGGCATATGCTTCTGTTTTTCAACYCCAAACCTATCACTGGTGTGTGTGGCCAAAGAGCTRTATTTTTATGTCATCTGCACCAAACCATATCACCGCCTGGAGTTTGATAAARGGCTTTTMCACTTGGATTGGAACCAATTACGTTTACACTCAGTTTATCAACTTACAAAAGACACATTCAGATGTCTTGGTAATAGAGTATCAGATTGGCTACTGTACCTGAAATATGTGTCAGTTCATAATCAGTTACAGTAATCATTACATTAAGACAGTTTGTGTTCTGTTTGTCTCCGTCTAAGTTGTTTTGTCTGTCTAACTTATTTTCCTGAATTTTACAACAGTGTCTGAATTTGTATACCTTTATTCCTGATGGACTGTTCTATGCTTTCCCTCCCAAACAGGACAGGCCACTTGAAGGAACACTATGGAAGTTTAGTTGCTAATTGTTTATGGGTTGAATGTTTGCTYTACTCAGATAAACATATATTGTTTTCCTAAAATGAAAGATTTTTGTGCTTTCATGAGATAAGGAGGAGGATGGCTTTCACTTCAGCAGTGATAAATTCATGAACTTCTTTGAGGAAAAGATCATGCTCATTAGAAAGCAAATTACGGACTCCTCTTTAAATCTGTGCATTCCTCCAAAGCTCAGTTGTCCTGAGTCTGCACAACTCTGCCAGGACCTACAAGTGCAGCCTCAGTGCTATATGGGGTCTAAAACCAGACTGAAGGCATTTCGTATCAAGCATTGTTTGTCTTCAGGAAGGCAGTTGAGATTTCCGCACATTGTTTTGAGAGGAATGGGAGATTCGATATAGGCCGATAGTTTTAAAATATTTTCTGGGTTAAGGTTTGGCTTTTTCAGAGAGGCTTTATTACTGCCACTTTTAGTGAGTTTGGTACACATCCGGCGGATAGAAGCCATTTATTTGTTCAACAATAGAGGGCCAAGCACATGAAGCATCTTCTTAAGTAGTTTAGTTGGAATAGGGTCCAGTATGCAGCTTGAAGGTTTAGAGGCCATGATATTTTCATCATTGTGTTCAAGAAGATATAGTACTAAAACATTGAGGTAGTCCCTTGATC
>NC_036855.1:50551776-50581561 GCF_002910315.2 Salvelinus sp. IW2-2015
CCCCAAAATTGCCCTCGCTGGAAGCCTGTGCTTCAGACATAAGGAAGTGGATGGCTGCAAATGTTCTACTTTTAAACTCGGACATACAGAGATGCTTGTTCTAGGTCCCAAGAAACAAAGAGATCTTCTGTTGAACCTGACAATTAATCTTGATGGTTGTACACTCGTCTCAAATAAAACTGAAGGACCTCGGCGTTACTCTGGACCCTGATCTCTCTTTTGATGAACATATCAAGACTGTTTCAAGGACAGCTTTTTTTCCATCTAAGTAACATTGCAAAAATCAGAAACTTTCTGTCCAAAAATTATGCAAAAAAATGAATGCCAGCTTTGTCACTGTCTAGGTTAGACTACGCAATCGCTCTACTTTCGTGTCTACCCGGATAACAGCACTAAATAAACTTCAGTTAGTGCTAAAATACGGCTGAAAAGAAAATGTGATCATATTACTCCAGTGCTAGCCTCTCTACACTGGCTTCCTGTTAAGCAAGGGCTGATTTCAAGGTTTTAGCTGCTAACCTACAAAGCATTACATGGGCTTGCTCCTACCTATCTTTCCGATTTGGTCCTGCCGTACATACCTACACGTTCGCCTACGCGTCACAAGACGCAGGCCTCGTAACTATCCCTAGGAATTGTCTAAGCAAACAGCTGGAGGCAGGGCTTTCTCCTATAGAGCTCCATTTTTATGGAATGGTCTGCCTACCCATGTGAGAGACGCGGACTCGGTCTCAACCTTTAAGTCTTGTATTGAAGACTCATCTCTTCAGTATGATTGGTGGTGTAGTCTGGCCCAGGAGGTGGAAGGTGAACGGAAAAGGCACTGGACAACGAACCGCCCTGCTGTCTCTGCCTGGCCGGTTCCCCTCTCTCCACTGGGATTCTCTGCTCTAAAACCCTATTACAGGGGCTGAGTCACTGGCTACTGGTGCTCTTCCATGCCGTCCCTAGGAGGGGTGCGTCACTGAGTGGTGGAGTCCACTGACGTGATCTTCTGTCTGGGTTGGCGCCCCCCTTAGGTTGTGCTGTGGCGGGAGAATCTTTGTGGGCTATACTCGGCCTTGTCTCAGGATGGTAAGTTGGTGGTTGAAGATATCCCTCTAGTGGTGTGGGGGCTGTGCTTTGGAAAAGTGGGTGTGGTTATATCCGCCTGTTTTGCCCTGTCCGGGGTATCGTCGGATGGGGCCACAGTGTCTCCCCGACCCCTCCTGTCTCACCTCCAGTATTTATGCTGCAGTAGTTTATGTGTCGGGGCTAGGGTCAGTCTGTTATATCTGGAGTATTTCTCCTGTCTACCGGTGTCCTGTGTGAATTTAAGTATGCTCTCTCTCTAATTCGCTCTTTCTTTCTCTCTCTTGGAGGACCTGAGCCTAGGACCATGCCTCAGGACTACCTGGCGTGCTGCTGCTCCAGTTTCAACTGTTCTGCCTGCGGCTGTGGAACCCTGACCTGTTACCGGACGTGCTACCGTCCCAGATCTGCTGTTTTCAAACTCTCTAGACGACAAGCAGAAGCGGTAGAGATATCTGAATGATCGGCATGAAAAGCCAACTGACATTTACTCCTGAGGTGCTGACCTGTTGCACCCTCCGACAAACCACTGTGATATATTATTTGACCCTGCTGGTCATCTATGAACATTTGAACATCTTGGCCATGTCTCTGTAATAATCTCCACCCGGCACAGCCAAAGAGAGACTGGCCACCCCTCATAGCCTGGTTCCTTCTCTAGTTTCTTCCTTGGTTTGGCCTTTTCTAGGGAGTTTTTCCTAGCCACCGGGCTCTCACCGCATTGCTTGCTGTTTGGGGTTTGAGGCTGGGTTTCTGTACAGCATTTGAGATATCAGCGCTGCGTAAGAAGGCTTATAAATACATTTGATTTGATTTGATATACAAATTGTTATCTCTATGAGATAGCAAATGTACTACGGAATCAATTGTATGCTCACGATGGATAGCAAATTGTTATCTCATGATGAAAGCAACCAACAAAATCTTTCATTTTAGGCAAACAATATATGTTTTTGCTCATGGGTGTGGGAAGGTGTGACTCTTTATGTCCACTGATGTCATTTCTTGATAATATTTCTGTCCATTTAGGGGACCGCTTTGGCTTAAGATCACCCCTACGGGAAAAAGTTCTGTATAGCTTCTTTAACATAATTGACCGAACGAGCAGCGAAGGACAGTTGTAATAGGTTTGAATGTTTACTCCAGATCCACAGTGATCCAGCTCGTGGATCTCGATGAAACACTGAGAGGAATGGCAAGCATGCCATTACTCTCTAACTGCAATTTGGATCAGTCCTGATAGAGCTGAGAGATTAGAGAGGATCGGTGGCAAAATGGGGCATGTGGTGTGCAAGGTGCAGCTGCTATCACAGAGGGTTTTCAGGAAGCAGGAAGCACCCCTAACACCACCACCAACCTGCTCAGTTGATTTTGATAAAGAGAAAACGGTTTTCTTAAAAACAATAACTGCTTCCTGGCAGTGTATTGCAGCTCTTTTCAAAAGGGGGCGCCATAGCATAGGTAATACTATAATCCTGCTAGTGCATAAGATATTTGGTTTGGCAGCTGCCTACCTGCTTCTTACACTTCAGTAGGGGCTCTAGCGTTACAGATTATGTGATAGAAATGTTAAGGTAATTTACAATTGAGCTGATATATGCAGAATTTACCGTAAATGCAGTCTCTGCTGTAAAGCTGAACTAATTTACAATTGAGCTGATATATGCAGAATTTACCGTAAATGCAGTCTCTGCTGTAAAGCTGAACTTCCGCAATGTGGATTGAATAGAGCCCTAGGTGTTAGACATGCCTGGGTAGCTGCTAGTTGCAGGCCAGCACAGGACAGGACGGAGGAAAACAAAACACTTGTCAGCATTGATGAGGTCAGCTAAATTCCTTCGCTTGTAAGGAAACCAAGCAGCCGTCAACGAAAGGCTTGCATGCCTTATTCGCCCTGCTGGAGACATATTACACAAAGGCAGCCTCAAAGCCCATAGTACATCCATTGAGACAGAGTGAAATMAACAATCACGTTCCAGAGGAAAATGGTAGGTTTCCTCTTTGCAAAGACAGATAAATGCGAAACTGGATGTATTTGTTGTTTATCTACTGTGCAGTTTGGACTCCCATGAATAAGGGATATTTAAGCAATAAGGCACAGGGGGGGTGAGGTATATGGCCAATATACCATGGCTAAGGGCTGTTCTTACGCATGACGCAAAGCGGAGTGCCTGGATACATTAAATAGTACCCGCAAAACACCACTCTCAACGGCAACAGTGAAGAGGCGACTCCGGGATAATGGCCTTCTAGGCAGAGTTGCAATAAACAGAAAAGATTAAGATGGGCAAAAGAACACAGACACTGGACAGAGGAACACTGCCAGCATCCCGGAGTCGCCTCTTCACTGTTGACTTTGAGACTGGTGTTTTGRGGGTACTATTTCATGAAGCTGCCATTTGAGGACTTGTGAGGCATCTGTTTCTCAAACTAGAAATTCTAATGTACTTGTCTTCTTGCTCAGTTGTGCATCGYGGCCTCCCACTACTCTTTCTATTCTGGTTGGAGCCAGTGTGCGCTGTTCTGTGAAGGGAGTAGTACACAGCGTTGTACCAAATCTTCAGTTTCTTGGCAATTTCTTGCATGGAATAGCCTTCATTTCTCGGAACAAGAATAGACTGGTGAGTTTCAGAATACATTTCTTTGTTTCTGGCCATTTTGAGCCTGTAATCGAACCCACAATGCTTATGCTCCAGATACTCAACTAGTCTACAGAAGGCCAGTTTTATTGCTTATTTTTTCAGGACAACAGTTTTCAGCTGTGCTAACATAATTGCAAAAGGGTTTTCTAATGATCTATTAGACTTTTAAAATGATCAACTTGGATTAGCTAACACAACGTGCCATTGGAACACAGGAGTGATGGTTGCTGATAATGGGCTTCTGTACGCCTGTGTAGATATTCCATAAAAAAATCTGACGTTTCCAGCTACAATAGTAATTTACAACATTAACATTGTCTACACTGTATTTCTGATCAATTGATGTTATTTTAATGGACAAAAYATTTGCTTTTCATTAAAAAACAAGAACATTTCTAAGTGACCCCAAACTTTTGAACGGTAGTGTATATATTTTATACAATTTTCATCATATTTATATTTCATACGATATCAAAGTTAACCCTCAAAACAGACTGTCCTTTACTAGCCAAATAATCCTTCTAGACCAGAAGTGTCAAACTCATTCTATGGAGGGCCTAGTATCTTCAGGTTCTGGGGTTTTCCTTTCAATTAAGCCCTAGACAACCAGGTATGGGGAGTTCCTTACTAATTAGTGACCTTAATTCTCATCAATCAAGTACAAGGTAGGAGCGAAAACCTGCAGGCCCTCTGTGGAATGAGTTTGACACCTTTCTTCTAGACTTTAGAGGTCCTTTTTGATGTACTGTAGTTAGGAAATAAAAATGAGTGTTGTTTTTCCCTATACCTCCTAACTCATGTCGACCAGTGGGGAATGGTTTATGTATAGTTCCTTGAGCAGATTTCCCTCTGAGTACAAAGGCATCCACACAATTCCTTAATTTATTTGTTCGTGCACTTGGTTAAAAATGGATTTCAATATTAGAGGTAAAAAGACTCATTTGTAAAGAGTTTTTAATTATTTATTTATATTTCTTTGCCAAAAGAAGTGTTGAACTCAACAATTAGTGCCCTTCAAAAGTAAGAAGACAATGAACAAAACTGCTATTATGAAATACAACATGATCTGAAAGAAGCAGGGCGGCTAATAGCTAATAATATTGAATCACATGCATCCACACACACAATACACAATCTAGAGAAAATTAGGCCCTATTCACTGTCTGGCAGCATAGTCAGAAACCAATGAAAACCAYACTGMTTTTTGGAGAGAATTTCACTGTTRATAAAATTGGATTCCCAAACAAACAAGGTAGTTTAGTGCTGTGTCTGAAATCATTACTAGCTGTCAAATTACTAGCCGTTTCARTCTTATTTCGTCAATTTCTCACCCCTCTCTCAAAGCACAGTGGAGGAAAAGGAGGTCTTAGGGACGAGACCTTCGACCTTCTCTTCCAATGCGCTTGAAAAGGAAATTAAGGTAAACAAGGACGGTGGAAGCAAGGATTCGACGGCTAGTAATATTTTGAGACAGCCCAGGGCTGTTCATGGCTTCTCTGTTGGGAAGGAGTTCATTCGACTTCATGCTGCTCCCATTGTGGGAGTCCTCATTTCTCCTCTAAGCTCTGTCACCTTTAGATGTGCAAGGCAGGCAAAATTCTTCRACGGTTTCTCACATCTCACATTGCCCTCTCCTCAGCACCACAGCTGGATGCACTTAGACTATTGACAGTGTCTCGGACAGTTCTCCTGGAGACGACACCTGAGGCCTTGTCGARAGACAGCTTTTATTTTGTAACCACTTCAGGGAAAGAAATGCCTTCTTAATTCTAGACTGACAGTTGGTTCAGGCAAAAGCTGGCGATAACAAAATAGTTTGATGACCCCATGAATACCAATATTTCACATCGAAATAAATGTGTGCTGCATTTTAAGCCAGTGGGACCGACACATTCATACAGTAGGTATATCTGAAAGTAAGTAAGACTAAATAAATAAATWAAGATTTTGGCCCAATAGTAGGCCTACTACTGTGTAAGACAACCCCCACAACTTCTCCTAATGTGCATTATATCCTCATATCGCTTCTAACCAAATGTGATGTGTGCAAGGAGCCCACTTCAGCACCTCCGCTCAACAGCTCAGTGAAAAATTAGGGGGTAACGCACCAGCGGAACCACTGGGGAAAATGTAGAGCAAACGTAATCAATTATCACACCTTTCACTGCATTCCCTTTGCTGTGGCCCCTTGATTATGTAAGGGAATTAGCTATCGATCAGCTAAGTGAGCCAGCAGGACGGCAACCAGCTAGTCACACAACTCAACGCCATCCGCCGAAGCAGAGCGTTGCTAGTTAAGGCTGCCACATTTCACTTGGTTTGAGTTATGACTGAGGAGGAATGAGTGAATTAACACCTGCCTAATTATAGATAGGAAGGAGGCTAATACCAAGGTCAGCAAAAGTGAGGAAACAAAGCAAGAGCTCACACCATATGCCACGCTTTGAGATGCACCGTGCATGCTGCAGCTCTCTTGGCGCACTGCTCATTATTACAACTATTATCCGCCCGCGAGGACCTCTAGGTTTGTACTGTACATGAGACGGCGATTTAGAAACAAAATCCAATCTATAAAAGTCCAAACACAAAACAAGTAGATTCGATACGATAATCGATAAGCAGTGACAGAATTCACATAGCAAAATAAAGTGTAGTAATGAARGATTTTGTGCTCCATATGTGAAATGGACTTTCCTGTTTCCGGATACCATTGTGCCTATGAAAGCTATTGCTCTAGTAAATCTGCAGGGAGAAGCTACTGTACAGTAATGGTGGCTTAAGAGCAACCGGTCACTTAATTTGTTCATGGTTATGAGAATTAAGGACCCTGGGAGAGGAGATGTCTGTTGCCGAGATAATAAAGATGCAGATYTATACAGTCTTATATGTAGCCTATCACTGTCCTCTACTCCATTGCAATAACACACACCTACTACTTCATAACATCACACATGAGATTGAGTCATCCTGTACTGTCAATGTTCTTTTGAACATTGTTAATAAAAGGTTCAGAAATCTTGTCAGCCCTACGAACTTAGCAAGGCAAAGTGAGTGTTCCACGATAGACGTTTAACAAAATAAAAGCACTTTTGAAATTAAGGAATGACAGCCTCACACTTTTACCACAGCATGCATAAACAGCTAAATTAGTGGCTGTAAATGTAGCTGTGAAAGGCAGCTAACTACTAGCGCTTCTCAGTTGCCACCTTTATTACAGCTGATTAGGTGACTCACAGGGGGGCTACACTGGGTAACCTGGTCTCAGAGCAAAACGTATTATATTTTACTAAAGTCTGTGCAACTCCATTTAGTATGACACAGAATGTGACTTTACGTTAGGTTACATTACATTGGCCTACCAATATAATAGSGGTTGTACAATATAATACAAATTGTAGGATGTATTATACGTTACAAATTACAATTCATATGATATGTTATGAATTGCAATTCGTACAATATGTTACACATTTGCAATACGTATGATATATTACAAATTCCAATTTGTTGTGGCTAACGTTAGCTAGGTGGCTAATGCTACATTAGCTAGATGACTAACGTTAGCTAGGCTAGGGGTTAAGGTTAGGGGTCAGGGTTTTCCCAGTGGCCACGTTTTCCCAGTGGTAGCCATTTTGAATTGGCTTTTTGTTTTAGCTCTGTCTCTCTATGAGGCCCAGACTTATCATGCTACAGTTGTCTGTTCCCACTCATTGATTACTGTCACYCCTGCTTCAAAATAATTTTTGTATAAGCTCAGAAATAAACAAAGTCTAAATGTAAAAATGTTTGTTTTTGTGCTCCAGTGAATTATAGTGTCCTGCATGACGGTTGGGCACCAATTAAGTGGCATATTCTGCTGTCAGTAATGTATGTCCTGCATTATTAGCCCCTGCCTTTTGCATAAGTGCTCCTCAGTGTCAGCCACTGGTTCCTGTGTGTTTCCAGGTCCCRGAGCTCCCATAGTGTGTATCATGCTGTGGCGAAGGCAGGAAGCTGATTAAAATCGGCTACATCTGAGTGCACAGAGGACACTGAAAGCTATTCGGAGCCCTGCAATGCAGAGGATGATACTCTTTCAGATGGCATACTGTCATCAAACCAATTGTATCTTCCTTRATGCCATTTTACTCATTCACATCCCCCAKAAAGGTGGAAGAAAGACAGACTCTTCACTGACTTCAATGCAATGTTGAAGGATCTGAATCTGTGTCTCAGAGCAAGGACACACAGTGCATAACACACTAAGCTTTTAGAACACAAATCAAAGGYCCTGTTTTTTCTTTAGTTGCAGCAGCAGCAGTAGTATGTAGCTCAGTTGATAGAGCATGGCATTTGCAACYCCAGGATAGTGGGTTTGATTCACGGGAACACCCATAAGTAAAATATTTGTACGTCGCMTTGGATAAAAGCCTCTGCTAAATGGCTTATAGTTGTAGTAGTAGTAGCCGTAGTATTGTCAATCCAAATAATTGGTCTAAGTTCCAGAAATCACATATAATTCAGCTTGCGGCCACAATTCCATCATTCAATAACTGTGTGGCTGGAAGACTATTGAAACGTTGCTCTCCCAACCAGACCTAAACCTTGTAAAACTCAACACCAACCATTTACAGTGCCTTCAGAAAGTATTCAGACCCTTTGACTTTTTCCACATTTTGTTGTGTTACAGCCTGAATTAAAAATTTATTAAATTGAGATTTGTTGTCACTGGCCTACACACAATACCCAATAATGTCAAAGTAGAATTATGTTTTTCTAAACGTTTGAAAATGTATTAAKAATTCAAAGCTGAAATGTCTTGAGTCAATAAGTATTCAACCCCTTTGTTATGCAAACATTAATACGTTCAGGAGTCAAAATGTATTTAACAAGTCACATAATAAGTTGTATGGACTCATTATGTGTGCAATAATAGTGTGTAACATGATTGTTTATTGACTACCTCATCTCTGTACACAACACATACAATTATTTGTAAGGTCCCTCAGTCGAGCAGTGGATTGATGGCAGCTTTCGCGCAACGAGCCACTGCTTTTAATCAGGGCAAGGCGACCGGAAACATTACCAGATACAAACAGTGTAGCTATTCCCTCCGCAAGGCAATCAAACAAGCTAAGTGTCAGTATAGAGACAAAGTAGAGTCGCAATTCAAAGGCTCAGACACGAGAGGTATGTGGCAGCGTCTACAGTCAATCACGGACTACAAAAAGAAAACCAGCCCCACCGCGGACCACGATGTCTTGCTCCCAGAGAAACTAAACAACTTCTTTGCTCGCTTTGAGGACAATACAGTGCCACCAACACGGCCCGCTACCAAAACCTGCGGGCTCTCCTTCACTGCAGCCAACGAGTAAAACATTTAAATGTGTTAACCCTCGCAAGGCTGCCGGCCCAGACGGCATCCCTAGCCGCGTCCTCAGAGCATGCGCAGACCAGCTGGCTGGTGTGTTTACGGACATATTCAATCAATCCTTATCCCAGTCTGCTGTTCCCACATGCTTCAAGAGGGCCACCATTGTTCCTGTTCCCAAGAAAGCTAAGGTAACTGAGCTAAATGACTATTGCCCTGTAGAACTCACTTCCGTCATCATGAAGTGCTTTGAGAGACTAGTCAAGGACCATATCACCTCCACCCTACCTGAGACCCTAGACCCACTCCAATTTGCTTACCGCCCCAATAGGTCCACAGACATCACAATCACACTGCCCTAACCCATCTGGACAAGAGGAATACCTATGTAAGAATGCTGTTCATCGACTACAGCTCAGCATTTAACACCAATGTACCCTCCAAACTCGTCATTAAGCTCTGTGCAACTGGGTCCTGGACTTCCTAAAGGGCCGCCCCCAGGTGGTGAGGGTAGGAAACAACATCTCCACCCCGCTGATCCTCAACACTGGGGCCCCACAAGGGTGCATTCTCAGCCSTCTCCTGTACTCCCTGTTCACCCATGACTGCATGGCCATGCACACCTCCAACTCAATCATCAAGTTTGCACTACAGTGGTAGGCTTGATTACCAACAACGACGAAACGGCCTACAGGGAGGAGGTGAGGGCCCTCGAAGTGTGGTGTCAGGAAAATAACCTCACACTCAATGTCAACAAAACAAAGGAGATGATCGTGGACTTCAGGAAACAGCAGAGGGAGCAGCCCCCTATCCACAACGACAGGACAGTAGTGGAGAAGGTGGAAAGTTTTAAGTTCCTCGGCGTACACATCACGGGCAAACTGAAATGGTCCKCCCACACAGAATACCATTACAGAATACCTCACCTAAAAACGGAATGGATTCAGCMGAGCTAAAGTGGCGCCTAACCCAGCAAGAGGAGCTTATGGAGGAAATTTGCCATCTTCTCCGCCAGCCTATCCCTACTCCTCCGATGCCAGGTATCGTAACCCATAGCCCTCCTTCGTTCATACCCATGCCTGGAAAATATGACGGTTCYRCCAGGAAATGTTAAGGATTTCTGATGCAATGCAGCAAATAAATTGAGCACAACCCCACTAACTTCGCCACCGACAAGAGCAGTGTGGATTTTGTTGTCTCTACTCACAGGCAAAGCCCTGGATTGGGCCACCGCCATATGGACTGCCAACAGCACAGAACCCGGATCCGAGACCCATTTCCACACCCTCTTCAAAGAGGTATTCGATCACTCTTCCTCCGGTCTCCTATAGGAGACCTCCTCATAGAACTTCAACAAGGACGCAATTCAGCTGCCAAGTATGCCCTCGAGTTCCGCACCATGGCTGCAYGGAGTGGATGGAATGAGGCTGCTTTACTTACCGTCTATGGAAGAGGACTCAACAGGGAACTTCAGGCGGAGCTGGCCTGTAGAGGTGAACCTTCAGGATTTAAATCAATACATTCGTATGGCRATCTCTATCGACCACCTCATCGCCGAAGAACTCTGCCACCCAGGAACCCGAAACCTTCTATTTCCATGATTCTGTCATCCGGTCTGTGTCTTCCAGAGCCCAGGCAGTTGGGTCATGCCCCCCTRCCGTGTATCGAATGTCAAAGTGGATCCAAGAAGGGCTCTGCCTATACTGTGGAGGGAAAGATCATCTACTCAGCCATTGCCCTGTTCTCCCCCCACGGAGGGATGAGAAGGGTCCCACCGCTGCCATGCAGGTAAGCGTGTCCTTATTGCTAAGTATCTCCCAGAAGCAACTCTCCGTCCCAGTATTGATAACCGTGAAGGGGGTTACCAAGTACGCAGACGGCTTGATAGATTCAGGAGCAGCWGGTCATTTTATCGATCACCAGCTAGTACAAGAGCTTGAAATTGATCTAACKCCTGTACCCCTCCCTTAAGGATTAACACCCTGGACGGGCAGCCATTGGGCATGGGCTTCATCACGCATCTGACACAGAGCGTCACCCTCCAGTTTGGAGTCTTCCACACCAAAACCATTCAACTCATGGAACTCTCATCCCCCAAACAGCCACTCATCCTCGGACACCCCTGGCTTTGTCGTCACGACCCTGCCATCTCGTGGAAACCTGCTTCTCCAGTTCTCAGCCTACCCTGCAGAGCCACCACCATTGAGGACTCTGCCTCAGCAGTGCCACCCACCATACCATCTGAATACGCCCAGTACAGCAATGTCTTCGCAAAATCAAGGCCTCCACTCTGCCACCACATCGCCCAGGAGACTGTGCTATTGACTTACTCCCTGGAGTGTCCCCACCGAAATCTATTCCGGAAAATGAGGCAATGGAGAACTACATTGATGAATCACTCAAACGGTTTCATTCGTTCTTCTTCCCCGGCTGCGTCCAGCTTCTTTGTTGGAAAAAAGGACGGTGGTCTCCGACCATGTGTTGACTATTGTTCCTTGAATGACGTCACGGTCAAGATCCGTTCCCCTCTTCCTCTGATCCCAGCAACCCTTGAACAAGTGGGCCGCGCCAACATCTATACTGAACTCGACCTGCGAAGTGCATATAACCTTGTCTGTATATGTGAAGGCGACAAATGGAAGATGGCCTTTATCACCGRCCGAGGACACTACGAATACCTGGTCATGCCCTACGGCCTTACAAACACCCCCGCTGTCTTCCAATACTTCATGAATGAGGTTTTCCAGGATATGATCAACTCCCTGAAGGAACACATACAGGAACACATACAGCATGTGCAAAAGGTTCTTCAACGGCTCCTTGACCATAACCTTTTATGTGAAGACTGAAAAMAGTGCCTTCCATGTAACCTCGGTAAACTTCCTCGGCTTTGTACTGACACCTGGAGGGGACAGCATGGATGAGAARAAAGTCACCGCCGTCAGTAACTGACCCAAACCCACCACTGTTAAGGAACTCCAATGTTTAATTGGGTTCTCCAACTTCTTTCACTGGTTCATTTGGAAGGTCTGTTCTACGGCCGCTCCCCTCACTGCCCTTACCAGCCAAAAGACCCGAACCCTTCAATGGACTGCTACCACCCTGACTGKGTTCAACAACTTCAAACGCCTCTTCACCTCAGCTCCTGTCCTTCGCAAACCTGATCCGACCATTCCTTTCACCCTGGAGGTGGATGCCTCCGAAGTAGGCTTAGGAGCCATACTCTCTCAGCGGGTGGGAACACCTCCTAAATCACATCCCTGTGCCTTCTTCTCCAGGAAGTTATCCCCCGCTGAGAGAAATTACGATGTGGGGAACAGGGAACTCCTCGCCATCAAGCTGGCKTCGAGGAGTGGCGCCACTGGTTGAAGGGCACACATCCCTTTCTCATCCTAACAGATCATCATAATCTGGAATATATCAGAGGGGCCAAGAGGTTAAACTCCAGACAAGCCCACTGTGCTCTCTACTTCACATGCTTCCATTTTCATATTACTTAAAACCCTGGAAAGAAAAACATAAAAGCTGATGCTCTCTCCCGCCAGTTTGACCTTCTGACCAGTAACTCAGACCCTACACCATTCTTCCTTCCTCTTGCATTATGGGACCGGTACAGTGGGAGGTTCACTCTGCCACACAAGAAGCCTTAACCTCAGACCCGGCTCCTCCTGAGACACCAGCTGGGAAGAGGTATGTACCAGCAGCTGTTGGACCCCAACGGATGCAATGGTATCACACGTCCTTGTGGTCAGGACATCCGGACATTACACGAACCACCGAACTTCTAGCCCGGAAATTCTGATGGTCCTCACAGGCATCCTACATAAGGGATTACGTACTCTCCTGTCCTGTCTGCACCCAAACCAAAAGCCCTCGTCYTCTCCCTTACGGGAAGCTTCAACCTTTGCCAATCCCTCACAGACCGTGGTCCCATATAGCTGTTGACTTCATCACAGACCTTCCCGAATCTTCTGGTAACACCATCCTTGTCATAGTAGACCGTTTTTCAAAAATGTGTCGTCTGGTTCCTCTTCCTCATCTACCTAGCACCATGGAATTGGCAGAGTGTATGTTCCAGCAGGTGTTCCGTCTGTATGGGATTCCGAAGGACATCGTCTCTGACCGCGGGCCCCAGTTTGTCTCCCGGGTGTGGCGAGCCTTCTGTGACCAACTGGGGGTCGCCCTCAGCCTCTCCTCCGGGTACCACCCCCAGACCAATGGGCAGACGGAACACCTGAACCAAGAAATAGGGAAGTACAGCCAACAATGCTCTGCCTCTCCACACGACCGGAGTCGGTATATGGCCTGGGCCAAATACGCTCAGAACTCACTCATGCACTCATCCCTCTGCCTTACTCCATTTCAGTGTGTCCTTGGTTACCAACCCCCCCCCCCCCCCCCATGTTTCACTGGGAGGCGGAGCCTGGTACTGTCCCAGCTGTTGATGACTGGTTTCGACGTAGTGAGCAGGTATGGGAGACCGCTCACCGGCATCTGCAGGAAGCCTCTAATACCCAGAAACGCTTTGCAGACAGACGCCGCCGACCTTGGCATTCTTTCACCCCGGACAGCGTGTGTGGCTCTCTACAAGAGACATCCGGCTCCGCCTCCCCTGCAAAAAGTTCTGTCCTCGCTTCATTGATCCATTCAAGATAACCCATCGCATCATCCCAGTCACGTACTGCTTCCATTTACCCCGTCAGTATAAAATCTCCWCGTCCTTCCATGTGTCTCTGTTAAAACCGGRCACCTACAGTCCTCTTCATCCTCCAGTCTCGGGGGGTACTGTAAGGTTCTGCTTTTCTTTTCTAAGTCAACCTTGTGTTCTTGTACGTATCCCTGTTTCTTTGTGTTRTGGAACGTAGCCCTGTTTCATTTTTGTTCATTGATTTCACCTGTTTGTTTCTCACCTGGTCTCATCAGCTCCCTGTTCAGTTCTTTCTGTTTGTATGGTTGTGAGGTATTCTTTCTTTTTGACTGCCTACCTGTGGTTGACCGTTGCCTGCCTGTGACCACGATTCCTGCCTTAAGGCTTAATAAACATCTGTCGCGCTCTGCGAGTGATTCTACACCTTTTCTCCCTGAGTATTCATCACATCAGCAGGGCAATAACCTAAAACACAAGGCCATATATACACTGGAGTTGCTTACCAAGAAGACAGTGAATGTTCCTGAGTGGGCGAGTTAGTGTTGACTTAAACCTGCTTGAACATCTATGGCAATAACTGTAAATGGTTGCCTAGCAATGATCATCAACCATTTTGACAGAGCTTGAAGAATTTCGAAAAGAATAATGGGCAAATGTTGCACAATTCAGGTGAGGAAAGCTCTTATAGACTTACCCAGAAAGACTTATCGCTGTTATCACTGCCAAAGGTGATTCTAAAATGTCTAGAATCAGGGGATTGAATACTTAACTAATCAAGATATATTTGTTTTTTATTGTTCATGCATTTTGACATTACATAGTATTTTGTGTAGATTGTTGACAAAAAAAACWATTAAATCAATTTTAACCCCACTTTGTAACACAACGTGGAAAAAGTCAAGGGGTGTGAATACTTTCTGAAGGCACTGTATGTCATAATTTGACAATGGCTAGTAGCCTACATGTACCTGTGCAGTCATGAGGAAGTGATTCGTTTCAAGCTGGACACAGGGAGCAGCTGTGACAACCATTCCCGAGAGGTTTTTRAAACGGGAGCAAGCTGGTGAAGCTATCCTAGATTCTGTTTGGGCCAGGTTGAGAGAGGCTGACTTGCAAAGTACGTTGAATTTAAACCTGGGCTACTCTGAAGAGTTAAGTACCCTCGTTGAAGTGAACGAAATTCGGAGCATGTCGGAAGTGCTTTGGTTGAAGTTCTCCCGGGGAATCTTCTAATTCTTTGAGGTTTATTGGCAGACTACAACCAATAAGGTGTATTGTTGCCACCTATTGTACGAGGTAGTAAACATTGCAGGAAAGGGGGGGAATAAACAACCTCATACAAGATGCAAAAGTAGACACAAAAACATCCCACTCCTTCAGTCACAGTCCAATTCGAATCACATCCCTACAGGCTCAGGGGCATGTGAGGGCGGAACYTTCTTCGACAGGATTCCTTGCAAGGCCTCGGCTGTAAAATCCCAGATGCTCAGATGCTCTACATGATGGCCAATTTTTCTTGATTTCTTCTCTGTTTACGCTGTACAGTTTATGACCAATAAATTATACAAAACCCACCTTTTTAACATGCATTATATCGGGATCCCTCGTTTGCTTAGAAACATACAATGGTAGTAGAGCCTGCACCAGTGAATCTTTCAACGCTATTTCTCACTGCCTGCAAAGGCTCACGTATAATTATATGATTACAAGCAGCAGTAGTTCCTGGTTTTGGGTTTTCGTCATTGATGATTTGGACAAATCAGGTTTGAAAGGAAGGCGTGCTTAAACTGGAACAGTGATTTTCAAGCCCATGTGCGGATGATAAACGGTTTCCTCTAGATTCCACAACCACAAAGACAACATTGACTACATCATAAAAATTTATGAAAACAAACATTTAGCGGAAGGGAGTGGTTGGGCTGAGAGTTTCTGTTTGCGAGGGAGGAGACTTCGCTTTCCTCCTTTGCACAAAAGTAATCACAACTGTTAACAGTATTCCCCCCCCCCACAGAAATAATACAGGAGATGACAACTTTTGTGAGATAATTTTATTGCAGGGTAACCAAGATTACTGTCAGATAGCACACACTGGCCCGCCTTTACTCTTGCCACCTCTGTCTCCTTCACCCTAACAGGGCAATCCAGGATTGCGGGTTCAATCCACTGGTCTGATATACCACGGCTGTCAGCCAATCGGCATTCAGGGTTCAAGCCACCCAGTTTCTAATACAAAATATATAATTTACAATCAAACGTACAGTACCAAGTCAAAAGTTTTGGACACAACTACCTCATTCAACGAGTTTTTCTTTATTTTTAACAATGTTCTACATTGTAGAATATATAGTGAAGACAAAAAGGATGAAATAACCATATGGAATCATGTAGTAGCCAGTGAAACTGGCTCTCATGAGGACCGCCACAGAAAGAAAGACCCAGAGTTACCTCTGCTGCAGAGGATAAGTTCATTAGAGTTAACTGCACCTCAGATTGCAGCCCAAATAAATGCTTCACAGAGTTCAGTAACAGACACATCTCACATCAACTGTTCAGAGGAGACTGCGTGAATCAGGCCTCATGGTCGAATTGCTGCAAAGAAACCACTTTCTAAAGGACACCAATAAGAAGACGAGACTTGCTTGGGCCAAGAACACGAGCAGCTGGACATTAGACCAGGGAAATCTGTCCTTTGCTCTGATGAGTCCAAATTTGAGATTTTTGGTTCCAACAGCCGTGTCTTTTGTGAAACGCAGAGTAGGTGAACTGATGATCTCCGCATGTGTGGTTCCCACCGTGAAGCATGGAGGGGGAGGTGTGATGGCGTGGGGGTGGTTTGATGGTGACACTGTCTGTGATTTATTTAGAATTCAAGGCACACTTAACCAGCATGGCTACCACAGCATTCTGCAGTGATACGCCATCCCATCTGGTTTGCGCTAGTAGGACTATAATTTGTTTTCAACAGGACGACCCAAAGCACACCTCCAGGCTGTGTAAGGGCTATTTGACCAATAAGGAGAGTGATGTGCTGCATCAGATGACCTGGCCTACACAATCACCCGACCTCAACCCAATTGAGATGGTTTGGGATGAGTTGGACCGCAGAGTGAAGGAAAAGCAGCAAACTAGTGCTCAGTATATGTGGGAACTCCTTCAAGACTGTTGGAAAAGCATTCCTCATGAAGCTGGTTGAGAGAATGACATGACTTGCAACATTATTTTATTGTTGGACATAAAAGACTGTAAAAACACAAGCAAATCAGCTCCAAGCTATTTTAATTTTGGAAATCTGTTCCAAAGTATTCCCATACATAATAGAGAGGTATACACTATGTGATCGTGTACAAGTGTAAGCAAGGTTTTAAATGATTTTGTTTAAGTTAAATATTATATCAGTTTGGACTTTCTGCGGTCCATTTGCAGTTTTCAAATTATTTGTAATTTTGTTCCGGCCCCCTGACCATCCGCTCAAGAAATAAATCGGCATGTGGCTGAATCTAGTTGATGATCCCTTCTATAGAGATTAGGTTGCCATTTGGTACGCAACTTGTATTTCAAGAGCTCAATATCACTTCTTCTTTGAGGAAGGAAATCAATCACTAAAACTCGCCCAGTGTGTCTCCCACAAAAACTGGATAACAAACAATGATTGAATTATATAACATGMTTAGGTCGCCTGAGGATGTTTTGTAATGAAGAATATTTATTGTTCTATTGTAAAAAAAAGTTACTCTTTAGCTGGCCAGATGTGGGTGTTTGTGACATACTGCACAATGTTGCCATGTGGGGCACTTTTTCAGACAATTTAGCTTTTCCCTTCAATGTGGAAGGTTTGCGATGGCAGGGGTCCTGGTCTTAATATGGTGATAAGGGAGAGCTATATTTGAAGCAAATCAGAAAAACATTGGCAATTACAAGGTTATTTGTTTGCCAGGTAATGGTTAGGGGAGACACTACCATCCTACCTATGACAATCCTTCTTATGCTAGATTACGGAGACGTAATTTATTGATCGACAGGTACAGCTGCTTTCGAGCAGGAAGATGTTCTTTACCATTCGGCCATCAGATTTGCCACCAATGCTCCTTATAGGTGTTAGTTGAGAATTATCTGTTAATTGAATGATTAGAATATTCTGCCCTGAAACATATGGAATTGATTAAAATGTATAAAATCATAATCAATAAATGTGTAGTCCTAGTCAGAATTAGGGTAAAACAATATGTCTTTATGGTATTTTAAACACAGACTGTCTGAGCTCGGTGCCGACCTGARTAGYGATTTGGGAGAGAACGGGGAGTACGTCTCAAGGACAAGGTCTCCCTAATCTCTGTTGGCTGGGTAGTGAGACAGTGTGTGCGTAGCAGGACATTGTGTGCGTCTGTTTGTGTGTATGTATGTGCMTATGGTTGTGTGAATGTGTGTGCGTGGGAAGTCAGTATAAAATGAATTGTTTTGTATTCTTGACTGCAGAACGTTCCCGTGAATAAACCTTTTTGACTATTTTAGCTGGGCCTCCTGTTTCATTCGACCAGGATCTTACAAATTCTGGTTTGCAGACTGAGTAATATAATTAAATTGGGTTATGTACCTGGAGAACATAATTCTCTTATCAATAGGACACACTCTGTACTCCTCTGTAAACTAGCCCTCTCTGTATACCTGACGCAAGATCCACTGGTTGATGCTTAAAACCCTCCTAGGCCTCACTTCTCCCTATCTGAGATACTGTACCTACTGCAACCATCATCCTCCACATACAGCACCCGTTCTGACATTCACATTCTGTTAAACATCCCTACAGCACACACCTGGGTCACCCCTCTTTTCAGTTTGCTGCAGCTAGCAACTGGAACGAGCTGAAAAAAACACTTAAACTGGACAGTTTTAGCTCCATCTACATTGAAAGACTCAATCATGGACACTCTTATTGACACTTGTTGCTGCTTTGTGCGATGTGCTTTGTCTCTAACATGTTGTCCTTTGTGGTGATGTCTGTGCTTAACTATGTTTGTGRCATGTTTGTATTGCTACCATGCTGTGTTGTTATCATGTTGTGTTCCTACCATGCTGTGTTGTTGTTATGTTTCACTATATTGGATCACTCCAATATATTGGTATCACTCCGTGGGTGGAGGGATACATCCGAGGTGAGGATTTACAGATTTACTCCCATGTACACCTGTGTCACGGCTGGGGTCCGCCCCTATATATAGACCCCATGGCCGCGACACGTTCTCTTTCATTTTCTCTGCAGACGTCCGTATGGTTTGAGGTACAAACTTTCTGAAGTTCGTTTGGTAAGTCACTGGTAAGTGTAAAAGCTTGCGTGGAAGTATACTCACTGGCCGTTTGCTGCCTGGAGCAGCTGGCCACATGGCCAGCCCCTCCTCTTGAGTGCTCCACTTGCTGTGTGCGGTTGATCTGTATCTTCCGCCCGTGGGTTGTCGTGCTTGTGTTACGTTAGCGTTACACTACAACTCTGTGTGCATTAATATATTGGTGGCTCTTGCTGCCACAAACTGCCCACCGGCTGCACCCGAAGCGCCACKKWCACTGCCAGCTGCGGGTGACCGCACATGTCCTCAGGGCATTGCTGAAGTGGCGATGTCGCTCCTTTCTCTCAGGTGGGGTGGAGATGCTTAGGATGTGCCGCCGGGAGCTGGTCAGCACAGACGCCTCCCAGACCGTCTGGGGGGGGGGGGGGGTGACCATGGGGCAGGTTGGCCAGCGGCTGTTGGCTAGCCCCTTGGAGTGGCAGGCACATCAATACACTAGAGCTCTGAGCTGTACTGCTGGCCCTGCGGTCTTTCCTTCCACATCTGAAAGGAAGACATGTCCTGGTGAGAACGGACATCCCCACAGTGGTGGCTTACATCAACCGTCAGGGTGGACTGAGGTCCCACCACCTCAATCTTATAGTACGGGAGCTCCTTCTCTGGGCTCAGGGCTGTCTAGCGTCTCTACGCGCATCGCACATACCTAACATCCAGTGGCAGTGGATATGGGTCCACTACCTTGGGACTGGAGCCTACGTTCKCAGGTGGTGCAGCACCTGTGGGATAAGTTTMGGAAGGCGCAGGTGGACCTGTTTGCCTCCCTGGACAATGCACACTGCCCCCTGTGGTACTCCATGTCGGAGCCACCAGGGCCTCTGGGCTTGGATGCTCTGGCTCACGATTGGCCAAGGGCTGGAGCTTTATGCATTCCCCCCTTTTCCCCTGATCCAGGCTGTGCTGGACAGGACCAGGATGACAGAGCATCGTCTGCTTCTGGTGGCCCCATACTGGCCCAGGCGACCCTGGTTCAGCCTTCTCCTGTTGTCTGGGACATCTTGGCAACTTCCCCTGAGACTGGACTTGCTGTCTCAGGCCCGGGGGAACTCTGTGGCATCCGAGGCCGCAACGCCTCAGTCTGTGGGCTTGGCCACTGAACGGCACAAATGATCAATTTTTGGACTACAGGAGGGTGTAATGAACACCATGCAGAGCGCAAGGGTGCCGACTACAACCGCGACATACCAGTAATGCTCTTGGTGCACTGGTATTGAGGTTGTGCACGAGTCATGCGGGSTTCTGTATGTCCTCCAATACCTGCAGTCTCGCTTGGATGAGGGCTTGGCAGTCTCTACACTGAGCGGGTATTTGGCTGCTATATCTGCCTGCCTTGTGGGGTGGATGGACAAGCCAGTGGGGCGCCATCGCTTGGTCTCCAGGTTTATGAAGGGGGTTCGTCYCCTGCGTCCAGCTAGGACCCGCTCAATGGAGAGCTGGGATCTGGATGTGGTCTTGGCAGCTTTCGCAAAGCCGCCTTTCGAACCGTTGGAGTCTGCCTCCCTGAAACACCTCTCTATGAAGGTGGCTTTCTTGAAAAGGGTGGGTGAGCTCCATGCTCTTTCGGTAAGTTCTAAGTGCTACCGGATGGACCCAGGGGGGAGGAGTATATCTCTCCACCCCAACCCTTCATTCCTCCCGAATGTTCTGTCAGACAGGCATGTGAACATCCCTTCTATCCTGTCTTCTTACAACCCTCCGGCAGTGGCGGGGGAATCTGGGCCTTCCTCTGCCCTGTGAGGGCACTGGCTGCCTATGTGGAGTGGACATGGTCAGTGAGAACAACAGACCAGCTCTTTGTCTGCTATGGTGAGAGTGTCCACCGGGGCTGGGCTATCAAAGCAGAGGCTCTCTCACTGGATCATGGACACGATTACAACAGCATACCGCCTGGCTGGCATGCCAATGCCGAGGTGTGGCTGCATCCTGGGCTCTACTGAGAGGAGTGCCCCTCGCTGAGATCTGTGCTGCGGACAGCTGGGCTTCCTCTTGCACATTTGCTAGGTACTATCGAGTAAATGTGGCACCTCCCTCTGCGGTTGGTTCAGCGGTCCTGGGCGTCGCCTCCCATTCCGGGGACTGTGCTGGGACCCCCTTCCACATTGACGGCCCCTGCGTCCCAYCCGCTGGCTGGCCAGGTCCCTCTAGCACCGACTAATCTGGTACGTGTATACCAATATATTGGAGTGATCCAATATAGTGAAACATAACGAAGGTTACGTATGTAACTACGGTTATYTGAGCTATATGGATCACTCCAATCCTCTACGGTGCTAGAGGCGCCTCAAAAATGATGTAGAGAACGTGCCGCGGCCATGGGGTCTATATATAGGGTGTACACAGGTGTACACGGGAGTAAACCTGTAAATCTTCACCTCGGATGTATCCCTCCACCGCGGAGTGATACCAATATATAGGAGTTATCCATATAGCTCACATAACCACGGTTACATACGTAACCTTCGTTATGCTGTGTTGTTGTCATGTTGTGTTGCTACCATGTTGTGCTGTTGTCATGTTGTGTTGCTTCCATGTTGTGCTGTTGTCATGTTGTGTTGCTGTCATGTTGTGTTGTTGTAATAGGTCTCTCTTCATGTAGTGATGTAGTGTCTTTTTTTCTTTTTTATCCCAGACCCTGTCCCCACAGGAGGCCTTTTGTCTCTTGCTAGGCAGTCATTGTAAATAAGAATGTGTTGTTAATAGACTTGTCTGATTAAATAAAGGTTAAATAAATCAAACAAATTCATATGCTAAAAATGATGTTTTATGCTTAACCAAACCATTCCTAAAATACAGTTACAACATGCTGAATGAACCCGCATTGTGTTTCCTTTTATCTGGATTTGATTGAATTGGGGCCTACCTAATTATTTGTCAGAATCTCATTATGGTATGCTGGTAAACATTACACCCTCCCGGTCAATTGACAAAGCTTTGTATAATTTCTGCTTGCAGCTACACCTTTATTTAWTTTCCATTTGGCTGCACATTTTATTTCAATAGGAACCCATTTGGGCAATAAAAGTGGGCCTTATCTCCAATTCAGCCAATAGTATTTCATTATTTTCCTCGAGGGATAACCGCAGCCCTTGAGAAGTTTTTTGAGAGGGACCATTTTTGTCGTTTCGAGTCATGTGCCGGGCTCGATATATCCAATCATTGCACACATGCTCTGCTGTGCTGGATTGGAACGCAAAGCAGGAACCGCCTAAAACCTACAGTGGGATTAAAAGCAAGCTTTGCATAGCTAAACAACTAGATCCCTTGAAGCTGACAGTGGTTAGAGACTGCCAGCTTCGTAAATCAATAGCAACATCAAATGTGACAGCTATAGATTTASCAACTTCTCCCCTCCTCAAAGAGAAAGTTCACTTCAGTACCTCACTTAGTTTGTTCCAGTGTGGAGCCCTCCACTAAGACACTATTGACTGTGACTACTAGTGTAAACTGGCTTTTCAYTTCTCTTCTAATCCCCCATCGGTTGCTTTTTAAAATCATCAGCAGTTCTGACACCTGCAMCTCTTTCCCGGGATATACGACTCTTTGTTAAAATTATAAACACGTAATCTATTGGAAATCTCTCTCCRTCTGTCTCTCTCCAAATCTGAATCATCCCGTAATAAATATGGCGAGAAGAAACACAGTCCAGGGGGAGGAGATCACTGGAGCTGCTTGTGGAATTTTAAAGATCCATTATCTCAAACTGGCCTGATTTAATAAGCACTGAGGGACACGGCAGTATTAAATCTATCCTTTCTCTAATGAGAATCCATCTAAATTATGATGTTTCCAATGGAAAAATCTTCCCCTGCTTCCTAGGGGTGCAGATTGAACAGCAAGGAGTAAATCAGTGCAGGGATTTCTAGATATGAGGAAAATTACCCAGMTTTTTTGCTGATGCAGCGTAGTGTGTGCAGATATCGTCTTGAAAATATYTGTTTTTCATGTCATGYAAGATGGAAACTTCCGAATTCAGCATCCCATGGCCTCGTTTGAGTAACTTAAATTCATTTCCACGTTAATAAATTGCAATCTTTGCCATTTTGTCAAAATGTGTAAATCACCTGCAAGACAAGTTTCACTTCAAATCTTACCTGAGAAATAGCCGCAGGTCTACAATCCTTGTGTAGACTGGCATTTCCCTGAATCTAAGGCTATAGTTTTAGAAACAGCAGCATTTTGTTTTAAATGTAACTATTGATATTTGCTAATGAAATGGTTCCCGAAAATGCTTTTCATGCTAAAATAAAAATTTTCTGACAGCCACCTACTTTGAKAGAACACAAAGGACCAACGAAGGTGCATGTTTTTTTATGTCCACATTTCCCTTGTAATTTCCTCTGTCTAATTCATCAAGCAATAATTAATCACACACTAATTACTGAATTAGTGAAGGGAATATACGTATCACTAAAAAGTATTCTAATTCCTAATTATATTAAAAACAAAAAARGATGTTTTAAGTGAGAAGTAGGCATTGGTCTGAAGCCCAAAAATTCACGAGCACCACAATGCCTACTCCACCCATGCTCTACCAAGGTTTTCCAYRACKCAGCTTTGACCTACTACAGTAGCTATGTTGTTATTGTACTTCAAACTACTGTATGTGTAGGTAGGTTGCTTAGGATTCAAACCTTCTCAAACAGGCTAACTRATACTCTMAGAGGAGGTGCTTACACAATAATGTGATTTGTACCAGATACAAGGTAAACTATTGGATTCTTCACGCACCAGAGTAAGACATTATCCCATTACTCTACCTTYCTTTTATACTTACAAGACCATCGGGCTTGTTTGAGCTGTTTTGTCTTGTATTAATGCGGTGCATGCCTATATTTCCTTAAACCTTTATTTTAGCAATATATGACAGATATATTTTTTTAAATCATAAAAACATCATTTTTTGYTCAGTAGGTGCCCAACATAACAACAGGTGGTGTTGTGTTGGACACAATATCTCATTCCTGATTTCTGTAACTGTTAGCTTACCTGTGTATTATTGACATAAGATCAGAACCACTTGTGTTTTGAACATGGTCCTGTTTTATCAATTGCTGTGCTGATCAAGCGTATTACCTCTGTCAAAAATAATATGTCGCTTAAAGTTATGTTTGTACTTCTATTTCTTTTTGCAATTATGTTGAAGATGCAACACACAATTACAATATAATAATACACAAGATAATAATACACATTTGCTATATCTAAAAATACATACAGCCAAATTATATATATATACACCGGTATACATCATTTTTTTATAGCAGGACACTGTAAAGTCCATTATCCTTCTGGAGAGTAGGCTTAGGCTGTTTGAGAAGGTTTGAATCCTAAGCAACCTGCCTACACATAGGTTGAAGTACAATACCAACCTAGCGACTATAGTAGGTCAACGCTGTGTGCTGGAAAARCTTGYTAGAGCATGGATGGAACAAGCATTGTAGTGCTCATGTGAATTTCCTTTCTTTTTCGGCTTCAGACCAATACCTAGTTCTCACTTAAAACATCGTTTTTAGTTTTTAATTGCCATGGTTTTTGCACCGGAAGGTGATTACACAATATTAATATACAACATTATAATACAGCATAACACAGCAATAAAAGTTGCGTAAAAGTAAACAATAATAACAAATGGCAACATAAATAATGTAGTTGTTAGTATTTATTTAATATTAACAGTTGATTTTCCAGAGGGAAGCAAAAAAACAGAAACCCATGGAAAAAAAAATCACAGATTTTTCACCTTCTCCATCCTCATCATTCATTTCATTGAAATTCAATTTTGAAGTCGTGCACAATTATCAGTTTCTATTTGGTTTATGTCGCCCATTCATTGTCAGGTAGAGACACATTAGGCCTTGGAACCCAAAAACATAATCAGTGCTCTAACTCCCCCTTGCTGTGGTCTGGAGCAATGAAGCAGTGACGCAGGGTAACGTACTAAACCACAAATTACCTCTAAATCCCGCAGCATAATCTCAAAACTTTTAATTGAGGAACCATTGTACAATAAGGAAAAATTCCAGGTAAACATAAAGTGTGCAGATAAAAATATTTTCTAAATATTAGATGATGCTTACCCAGACACACTTGTCTAAATTGATGGGTCATGTGAAAGAAATGCTACAACCCTCAGCCACATCTTGCTAAGTGGATGGGTCTCTACAGAAGGTGTAAACGGTACAGTGAAATGGTTACTTGCATAGCKGCAATATCAGAAACAGATAGTGTCAATATAAAGAATACAACATACAGTATGTACAAGAACAATATCAATAACGATATCAGTGATAGATGAGGTAGTTATATGCATACAATCAGGAGTAAAGTGGCTGAGCAGCAGGATAAAAAAAAATWGTAGTAGCAACYTATGGCATGTGTGTTAGGAGAGAGTCATTTGAATAGAGGCACTGCAGATAGTGCTGATGACTGGGAACTTGCCCCCAGTGATGAACTAGTCCATCCGAACCATGAATGAACAAAGAAATCTATATRCGGAGAGTCTGTTTCTGTCCTTGACTTTGGTGCAGGGCATGTGATATCCATAGCCTCTTTGTTGCAAAACTCRCTGATCTTCTCACAAAGATAAGTTTGTCTAGCTGTGTCCAGTTCAGGTGGTGCTTGTACAGGCAAACCATCTATGGGAGGAAGGATGTCAGCGTTGCGCAGCAGCTGAAACCTGGTCTTGGCTGAGTCCGAACACATCTTGGCGACAACAACACCAAGCTCCAGAGCAATGAAGCTGTAAAACAGGAAATAACAAAAAAAATGATGTGAGATCAATAAACGTAGTGCCAATCATGTTTGAGCTAAAMTAAATAATCAAAACGTGTTGTTTATGCTTTACATACCAAGTGTTGTCATCGATTCCTTGTAGAGATGCCACACCGCTACTTTTGTCACATGGGATGGCAGCAACTTTCCACAAAGTGTTTGTYTCCTGGGTGGRYTCCTGGTAATACTATTGCATTATCCTCTGCGTAGTTGTTGATGAAGTCCACAACTCGCTGCAAGTCCTCATGCTTCAGGTGTAACCTCTTCTTGTTTGGGCCAGCTCTCTTTTTGATGGGAGGCATTAGACCATNGCCAGCTCTCTTTTTGATGGGAGGCATTAGACCATCATCCTAGTATGACTGGTGGAGGAGAGTCAAGGCTGTTCTACAGATGCTGAAAGACAAATTCCAGATACCAATATTTTGGCATTATTATAAAATAGATAGCCGTAATCACTGCCAGACACATCTGGCTAACTTGATGGGTCATGTAATCATCTGGCAAAGTGGAGTCTTTTGTTTAGACATAATAGCTAAACAATGAACCATAATCCTAATCCATAACCAAATAGGTTCAACGTTAGCTAGTTYGCTAGCTAACATCAGGCTATAACTAGCAATGTGAAATGGCATTCTGAGATAACATTACTACACACAGATCATAAACATAATGTTAGCTAGCAAGCCAGCCATCTAAAGTCAGCTAGCTAGTTAACAGTAAGCTTTAACTTMCAATGAAAACAACTTTCTGACAAAATTAGAAAAGTATAATATCTGAAACTGTAGCTAGACTCTTACCTGTATACATGGATGAACGCTTCACGGCAGACTGCAGKCCCTTTCATTAAATAAGACGTCCTGTGTCATTTCCGTTTTGTTTATACAGCTTGCTTGGCCCAGCGTTGTTTCAAMTCACTCTGGTTCACACTGACCGTGTGCAATGCTATAAGAATCAWCTTAAGCTTTAGCCCCCACCCAAACTCTGACCATTTTACTCGCCCTAGCAGAGCTGGTTAGGCTGTTTTCATGATATCCAGAGCGTTGGTGACTGTAACTGTGCTCCTGGCAACAACTTAATTAAACTTTTTTTGCCTACGTTTACTGACACCGGCCATATTCAACGGGTGTTGAGCGTTCGTAAATTCATCAGTTATTCTGCGCTCTGGCACACTCGGACGAGAGTGCTCTGAAACAGTTCTTGCAGTGACATTCTATTGAAATGGATACTTGCATAGTGTAATATTTTGTTAAGTTTTACTACGCAATACATTAAAAAAAGCCCCGTTAGACAAGATTACCTACACATACTGACAAGCTCAAATAGACAGAAGCAAGCTATATGGCAGACCAATCCAAACTCATCTCTTGGCATGTCCAGCTCACTCACTATCTCAGCCAATCATGGCTAGCGGGAAGGTTACTCTCTTTTTATGTGGCTAAACAAACTAGGCTCGTAATTTAACAAATGTTTTTGTATTTACAGATGGCATACAAGTTTGTTATTAAGGCACATGAAAGTTCACATGTTCGAGAAGGCATTTTTGCCAAAAAACACATTTTGATAAAAAAGTTTATGTTCACTCATGTGAACGTAAACCCGCGACCCGCGACATACGCCTAGTTTTTGAAACGGGTCACATATTTATTATTTATTTTAAAATGTATATCCCATATCTGCAAAAATTTGAAAGCTCTGTCTGTCACAACTCCTGCTCGCAGACACACATGGGCTCTGGCATTTGCAACCATTTTCACTCACTTAACTCCACAATTTTCCAAACACAAAAAAACACCCCACCTTCCATTACAATACACCCTCACATACCCACATACTGTGTCTTCTATTGTCCTCTGTTTGCTGTGTTTTTATCCCTACCGTGTTGATTCCTACCTAACTTTGAAGATAACTTTGAAGATTATTTAAATAATTCTCCTTTCTTCTAATGCTGTCTTTTATCTATTTATAAATACAAAGTCAGATACTGATTATTTTACAACATTCCCTATTGTGAATGGTATAGCGTATTTGTAGATTATTTCTTCATTAATTGTTGTATTTAATTGTTTTCCTGTTTTTTTTATTACAATCCCTACCATGGATAGTATTGGGAGTTCCGTTATTCAACTCCTCTATTGGAACTTTGTATTATTTAGAATAGTCATGGAGTAGTCTTGGGGTCTCGGAACAGTTGGTTATRAAGGTACAGTTTACCGACTACGAGAGCTACAAGAACTTTGCGCCATTCTGCAATTTCCTTCGGGAACTGATCATTCATGCCAATTTTCGTGCAAGCGAGTCTTTTGCCCATACTTTTTACCATTATTTTATCTTTAAAGAATGCACATTTGTCAATGATTGGGCGCTCGTATCGCTGTCCTCTCTGTCCGAAACGGTGTACATGTTTGAGTTTGATTTTGTCGACAGTATCCCCTGGGATCTGTAAGAAGGAACTCTTTCACCACTCTCTCAGGATCTTCACCCTAATTTTCTTTAATACCGGTAAGTACCAGATTTTTCCGCATAGATCTAGTCTGTATATCAAGTAAGGCTTCTCTCAGAAACATGTTCTCCTTTTTAAGTTCTTTAACATCTGTTTTAATAGTATTGACTGTACCTTTTAGCTTGTTTGCTTCTGTCACGATCGTTAGAATAACTGGACCAAAGCGTAGCGTGATCTGGGTTCCACATCTTTTATTTACTAGGTGAAACTCACAGCAAAACAAAACAATAAATAGCAAAACGAAACGTGAAGCTGCTATAGTGCTCACAGGCAACTATAAATAGTCAAGATCCCACAAAGCACAAAGGGGAAATGGTTGCCTAAATATGATCCCCAATCAGAGACAACAACAAACAGCTGCCTCTGATTGYGAACCATACCTGGCCAACATAGAAACATAATCACCTAGATGACCCACCCTAGTCACACCCCGTCCTAACCAACATAGAGAATAAAAAGCTCTCAATGGTCAGGGCGTGACAGTTTCTTTCTCCATTGTCACAACTTTTTCGTCTCTCATCTCGAGGCTTGCTTTCAACTCCTTTATATCTTTCCTGACTAGTTCAAGTATGACAAATTGATAATTTATTGACTTCAGCAAGTCGGTTTCTACACTTCCCATTCCCGGTGGTAAGAGCATAAATCGTCTGTGTCCGTCGAGGAATCTTGTTTTCTTTTGGGGATTGGTTATCCATGCTTACTCTCTGGTGTTGATTGTATTGGTGATATTGATTGATACATTTCTCTAGCCTTGTAATTTGTTTTGTGTTGTTATCCAGATGGAAGGRTATTGCCCACGAGTATGTGGAGTGYAGTGCTAATATTTAGTCAAATTTACAGATATTGAATATTACGTTTTAACTTGAGGCATTCTTGCGGCATTCTGCACCGCTGTCTTCAATACGTCATCTTCTGCAGCTGGTTTGTTTGTGTTGCACGCTTTGTGCAAATTTGTTTCCTGTGTAAAGCTGATGTTCTTCTAGTGCTTTCGGTTTATTTGTTCATGTAGCGACACCTGTAAAAACAATTGATCTGTACTGACCGTATTATGAATATGTGCACTTTTTTGCCGCAACAAAACATAAGGGTTTATTGTATATAACATCAGTTATATTTTCGTACTGTCTAGGCTACTGTCATCTGATGAAGTTGTTTCTTGGTTAGTGACTAATTCTATCTCTATTGTGGGTCGGTTTTGTGCAAGCTACCTGTGTCTGTAGAAGAAATGTCTTTGCTTTTTGTATTTGGTGTGTTGAGCTAACATATATATCGTGGTGTTTTTCGCTGTTAAACATTAAAAAAGTCGGACATGTTGGCTGGATTCACAAAGATGTGTTATCTGTTCATTTGCTGTTATGTGGACTTGGTTAATGAGTGAAAGTTAAATATGTTCAAAAAAATTTTTTTGTGAATTTTCGCGTCGCTGGCTTTTCAGTGGAATCGTGGGGGGGGAGGTCGGGGTTCCTA
>NC_036855.1:50586435-50588137 GCF_002910315.2 Salvelinus sp. IW2-2015
TGGTGGCTCTGGACTACATGCAAGTGTCTAGGTCAGCAGTTTACACATGATGTCTTTGGCCTTATATGAAAAACCTTACTTGGCAAATATAGCTAGCTATATAGCTAGCTTTCCTTGCTTGTTGGTTAACTACCTAGCCAACGTTAGTTCTCATCTAACTGGTATAACATTGTTAGCTAGCTAATCAAAACAAAACCGCATTAATTGGCTAGCTACCTTTCTTTGCCTGTTTGTTAGCTAGCTAGCTTTCAGCGTACTGGTGTCAGTTAGTTTGCATTCATTGAATAAGATTGATAACCCATATAGCTAGCTATTTATTATTTTATTTTTATTTAACCTTTATTTACTAGCGGAACCCCGGGGCTGTAAAGGTTAATATTGTCAGAAATGCTACAAAAAGGTACCACATCGTTGGTTCTTAATGAACAGAAACAAGAATGTGAGAGCAATAAATTATACAAACGTATTCAGTTTGAAAGGTGGCAAGTCTAAAGGTCACACAAGTCTAAAGGTCTCGTTCTTATCCGATGCCTAAATATTGAGCTAGTTCTGGGAGAGAGAAAAAAAAACGGTTAAAAATCAGGTAATGGTTCTCGGTAATGMACATACGGCTCATGACGAYAGGCGGGGAGTGTGCTGTGTACCCCCAATTAAGTAGATTTTTCATCGAGATTGGTATCACATTGGCTTAGATATCATGGTATCGCCCCACAATAATGTGTATTAGCACCAAATCCCCAAATTCTGTTTTGGTTGCTATGGAGATAAAAGCCAAAGAAAAAACTATTGGGATGTCAAGCTGTTAATTAAAATCCATGAATGTGAATGAAGACATCAAGACAATAGATAAACGAGTTACTGCAACCTGGCTACCTCCAAACCAACAGTCCTGAGCTATATAACCCATGACAAAATCATAATTATAAAAGGGGTGGCTCGAGTCCTGAATGCTGATTGGCTGAAGGCCATGGTATATGAAAAAATCATAAATTGTCTCCACCAACACTGTGTATAGACAGCCGAGCCAGAACAATACCTACTTATCCAGTCACTACCTTGCCACCACCCGCTGAGTTCCTCCTGTGTCCTCTCCTCTCTCTCGCATTGCCAGTACAGTAGACTGCTTTCCACATTGCTAAAGACTGATTTGTCATTAATAATGAGTTGGTGGACTCTCTGACAAAAGTGCTGGAATTAAGAACTATACTTACTTACTTACTTTATTGTCCCCATGGGGAAATTTTGTTGCAGTGTCATGTACACATTTAAAGTGGCGTTAAATACAAAACAAGATTGACAATACAACTTTCAATAACAGTCACGCACCAATAAATAAAATAKAATTWAAAATTWAAAATTTAAAAAAMAAGAAAYGACTAACCTGCTGGCCTTACGGGGTCAATGGGAACATTTGCCCGAGCTATTTAAGAGGGATATCACACCTGGCACAAATGATTGTCTCGTTCTATTTTTCCTGCTGAGGGGTGCCCTATACCTGCGCCCAGAGGGGAGTAATTCAAAGTCCAGGTACAGGGGGTGACTTGGGTCTAAAATGATTTTGTGAGCCTTACGGAGGGCCCTGACCTTAAAAATCTCATCCAGGCCTGTCTGTTTGACTCTAAGTACCTTGCTTGCTGTGGTAATAATCCTTCTCAGCATGTTTCTCTGACTGACAGTGGCATTGCCAAACCATCAAACAATA
>NC_036855.1:50590243-50606914 GCF_002910315.2 Salvelinus sp. IW2-2015
TCGCTCTCTTACCAGGATCGATTTACACCACTGGTCCCTGACAAGCAGGCAGACGCCCCCGCCGTGAAGTTTCCCTGTGACTGTCAGATCACGGTCAGCTCTGACCAGGGTGAAGCCGGCCGGCTCCACTTCTCTGTCCGGGACTCTGTCATCCAGCCAAGTCTCAGTAAATGCCAGCAAACAGGCCTCCCGGTATTGCGGTTGGAAGCGCAGATTCGCTGACAACTCATCCGCTTTCCCCCTCAGTGACTGGGCATTAATCAGCAAGGTGGGGTAAGGGAAGTTTGTTCTTAATTTTTTTAAGTCGTTGTCTGATTCCCCGCGTTTTCCACGTTTGCATTTGGGTTTGTAATCCACTCGCAGACAATCAGGTATTAGATGGGCCATTGGGATATCCATCGCGTTCGTATTTGAGTTGCATTGTAGTAAAAACTCCCTGCTGTATTGGATTCCGCTGCCAGCAGCGTTTTCATTATTTAGTCCGTTCGTAGCGGGTATGTACACGATCAACAAGATCAGTCCAACACCCCACCACTGGAAATCCATGGTTGGCAGAATGTTTATAAACTAAGTGTACAAATTAAAAACATAACATTAAAAACATAAGATAACGCCACACCAAACGTCACACACACTGCAGGTCGCAACAGAGCCGCGCCCCGGAAACGGACTGTTAGGTTATCACAACCTGAAAGGCCGCTCAGCTGCATAGTGGAAGGGATGTACATCCAATCTACAACCCTCCAAAGAAACACACAGCATCTTTAACCCAGATTCCTGGTCAGATTAATTGTGGGGGCTGCTGCATGGCTCTGAGTTCCAAARTTACACTGAGAGTTTATCCTCTGAATATGAAATGAGTTAACTTCTCCCCAGTAATTGCAATCCGTTCTCATGAGGAAACACAATGCAACAATTAACCCGGTGAGTCAACCACGCTGCACCCTCCCGCAAGAGGCCCCTTGGATAGGCCTGTCTTCCACTCTACACAAGCTAGCAGGCCACGATGCAACCAGCCAGCAGAATACTAATGTGACTCTATGTGAAATAGGGCTTCCACAAAGCAGGACACTTCATCTCCCACAACATTGCTCCGGTACCTTCGTGACCTACACTTCACAATGTGTCACAACATCTTGGTTCCTCTACTTTAAGGGAATAAAACAATAAAGAGTGACTCTTCACAACAGCAATCTTTAATATTCTTTGTTTCATGCAAAAGAGAATACAAGARAACTGACCCTTCTGATCTGACAGCCCTCTCCTGGAAAGTAAAAATATGTCTGTTATTCATAATTTAGAACAAAAACATTACCATGTAAAGCTCTATGGCTGCAAGGCCAATGGTTAGTTCTTTACACTTATTATTTTTGTGTAATTTTTACKCTCTTTTTCCTCCCCTATTTTGTGATTACGATCTTGTGTCATCACTGCAATTCCCCAACGGGCTCAGGAGAGGTGAAGGTCGAGTCATGCGTCCTCCGAAAAATGATCCGCTTCTTAACACCCGCTCGCTTAACCCCGAAAGCCAGCTGCGCCAATGTGTCGGAGGAAACACTGTTCAACTGACGTCCGAAGTCAGCCTGCAGGCGCCCGGACTGCCACAATGAGTCGCTAGAGTGCGATGAACCAAGTAAAGCCTCCCTGACCAAACCATCCCCTAACCCGGACGATGCTAGGCCAATTGTGTGCCGCGCTATGGGACTCCTGGTCATGACTGGTAATGGCAKAGCCTGTGATCAAACCCCAGGCTGTAGTGACGCCACAACACTCCGATGCAGTGCCTTAGACTGCTGTGCCACTCGGGAGGCCTAAGGGTTAGTTTTTATTCATTAGTCTCATTGTTCCTGCATGCTTTATAGAACAAGCCACGGCCACACTGAACCTAATAAACTGGTCTGCGAGTGTATATGTCATTTATCAGACGCTTTTAACCAAAGCAACTTACAGTCATGCCTGCATACATCTTTTGTATGGATGACCCCAGTGAGAATCTAACCTACAGTCCTTGGCGTTACATACCTATCTATCGCCTCTGTTTTTAGATGGACACTGAGGAGGACCTCCACTCCTGTCTCCCTTTGTTACGACCGAGTGCTGTTCTACACCGCTTCAAGACTGTTTGATTGGCCTCTGCAGAGCTGGAATACTCTCTGCCCAGTTGGAATACCAAGTGGAATTGTGGCTGTGGCGAAGACCGTGGGAGATATGACATTATGACAAGTGCAGATCAGTGTTCGGTGGATAATCACCACACCTGACACACTTCACCCACCACCCTCCCCCCGGCCTGCTGATTGGGCCTAATGTTGCTGGCTCACCCGATCTGGAAATCAAAGCTGAGCTGCCCTCTGTTTATGGGGAGAGCGGGAGCCATGAGCTTCGTCCCAAATCACACCCTATTCCCTACATTGTCTACTACTTCTGACCAGATTCCTATGGGGGAATTAGGGTGCCCTATATAGGGAAAATGGTGCCATTTGGGACGAAGCTCATGGCTCCCGCTCTCCCCATAAACAGAGGGCAGCTCAGCTTTGATTTCCAGATCAAAGCTGGAACGTGATTCAACTTCACTTCAACTTCGCTCTACTGTGGGAATTGTTATCGAATCTATGCAATATTAGCCACTTTCAATGTAATATKRTGAAATAAAACGATCTACGCAAGATTTCGTATACAAAACTAACTGTGCAAGAGATTTTCTTGWAGMCAYAGCGCATTGGAGTAGGATTCTACTGCATTGACAGGCAAGACTCAGGCTCATACTGTCTTGAGGAAATCTTTTTTAACTCTTCACATTGTATCCATTGAGTTTATTGAATGTACTTACGATTCAGTTTACCTGTTAAAACACACCAGTAAGGCAAAATATTATAATTACTATTAACCTACAACTGGGAACAAGGCAAAATAAATTGTCTACACAACCATAAAGCCCATCAATACAGAGTACCTATTACAGCAGCATTATATAACTGATAAAGTGAATGTTTGATGTAAAAAAACGGTTTATATCAGGTTGCCAATGGTTGGCATTGGTTGCCCAGGTACAATAAACGTAATGACATATTTTTGTTCAATCTGGTGATGGGAAGCATGATTGTCTTCAGCATGAGCTTGTTAAACTGTTTTTGTTCAACGTTTTGTTGATGCTCAGTGAAATTAGGTGAAAACAATATTTGTAATGACAAGCATTTAAACAGAAAGAATGACTTGTTTTCAAGTAAAACACAAGTGAACCAAAAAGTGTATGGATAGTGGGATAACCTTTGGAGGAACATATCTATAGCATACAAACAAGTTGCATCCCCGCAAAAAAATATACATAACTAAATGTACATTAGTATAACAATTATTTCATTGTAAAACCCCATATGAGATTCATCCTACATGATGATCAAAGAACCCATTTAAGTATTAAGAACGATTAAAGTATTAAATTCATATATTTGTATTTGTGTGATCATCTAATGTACATATTAATAGGGAGCTTAGTTAAGCACCAACATTTCCATTTTTCCATCTCTCTGGGTTGCCTGTTTGCTTATCTGCCAGTCTGCTCCATTCCTTCATTAATTTATCAATTTACTCTGCTCTACTGCAGATGAAAAAATCAAAAAATCCATAGTTAATTGTCATATAATTGTTTTCATTGCCAGAGACCTGGCTAGAGCCTCCTGAGTCCCATTCTTACTGGCAAGCGTAACATTCCTCATCATTATGGGTTAAGATCACTTGAAAATATATTTATCTCCTTTATATATTAACTTTGAAGGCATCAGGGTTTTCATTTCTATCATTTTTGTTCCGGCATGGTAGAGCATCTGTTGCCCCACAAAAATGGACAGAAAGAATGCCCTCATTTAAATAAAGGGCATCTCTCCAAGCTGCACTTTGGAAAAGGGCAGGGAGTTGGAAGCTACACTAAATAACTAGTGAACTAACAAACTGTTAACATACAAATTAATGAACTAACTAGCTAACAAATGAAATAAKTAACTAACTAGCGACTAACTAACTAACTGACTGGCTGACTTACTATTTTCAGCACTATGGTATTTTGCTGGCTTCAATTCATCCAGGTTTACTATGTTTGTTTAAACTTCATGCAGTATGAGTTACTGCTTATGAGATGGAACTCAAAGCCAATGAAAACATGACGCAATAATATTTCTAAAAGAGGATTAGATGGCTGAAGGACTGGGAAAAAGGCTCTGTAGGCACAAGAACCACTAGAACAGTCCCCCTGCCCAACGTTACAAATATTTTCACATGACCTTCCCCTTGGACTGTAAAATACATTGAACACCCTCCCCCCGTTTATAAACACAGCGACCCTGTGTTTATAAACGTCGATATCTACTTTGCTTTTGTGGCACAGTCGATGCCACGCAGGGCTATGGGCCAGAAGGTTGAGGGTTTGCCGACCACCAGAGGAGCTCACTCACGCTCCCTGCCTGTTTAATTAGCCTACTTCACATCAGAGCCAGTTGCAGACAATGAGCTAGGAGGAAGTCTGATTTTTAACATTTTGATGCAATATTTAGAATTATATAAAATATATGCAACAAATTATTCAGCAACAGGTTTCTGTGCCAATGCACCACACAACAAATAAACAAAACATACCGACTTCGGGCACTTCAATATTATGGTTTGTATTTTCAACACCACAATGAATATGCTGTGTCAATCTCGACAAACAGAAAACACATCCCTCCCTACCTTGTAGGCTTACCCAGTATGGAAGGCCTGGCTTGACATTCTCTGAATGTCATTAAATGTTTTGGTATTTGTAACAGATGTCTCTTTCCATTCATCAAATTGCTGCTGCAGCTTGGATTGATTAATTGTATTTGTCAGGGCAAAAAATACGTACATGGCCTTCGGAAAGTATTCAGTCCCCTTGACTTTTTCCACGTTTTGTTATGTTACAGCCTTATTCTAAAATGGATTTTTAAAAATAAAATCATCAGCAATCTACACACAATACCCCATAATGACAAAGCGAAAACAGGTTTTTAGAAATTGTTGCACATTTAGTAAAATTAAAAACAGAAATACCTTATTTACGTAAGTATTAAGACCCTTCGCTATGATACTTGAAATTGAGCTCAGGTGCATCCTGTTTCCATTGATCATCCTTGAGAKGATTCTACAACTTGATTGGAGTCCACCTGTGCTAAATTATTGATTGGAGATAATTTGGAAAGGCACACACCTGTCAATATATGGACKCACAGTTGACAATGCATGTCAGAGCAAAAACCAATCCATGAGGTCAAAGGAATTGTCCGTAGAGCTGCGAGACAGGATTMTGTRGAGGCACAGATCTGGGGAAGGGTACTGTGAGTAGGTAGTACACATAAAAACAACTTTTAAGGTTAAATTCCCAAATAAAAGTTKAATGGGTTTCCATCCTATTTAGTTAAATGGGTTTCCATCCCATTTTCAAGTCGAGGCCTACTGAAGGTTTTGTCACAAACATTTTTGCGAAGGTATAGTGAATGTGCTAACTCTGGTATTGGCACGGGCTGTCACACCAACCTTCGCTTTGGCTCCCCCCGGCAGTCCAGCTCAGGCATTCGGCGTCGCCGGACTTCTAGCTGCTGCCGAACCTGCTGCTGGCAAACGCCCTTCACTCATCAACCCCGGACTTGTCTCGTCATCATTACACACACCTGGTCCCAATCCCCACTCTATCACTGTATATATACTCCCTCTGTCATTTGTCTTTGTCGGTCAATGTAGATGTTGCTTGTTTTCCAGAGAGGAATCTCTCCTACTATTTCCTGAGTACTTTATTATTTTGCACTTTGGGATTCGTCCCGCTTTTATATATGGTGCTTTAATAAATTCAGTAGTTCTAAACCTGTGACTGCCTCCTGCCTACTCCTCTCTACACTTGTGACAGAATGACCGACCCAAGAGAACAAGAAGTAGCAGGACATCCCGACCTCTCTGCTTTAGAAAGTTCCTATACTACGACTCGTGCCTGGAGCACCTTGGGACTGCCATCGACGAGGTGCTCCGGACTGTACACCAGCTGCTGGCAACACCATCACGTTCCCAACTCCCCACGGTCATTCCAGCCACCCCACCACCATCTACATCACCGGTCCAATCAGCAACGTCCACCTGCCCCTCCTGGAGCGGTTATACTGCACCCCAGTTAACTGTAGGGGGTTTCTCCTGCAGTGTGACCTCCACCTTGCCCGGGACGGCCTCCGAGCGGGGCAAGGTGGCCTTGGTGATCTCGGTGCTGACAGGCGGGGCTCTAGAGTGGGTGCACGCCGTCTGTGAGAGGGACGGTCCAGAAGTGCAGTCCTATGAGAGCTTCACCCAACTCTTCCGTGCCGTATTCGACCACCCTACAGAGGGCCGAGAGGGAGGTGATCGTCTCCTCCGTCTARGCCAGAGGTCCAGGACAGCGTCTGAGTACGCTCTGGATTTCCAGATGGTGGCTGCGCCCACTGGCTGGAACAACCAGGCCCTGTTGACGGTTTTCCGCAGCGGGCTACAGGCGGACGTCCAGACCAAGCTGGCCTGTCATGATGACCTCATGCTGGACCAGCTCATCACCTTGGTCATCCGCCTGGATAATCTCCCGCGTGCCCGTGGTCGCCCATCCCGGGGGTTCGGATCTCTCCCAGGAACCTCCAGCGAGACTGAGCCCATGGAGGTGGGCACAACGCACCTTCCCCCAAAGGAATGTCAACGTCGTCATCAACAGGGTCTCTGAACCTACTGCGGGGAGTCGGACCACCCCTGGAACACCTGTCCCAGTAAGAGAACCAGGCGACAGGCCGAGCAGCGCACCTGCACCTTCTCAGGTAGGCGTGGACGTGCCTTGCTCCTCTCTGTCTACCCAGCCCGTCCTCCTTCCTGTCACCTTCCTGGACTATCCTGGCCCCCCACTGAGTCCTGCCCTAGTGGACTCAGGTTATGCAGGCAATTTCCCAGACCGGTCAGTAGCCTTATCATTACGAATTCCTCTAGTCGCTTTACATCCCCCTATCCCAGTCCATGCCCTAGACAACCGTTCCCTAGGAACAGGACTGGTATGCCAGACCACAATTCCCATTTCCCTCACAGTTGCTCACAACCACCATGAACGCATCACTTTCCTCATCATAGGCTCTCCTGCACACCCCATAGTTTTAGGTTTCCCCTGGTTACAGTTGCATAACCCCAGGATATCGTGGACAGAGAGGAGGTTGTTGGGTTGGTCGCAGGAGTGTCAGGGGAGGTGTCTCTCTGTGTCTATCTGTGCCACCTCCGTGGAAAGTCCGGACCAGGCCACCCACGTCCCTATCCCGAAGGAATACCGGGACCTACAGGTTGCTTTTTAGAAGACTCGTGCCACGTGCCTTCCCCCTCATCGCCCATGGGACTGCACTATCGACCTACTCCCTGGTTCTACCCTCCTGCGGGGGCACATCTACCCTCTCTCGCATGCAGAGACCGAAGCCATGGAGGTTTACGTCCAGGAGGCGCTGGCCCAAGAATTCCTCCGTCCGTCCACCTCTCTGGCCTCCTCCAGCTTCTTTTTTTATGAAGAAGAAGGACTGAGGTCTCCGCCTCTGTATCGATTACCAGACACTGAACAAGGCAACTGTTAAATGCAGTTATCCCCTGCCTCTCATACCCACTGTTATCGAACAGATGCACGGTGCTCAGTACTTTACCAAATTGGATTTACTCAATGCCTACAACCTGGTGCATACCAGGCACTACGAATACAGGGTAATGCCCTACGGCATGACAAATGCACCCTCTGTGTTTAAATCCTTCATTAACAAGGTGTTTAGAGACATGTTGGGTCGCTGTGTAGTGGTGTACATAGACGACATCTTGGTGTACTCCACTACAGGCGAATAACATGTCTTTCATGTCAGYTCCGTTTTGGAGAGGCTGTACGCCAAGGTGGAGAAATGCCTTTTCTTCCAGCAGGGGGTCTCCTTCCTGGGCTATCGGATATCCACCGTGGGAGTGGAGATGGAATAGCAGAGGGGCAGTGCAGTACGGTCGTGGCCTGTTCCATCCAACATAAAGGCGGTGCAGCGCTTACTACGTTTTGCCAATTATTTCAGGCGCTTCATTAGGGGTTTCAGCACAGCGGTGGCCCCTCTCACCTCCCTCCTGAAGGGAGGTCCTCAACAGCTGTGCTGGACTGAGGAGGCCAACGAAGCCTTCCGTGCGCTCAAGGAACGTTTTACAAACGCACCTGTTCTGGCTCATCCTGACCCGTCTCTGCCCTTCATCGTGGAGGTGGATGTCTCCGAGGTTGGAGTAGGGGCTGTTCTCTCCCAACGCACTGGATCACCGCCTAAACTCCATCCATGCGCCTTCTACTCACGGAAGCTGTCTCCTGTGGAGCGGAATTACGACGTGGGGGATCTTGAGTTGCTGGCCGTCAAGAAGGCGCGGAAAACATGGCGGCACTGGCTGGAGGGTGCTCAACACCCGTTCCTGTTTTGGACGGACCACCGGAACCTAGAGTATATTCAAGCAGCAAAGTGGCTGAACCCGTGTCAGGCCAGGTGGGCCCTATTCTTTGCCAGGTTTGACTTTACTCTCTCCACCGGCCGGGATCTAAGAACGTCAAGGCCGATGCGTTGTCCCGGGGGCATGACACAGAGGATTGGAGGGAGAAAGTGACACCCATTATTCCCCTGTCCCGGCTCCTGTCGTGTGGAATGTGGACGCAGACATCCATTGAGCCCRGAGACAGGAGCCCTCACCTGCCCACTGTCCCAACGGACATACCTACATGCCCTCTGATGTGCGGGCTATACCCGGGTGCCCCGACACAGGTGCTGGGTGTGCCCTTACCTGGGCACACAGCACCTGTGTCGGGGCACCCAGTTATAGCCCGTACTATCGACTGTTTCTCCGCCAAGTACTGGTGGCCCACCTTGGCCCAGGATGTCCGGGTTTAAGTCTCTTCCTGCTCCACCTGCGCACAGAACAAGACACGGAGACACCTCCCCTATGGCAAACAACGACCCTGGTCCCATCTCTCCGTGGACTTTGTCACAGACCTTACCCCTCGCAGGGGCACAAGACCAACCTGGTCGTTGTGGACCGCTTTTCCAAAGCCTGTCGTTTGATTCCTCTGCCTGGTCTCCCTAAGGCCGTGGTCCTCAGTTCACCTCCCGTGTCTGGAAGGCCTTCATGGAACGCCTGAGGGTCATGGTCAGCCTCACCTCCGGGTACCGTCCCCAATCTAATGGGTAGGTGGAAACGGTAAATCAGGAACTGGGTAGGTACCTTCGTAGTTACTGTCAGGACCGGCCAGGGGAGTGGGCTGGATTTCTGCATTGGYCAGAATACGCACAAAACTCCCTCCGTCACTCTTCCATTCACTTAACACCCTTTCAGTGTGTTCTAGGCACCCTGGCACCGGTGTCAGATCGAGGCTRCTGCGGTGGACAATTGGTTCCGGTGCGCCAAGGAGGTAAAGAACACAACGCACACCCGTCTRCAGCGCGTTGTCCTCCGGCAGAAGGTGCAGGCCTATCGTCACCGCAGCGTGGCCCCGGTATTTCACCCCGGTGACAGGGTCTGGCTTTCTACGATGGACCTGCCCCTCCGCCTGCCATGCCGTTAGCTGAGTCCGTGGTTTGTGGGGCCGTTCAAAGTCCTGAGGAGAGTCAATGAGATGACYTACAGATTACAGCTCCCCGTCAATTACCGTATCTCACCCTCATTCCATGCATCTCTCCTCAGGCTGGTAGCATCTGGTCCCTTGGTTAGTGCTGGACCCCACAACGCACCTCCCCCTCCCCTGGACGTTGAGGGGGCCTCGGCGTACTCCGTCCGCAGCCCGTTGGACTCACGGTGTCGTGGGGGTCTCTCCAGTACCTGGTCGACTGGGAGGGGCACGGTCCCGAAGAGTGGTGCTGGGTTCCGGCACGGAACGTCCTGGACCGTTCTCTCATTCGGGACATCCACAGGCGTCGTCCCGACCGACCCGCACCGCGTCTCCGGGGTCGTCCCCAAGGTCGGCGGCGCCCTGCTGCTGGAGCAGCGCTTCGGGGTGTACTGTCACATCAGCCTTCGCTTTGGCTCCCCCTCCTGTCCAGCTCAGGTGTTCGGCGCCGCCGGCCTTCTAGCTGCTGCCGAACCTGCTGCTGGCAAACGCTGTTCACTCATCAACCGATTKTTTTTATTTATCAAATGGCAGCCAAGCATGGATCGTCATGTCACCAGAATATGACCCTCAATATTTATTGAAAGGAGCATCAACCTTATCACTGTGCACTTTCACCACCCTGTGAAATTCATCGCAACTTATTTTATCTGTRGTCTAATAAACTGCATGCTTTCCCATGATGTGGTGCCATTTTTTATGTAGGCTACTTTAATCACATAAAAAGGTTGGATGGAAACTTGGTTAATGTCAAGCCATTTTGAGGATACTGGAATTATACAACGTGTGCACGCCTACAGGAGACTTTTGAAGTAGCCTAATCAGATTAAAACATTGTGACTAGTTGTGGTTATGCCCCATATAAAAGGAAATACATTTTAAAAGTGAAATGATAAATATTTCCGCTATATTGAAGCGATAGGTTCTAGGTGCGAGAGGAATAGACACTCAGATTGGTGAAGAGGSAGAGCATGTCTTAAGCTTTCCTGAATAACCGGGCCTCCCGGGAGCATATGTGGCCACATTATTATAGGACGATTTGGGAGAATGATGATCTGCAACAGACAGCACATTCAGTATCAGAAGTAAAAAATACATCCAGACTGGCCTACTACTGTGCCTTTCTAGACATTATAAACTGTACAGAGTAGACCCGCAACTGATCCAAATCAAATGAAACATTCAAATGTTTTGCGTTGTTATCCAAATGACATTTCCACTGCAGCCTAGAGTAGAATGTTGTTCTCACTTGAAAACAATAATGCAATTATTCATTGCATTGTGGTGTTGTAGGTAGTCTAGGTAGGATAATTGTATTGTCCCTAAACAAGATCAATAAGGGACATCTTTWYGCTGTGTGTCTCATGTCTTCACTGTTCTTTCATGCGCAATGATGCACCTGGCCTCTCCGCTGCCAATCAGCTATTCCTACTTGTTCTTGTCAATTCATATTCAAAATGAATGCAGCTTTGAATGTTTTTATGCGTGGTATGATTACTAGTTAGCGTATTGCAGATCTGGACAAACGATCCACCTACCACTGCTGTCACTCTGAATGGTGGCTAGAGGGCAGGATAAACTGTTCGACTGGTAGACTATACTGACCTGTGATATAGTAAAAGTTAGTAKATGGAAAAGCCTAGTGCYTAAGGGAAYTACCAAAACACCTTGATATAGGGGAAGCGCATAAAAGCACATGAGGAAATTTGGTTAGGATGGAAGAAATTTTATAGCCTAGTAAAACCTGCAAAAGAGCTACTGTAAACCAGGGAAAAAACTCACTACCCTCCCTGTGCCCAATAAAAAAAATTGACAACCCTTGCATATTTCGCACCCCCAAACAGTTTTTATTTGTGGAGGGCTGAAACAAATACAGGCTGTGATTCAATCCAACACAGATTAACGCGCAGTAGACTTTTAAAGGCAATTTCCCACATGTTCGTAGAGATTACACTCAATGTAAACGTTGCGGTTGCCGGCTCAAACAGAAATCACCTTTAAAGCAATTGCAGTGCACAGGTTCTTTATCTGCGTTTGTTTAAATCTTGGTGTGCGATCTATCTAAGGAATCTTATTTAAATCATTCATTTATAATCAGAATACCTGCTTTCAGTGTAGAACCATAATGCAATGGATAACAGTAACATTAAATAGTTATATGCATTATGGGGATTTTATCATGGCTGTGCTGGTCAACAGTATTATTTTAGCTTCACCCTGTGCCTTTGACTGCATCACAACCGGGCTTAAGTCCCCCACAACACACACCTCTCGTGTCCCATTGCATTGTCAAACTTGAACTATATACTGAACATGTTTTCAAGGAGAGTCGTTGCACAATTTTGAGCGAGAGGTTCTCTGTGTCCATAGCCCCCACAACATGAAAGGAGGCGAGACATTCATTACAGTGCGCCATGGAGAGGCTTTTGGAAAGGCTTTTGGTTGACTACTGTGGTGGTCTTCATCTGAATGCATGTAATCCCTGCAGCTCCCAGTCCTCTCCCAGTCCTCTCCATTGAGTATGGTACATCTATTGATGGCTCCCTGCACCCCTGATCAAAACCTCTTGATCCCTAATTAAACCTCCCCTACTTGCCACTCACTRTGAAAACTCCARTACTGACCACATACGCAGCTGTGATATTATCAAGTTAAYGAATAGTTTAATGGAAAAACACTTAGTGTTCGGTTTCCCGAACCCAGATTGAGCCTGCTCCTGAATAGGCAGCATACACAATGGAGAATCTCCACTGAAAGTGCTTTATCTAGGTGCTCTGAATTTCAGGGTACAGGAGCTTTAGGGTTGGGCACAAACGCTTAACCACACCTGAATGCCCTGCTGTGTTGTAGGATGCAGGCWTCCAGTAAAAATATGGAAGTGCTGAGGCTAGATTTCTGCTACTGCTGATACACTCCCTTTGTGTTGGCTGGGCAATGAATTGTGACTTGGATGCAGTCAAAATGTTCCCATAATGTTCCCATAACATCAAAAATGTTCCCATAATCAGTTTATACTGTGCTCTAGGTAATATGGACAATCTATTACAGCAGGTTTTGCAAGTGATCAATAAATACTTTTTTTTTTTTTTTTTTACACACTCCCTTTTCAATGTTAGATCAATTTATGATTGATGCGTCTGTAAAGGTACACCACTATCAAAGCACTATCAACATGCCTAGATTATGTTATGCTGGCTCCAGGGCTGAGCAAGTATCTAGACATATGCTTTTTGCTACTGAAGCATTGAGGCTGATTAAAGGTAATTGGACAACAGAGGGGAAAGAAAATGACTAAAATAAGGAGACGTTGTGGTGTCTTCCACCCTATGGACTATTTGTGAGGTGAGAACATAATTGACATTTCACTACTGCATGTCTTTAATTGTAGCACTTATTCTAAGGTATTGAAATACATGAAGTTCTATCTGGTCTCATGTCTTGTAATCAGTCATATATTAACCTCAAATTCATACTATTCTCCGGATAATTACTTTTTGGTAAAATATCACAAAGGCACATTTCTGACGAAAAACAAGTACATAATACGTTATTATTGTGAAATTACCATTTTACTTTGTAAATTTGAAGCAAATACATGGACTATCGTTGAAGCATGCATCCCTATCATCCACTGTACATTTTGCTTCTTTAGAAACACGGCGCAGTGGACGTTTCCTTCCAATTTCACCGACCAATACTTTGTCATGCACTGGCTGACCATGGTATACTGGTGTTATCAGGGGTGAAAGTATATTTAATTTATTACCCACACGGGACACCCAAGTGCGCGCACGCATTTTTTTGAATACTACAAAAATGTACAGGTTAGCCTACTCTGCTGACACCGACAAACAGATCAATAAAAACYATGTTGTCTCAGACATATAATCGGCCTACGAAAAAGGGAAGACACAAATACAATATGACGTCCATCTAACCTAAAGGAGGAAATGATTGTCCAAAAACAAACAAAAGTGGCACTGACCCAATGATGAAGACAGTGAATATGCACACTCACCGGGGATATGGCAGATGTTCTCCYCTGGTGCCAATAYGACAGGCTGTTCGCTCAAATAAGTTAAGAATTTTGATAGGCTAGCTAAAAGACAGATTGGAGTCTTTTCATTGTCATCTCTTTACAGCAAAAGCCATTTGCTTTCCAAACAGTTTTTCCGTAATTGTACTGTATTTTTAATATTGCGGTATGCCTGTGTGTTGGACAGAGCAACAATTTCACACTCAAGCTTGTCTCTGATTTTCACTGACAGTTGCAACTCAACAATCATCTATTTGCGCGCTGCCCAAATTGCGGGCCCTTCTGACCAATTCCATTTTTTTTAAGCTAATGATCCTCTGTGGGCAAATCATGCTTTCTGGTGTAGTAGCCTATTTTGAATGATTGMATTTATTTATGTAAAGACAGGAGTAAGCTAATTAGGCTATATAATTTTGCCAATTTAATTAAATGTACTTTAGGGAAAGCTTCCCTTCGCACACGCCGCCTAAGCCTTTCAATGTGGCATAAACCCAACCAGTCATGATGTTTTCATCTGATTGTCAAACAATCACTTAACAAAGGTGCTCCTGTAGGCTCCCCGCGCACATTCTGTAATAATTGTGATAATCTCACGTTTTACAGGTATGGAGTAGCCCCACTATTTATTTTGCCAGGACGCTGTACCAGACATTACCGCCTTACTTTCACCCCTGGGTGTTATCATTAACTGACAACTGATGGGCCAAAATGAATGGCATTACTATAAAATCAGCACCATTACACTCAGATACAAGAGGATTTCTCTTTAGTGTTAGTAGGCAAACAGTGCCCATCTTATCATGGATGCTGTTTCAGCGTTCAAATCTCTCTCTCTTTCCCCCTTTCTCTGTGGCTGTCATTAAACATGCTCTTTCTCAGCCATCATTTCTTCTCCATGTTCACTGTCAAGCAGGCATGACATTGTCTTGTGCGACGCCTTTCAAATATACATGTTCATCTGCATCAGAGGTTCAAATAAAGTATGTGGCACGAAAGCCCTTACGACAGGGAATGAGGAGTTGAAAGGGTCCTGTTGATGTGAATAACCAAGAACTGCACGTTCCCTCCCTTCACTAATAATTCCAAAAGAAACCAACTCATGTATCTGCTTTCCMAAAGGGATTGGGTACAGTAGCAGGACTACTTAATCTTGTTCTGGGATCAACAACTTCTCTGACTTCTTCCCTGACCTTTGTATTTTTGATCAGAGTGCAGGTTTTTCGATATGTCTCAGCATAATCTACGGCACCTCAACAGTTAGGAATAGCAATGAGGCAGATTTCATGGTCATGTCTGGCGGCACGTTGACTCAGCTCGTCTTTGAAATCCATTCAGCCCTTTTGAGTTTGACATTTATTAAGCCAGGTCTTAAATTAAAAGCCTGTTAATGCCACTTAATCGGCCTTCTTCCCATTCTCTCACAGCCATCTCTCTCCTTCCCCAGCGGATTTAGCCGGACTGGGAGTCGGTGCGTGCGCGTCTTATTAAAGGTATTCACACGAAAACTATTTAATTAATGGGCAACCATTTACGTTGTCTGACCTTACCTTGAACAGTAGTCTGGCTTCATTGCAGCCAAATATTTTCAAGACATGCTGGGCCWGAATCATTTTGTACGGAAGTGTTTTCTAGTGTGGGTAGTTTGTCTCAAGAATGACAAAGTGTCTCTCTGCCCATTGTTTAAAATACTTCAGAGGATGATAATACATTGTGGCAGATCCAATTTTTCATTGTGCAGCAAACTTTACACCAACTTCAATAGCTGTGCTCCCGCACAGTGTTTCGAGATATGATTCAAAATAAAACAAAGTAGATAATGCGTGTGAAGAAAAATGGATCCTGTTTTTAATTATGTCCATTGGTGAGAAATTGACAGGTATACCAGGCCCAGTTTACTGAGTTTAGTGTGGACATCTTATTTTCTCTGTATGATAACAAATACTGATAAACTCAGCAAAAAAAGAAACCCCTTTTTCAAGACCCTGTCTTTCAAAGATAATTCGTAAAAATCCAAATAACTTCACAGATATTCATTGTAAAGGGTTTAAACACTGTTTCSCATGCTTGTTCAATGAACCATAAACAATTAATGAACATGCACCTGTGAAACGGTCGTTAAGACACTAACAGCTTACAGACGGTAGGCAATTAAGGTCACAGTTATGAAAATTTAGGACACTAAAGAGGCCTTTCTACTGACTCTGAAAAACACCAAAAAGAGAAAGATGCCCAGCCCGGTCCTGCTCATCTCGTGAACGTGCCTTAGGCATGCTGCAAGGAGGCATGAGGACTGCAGATGTGGCCAGAGCAATAAATTGCAAGTCCGTACTGTGAGATGCCTAAGACAGCGCTACAGGGAGACAGACGGACAGCTGATACGTCCTCGCAGTGGCAGACCACCTGTAACAAACACCTGCACAGGATCGGTACATCCGACATCACACCTGCGGACAGGTACAGATGGCAACAACAACTGCCCGAGTTACACCAGAATTCACAATCCCTCCATCAGTGCTCAGACTGTCCGCAATAGGCCGAGAGACTGGACTGAGGGCTTGTAGGCCTGTTGTAAGGCAGGTCCTCACCAGACATCACCGCAACAACGTCGCTATGGGCACAAACCCACCGTCGCTGGACCAGACAGGACTGGCACAAAAAGGTCTCTTCACTGACGATCGCGGTTGCTCACAGGGGTGATGTGCGGATTCGCGTTTATCGTCGAAGGAAGGCAGGAAGCGTTACACCGAGGCCTGTACTCTGAGGCGGATCGATTTGGAGGTGGATGGTCCGTCATGGTCTGAGACGGTGTGTTACACAATCATCAGACTAAATGAAATTCTTATAGCAATTCATAACAGACATGAAGCTAGTTGTCAATGTGTCTATGTCTGTTAATACTTCCCTCCTCATGGTTAGTTACAATGTGTCAACAAAATCCTTGATCACCAGCAAGAAATCAAGACTACATCTTCTCTTTTTG
>NC_036855.1:50606939-50624017 GCF_002910315.2 Salvelinus sp. IW2-2015
CACTACTATATTTTTAGCCGCTGATTTAAATGTGATTTGGCTATGCTGAGCCTCTCTTCATAATAGGTAAAACCATCCTAAAGAGGTACGGAATATACCGCCTATCCCGACATACATTGTCGGCGCTCCATGATATCCTGGTAGTCCATTACCCACTTGATCCACATAGTATGAAACATAACGGTTAGGGCGAGCTGATGGTGGCTCCATAACTCTTTTTATTTGTATTATGTTTTAAATATAATACAGAATTATATATGTAGAGAGGTTTTGGTGGGTCTAAAGTGGAGTTTTACAATCGTTTTACCATAAGTAAATTCAATGTTTCGTTCTGATCCGTTTTAACTCAACCAGAATGTTTTCAATATAGTTCTTGCTGACATGTACGTAGTGCGGCTTGTCATAATTGACAGTGACGATGTCCCCATCCTTTCCGTCTATATGAAACTGTTCGCAGGAGGGGCACACATGTGTCTCCGACCCTTTGATAGGTTATGATGTCGCGTATACACAAATATGTTGTAAAGCCTGCATGTATATCCGCAGGGAATGGGAATAATTTATCGTCACATACGTCATTTATTGGGACCCATCCCAACATTAGGATAAATTACCGCTGGTCTTTTACCTCCGTTAGCAGCCCGGAGATTTGTATCCTTTTAGGATTGGATTGTAGAATAGGAGATATTTCCATCTTGTTCAGGGTTAGGTGTTCATTCAACTCTGAGACGATCCTGTCGACGGTTCTATATAAACCTTTTTAAGCTAATAAGTTTCGCAGGTTCCGATAACCTTTTGCAATAAAAATCACGGTCCCTTAGCTTTGATATTATACCAACTATGGGGGTATGTAATCTCGCTGAGACCTACTTCCCAAGCCTCTGATAACTCTATAAGGCTCTTGGAAAATTTGGTTGTATACTTCAACTCTGATTATTACGATATATCTGTGCCGACGCATTACTGGGGAGAGTCAGGTAGAAGCCGCTGTGTTCCATGATGCCCAACTGTCGTACACGCGCGACTGATGCGCTAGTTATCATGACTAGGGGTTTAAATTAATCCCCGTTGCTCCACCACATCATGCTCCAATACCCAACTGTTGAACTTTTGAGGCCAGTTTTTCCCAGCGGACCAGCAACCATTTTTACCCTTTTCTCTCTTCTGATCTAGAATCTCCTCCACGTGAAAGACTTTGTCTTTACCCACCTGGACCTTCTGTAATTCCTTCTCATAAAAAGATCGCTCTATAAGATCCCCGTCATAATCTTTTAATTTGTAGACCGGGGAATGCGTGGTAGACATTCTGTAACGGTAACAACTCCGAGCTAAAGCCTTGTTCGTATTTTTGGTTCGAAAACACCCCTCAACTTTGATATACGCACCAAGTCCCCACTAGGAATTTAAAAAGTCATTTTTTTCTTACGGCGAAGTGGGAACAAACATACATATTGTTTAAACTTGAAAAGAGTTTTCAAGAGACCTCAGAGGGCTTCATACTATAGTCTTATGGTAGCTGTGGTTGTACCCGTTTACTAAATCCTGAACTATGTCTGTATATCTGTGGGTGTTTGTTGAGCTGTAAAATATCGCCACATCCGCTCTTTCAAAGATCCTATTAAAGCGTTCCACAACCGAAGCTTTCAAATCAGAGCCTGTTGAGCAAATGTACTATATTATACTTATTCATTAGCTTCTGAAATGTTTTATTAAAAATTATTTTCCGCCATCCGTCTGCACTTTCTTGGGTGCGCCTCCTGCCTTCAAGATCGATTCAAAGGCCCTGGTCACCTCTGCCCGCTCTTATTTTTTAACACCCTTACATAGGCTAATTTAGAGAAAATATCTATAACGTTAGCATGTAAGCGATTTCCATCATTTTTATCGGCAAGGGACTGCATGTCACATAGATCGCCTGAAATTGGGATAATGGATGCGTAGAAAAAACTCTATTTCTTGGAAATTGTTTTCTTACAGGTTTATGTAGAGTGTAGGCATCTTGCTCGGATAACCATTCATTCACTTTAGCATCGCTTAACAGACTACCTGTTTCTTTCGGACTATAGCTCTCTGTAAACGCTCTTTACCCCCATAAGACCGCGGGTTAGCGGGATTATAATATATGTTTTTTCCAACAGCTGCTCAGCCACCTCTTGCCTCTCTGAGGTACAAAACGTTAATGAGCCACTTTCATATAACGACAACATTTCAGTTTGTGAATTTTTATTAAGAATGCAACAATTATTACGTATACAGACAATTCAGGATTTGTTGCAAGATACAAGTCCCGTTTCTCAACAATCACCGCATGCAACACCTCCTGTATATATTGTTTAGATTTACAGGGTTTGTTTCGCTGAATTTTTAAAAACACACACGTCTGATATATAAGTATATAAACAACAAATATGATACACATTCACATTAAAGGGTGGTTCAAACAAATAATGTAAAATCTTAGACAAAGTTTTTTTAGTTCTTCAGAATCTCAACAACCTTGATACCATATGTGACCATTGTAAACTCTCGCCCGTATGTCGGACATGTTTTATGATTTGCTCCATTTTTCAGCAAACGCTCTACATTAGCCCAGGTATTGCTGTGTCGTGTAGAACGATCCCTTGTTCACTTTATTTTCAATAATCTGATGCATAACATTATGTAAGGTCTCTCAAAGAAAAAAGGTATTTATTCGCTCAAACATTGTAGACACATAGTTACCCATAGCTTCTAAATAAACAAAATGTCACTCGGTCTCTTTGGATTTATTGAGCCAGAAAAGCATCACATCAGACACACAGCTTCCCTGTATTTGTTGTCGTCCACCAGGGTGTTGTCGGATTTCTTTGAGTTTCTCGTGGATGAAGATGGCCTCCTTCAGTTCCTGTAGGAAGGCTTCCGTTACCCCGTAAACTCTAGGGATAGACGGCACAATACCCATAGACTCCAGGGCGATGACCAGCGCTGGTATAAACGGCAGGACCACAGGTCTTTTCACCGTCCTCAAAATGATGAAAAAGTAGTATCTAGGGGGTCGTAGGGGCAAGGATGACGACCTGGGGGATGATTGATCTCACAGCCGATGCATTTTTCTCGTATATATTTCGCCATCACCACGTCTAAAAGTGTAGCTACAGAGCCTTGATTGTATCCACAAAAATAGTACTGGCCACCCCATCAAACCACATCCTCAGGCTGGGTAAATGTAGGGGGTGTCTCCGGGTCTTGCCAGGGGTGCGTAGAGTGTCGGGCTTCGTGGCATAGAGTCTTTAGTGTCGGGCCCCCATGACGTAAGTGGCTTCCTCGTAATGGTCTGGAGATCCATGGTGTATGCTGAATGAAGAAACTGGCTGCCTTTTTTCTTTTTATTGTAGAACAAGGCCATTGGGTATCTGGGGGGGCGGGTTAAGCATCCGCTTACTTAGTTTTTCCTTCTGACGCTGTATCTTCTGAGGCTCTTTTGCATCGTAATCTTTACGATTCGTATATATTATGCACTTCTTTAAATGACAAGGCTCTGCCGCTGTTGGCTCTGTACAAAGAGAGCTCCAACGGTTGCAACATTTTCAATTCCATTACATCCAACTTTTAAAAGGAATAAGCAGACGCAGTCGGGTATCCCAGTCAGGCCACCACCCCTAAGGTTGTGGTTTCGGATTGCCTCGGTGCCGATATAGAATCCACGCAGCCGCACGGTCGGCCATTCTGTCTTTGTATTTTCACCCTGTGAAATATTTGTCCTGAGGAGTCAGGGTACCTTCCCAACGGTCTCGTGGCCGTGAACACACTATACCCCTTGGTGAATAAGGCTCAGTTCAGGACACACAACCTGGCGAAAAACCGACCAGTCTTCAACACCATATTCCAACACTACAGTCTGCGTCTGTATATTCTTCTCCTTCATCTACCGTATAGAGGGTCACTCCACAGGCCAGGTAATCAAACCGATACCCCCACTGCTGGCCATTAGACATCAACACTTGATCTGTCAGAGCATTTGCTGGCGGTATTTGGGTTCTATACACATTTAAAAAACGTTTTTTGGCGCATCATATATTGCTGGTTGATACTTTGCCCTTGCTCTATGGGCAACCCGAGGGCCTGCTTCAGTTTACCGTCATCACTTCTTTGGTACCGATCCCAAATTCCATGGTTATTTCTTAAGATCTGTGCACTCTTAAACAGGAATTGTTCAGCGGCTTTATTAAGGGGCCTTAACCAACCCAAACCGTGAGAAACAGTAACAGGTTGACCTGACACATGGTCACTTACTCAACCCCCCGACCCCCCTGGGCATGCACCCTTCTACATGACATAGGGTCATAAATCATTACATAGGGTCATCAATCAGGCTTGGGTCATCAATCATTAACGGTTGACCTGTCAACTGGGCCCTTACTCACCCCATAGCCCCCACCTAACCAGGCTTGCCTGACCAGAAGACATGCACACGTCATCACTACATAGGGTTCACATAGAGTTCACATAGGTTCACATAGGGTCATCAATCAAAATTTGGACGCGTGACATCTACTTTAATCTCTCTTTTACACATGTTAAGTTTGCTGAAAATAAATGCAGTTGACAGTGAGAGGAAGTTTCTTTTTTTGCTGAGTTTAGTAGGCCTACATTTTCTCAGCACATACATTGCATATTCTCTTGACTGAGGTCCATATCAGGATCTTGATATGCTTTTAGATATGCTAAATCAGTACATTTTCTGATACTTGTTTGAGTTTTGAGGACATGTTCAATAATTTGACAAGTATTAAATCCATATAATTCTTTCAGACATTAGCTATACTTTTTGTATTCCCTCTGTAAAAATGCACTCGCAAATCGCAAGCTAAAAGCACTGTAACTGGTAGCCTAGCAAGAATCACTATTTTCTGCTGTGGASTTCCAACTTTCAGTTTTTAATTTGGGCGTCACAAATGAGTGGGTAAACGGTGTGTGCTCGAACTGACAACTGAAGAAACAAAGAAGTGACAAGCTGTTCAAAAGAAGTTAACGCTAAAGTGAGTAGCTAGATAAATMTAGATGTTTTATTTATCTTAGTAACTAGAATCAAGAACGTTACCTAATATGGCTAGCAGCCAGTAGGGCTAGCTACCTAGCGAGGCTTGATAGGGGGGTAAACGCTTGGGGTGTGCCGACATGGCCATACTCGTATTTGTAATTGTATCCGTAAATTGACAGTTGGTAGTCGAATCAGATRGGATGATACTCGTGATCGGAAAAAAACTGAAGTGTTTTAATATGCGTAAATAGATGTTGGCAAGTGTGCAACTTCCATTTTCTAATAACCGTAGCGGTGKGTGGGTAAAATGACTGGGGAAGACACGCCAGGAAAAAAGCCATATTACAACATGTGTGTTGTGATAATTGCGTTGTTTGCTCTACAACCTGTAGTTAATAGTTCATTTGTAGTTAATTTGCCTTGCCACCGTGATATATACAGTACCAGTCAAAAGTTTGGATACACCTACTCATTCAAGGATGTTTCTTTATTTTACTATTTTCTACATTGTAGAATAATAGTGAAGATATCAAAACTATGAAATAACACATATGGAATTGTGTAGTAACCAAAAAAGMGTTAAAAAGTGGGGTTCCAGGGTAGACTAGTGGTTAGAGCGTTGGACTTGTAACTGYAAGGTTGCAAGATCGAATCCCCGAGCTGACAAGGTAAAAATCAAGGCACTGGCACTGTTCCTAGGCCATCATTGAAAATAAGAATTTGTTTTTAACTGACTAGCCTAGTTAAATAAAGGTGAAAAAAACAAAAAATAAAATAAATCAAAATACATTTGAGATTCTTCAAAGTAGCCACCCTTTGCCTAATGGCAACTTTGCACACTCTTGACATGTGATTAAATATGACGATGTTTGCCTTTTTGTGCACAATGATTTTTGGCGACTAAACAGGTCAAATCATTTGGGCGCTAGACATTGATCATGAGTCGGATTTAGAGGATGACTATTAGTGACTCTTTTCAGGAAACTAGGCATATGTCACTTGTCACTACTTCACAGGAGAGCAATTTGAACWWAAWWWWTMTTTTAAATAAAAATGCGTTTTCTTTGTCAGAAATGCCTTCTGGAACATGTGAACTTTTACGTGCCTTAATAACAAACCTGTATGCCATCTGTAAATACGAATACAATTGTTAAATTACAAGCCTAGTAGGTTTAGCCATGGAAAAAGCCAGCAACCTTCCCTCTAGCCATGATTGGCTGAGATAATGAGTGGGCTGGACATGCCGAGAGATGAGTTCGAGAGATGATTGTTGGGAAAGGGCTCGTAAGTAAGCATTTCATGGTAAAGGCTACACCTTTTGTGTTGGGCGCATGTAACAAATACAAATGTATTTTATTTGATCTACGGGCATATTGGCTTTGTTCCAATGTGCTTTGATACAGTAATTGTAGTAACTGTCATTCCTTGTCTCCTCTCCTTTGATATTTGATCTCCTGACATTTGATCTTTTGATAGCAATATGGTGGAGACCTATCCAACATTAGGCTATAACTTGCAATGCAAATGGCTCTGAGATACTAATAATATTACGGCACAGATCATACACGTAACGTTAGCAAGTGAGCCCATCTTAATCTTTTCTTTTTATTGGCCAGTCTGAGATATGGCTTCATCTTTGCAACTCATACCAAGCGYTGATGCAACCAGTCAAGATGCTCTCAATGGTGCAACTGTAGAACCTTTGGAGGATCTGAGGGCACATGTCAAATATTTTCTGCCTCCTGAGGGGGAAGAGGTGTTGTCGTGTGTTGGTGTGTTTGGACCACGATAGGTCCCTAATGATGTTGACTTGCTCCAATACAGCCCTGTCAATGTGAATGGGGCGTGCTTGGCCCMCCATTTCCTGTAGTCTACGATCAGCTCCTTTGTCGTGCTGACYTTGAGGGAGAGGTTGTTGTCCTGGCACCACACTGCCAGGTCTCTGACCTTCTCCCTGTAGGCTGTCTCATCGTCGTCAGTGATCAGGCCTACCACCGTCGTTCACAAACTTAAGGATGATGTTGGAGTCGTGCGCAGTCACACAGCCTTTCAAAGCATTTCATTGCTACATACATTACCGTTCAAAAGTTTGGGGTCACTTAGAAATGTCCTTGTTTTTGAAAGAAAAGCTATTTTCTTCCATTAAAAAAACATCAATTGATCAGAAATACAGTGTAGACATTGTTAATGTTGTAAATTACTATTTAGCTGGAAACACCTGATTTGTAATGGAATATCTACATAGGCGTACATTGGCTCATTATCAGCAACCATCACTCCTGTGTTCCAATGGCACGTTGTGTTAGCTAATCCAAGTTTATCATTTTAAAAGGCTAATTGATCATTAGAAACCCCTTTTGCAATTATGTTAYCACAGCTGAAAATTGTTGTTCTGATTAAAGAAGCAATAAAACTGGCATTCTTTAGACTAGTTGAGTATCTGGKGCATCAGCATTTGTGGGTTCAATTACAGGCTCAAAATGGCCAGAAACAAAGAACTTTCTTCTGAAACTCGCCAGTCTGTTCTTGTTCTGAGAAATGAAGGCTATTCCATGCGAGAAATGGCCAAGAAACTTAAGATCTCGTAGAACGCTGTGTACTACTCCCTTCACAGAACAGCGCAAACTGGCTCTAACCAGAATAGAAAGAGGAGTGGGAGGCCCTGATGCACAACTGAGCAAGAGGACAAGTACATTAGAGTGTCTAGTTTGAGAAACAGACGCCTCACAAGTCCTCAACTGGCAGCTTCAATTAATAGTACCCGCAAAACACCAGTCTCAATGTCAACAGTGAAGAGGCGACTCCGGGATGCTGGCCTTCTAGGCAGAGTTCCTCTGTCCAGTGTCTGTGTTCTTTTGCCCATCTTAATCTTTTCTTTTTATTGGCCAGTCTGAGATATGGCTTTATCTTTGCAACTCAAAAAAATTGCTTTATTTTAAAAACAAGGACATTTCTAAGTGACCCCAAACTTTTGAAAGGTAGTGTATGTGAATGCTAKGTGGATAGTKATTTAGGCAGGTTACTTTGTCGTTCTTGGGCACAGGGACTATGGTTGTCTGCTTGAAACATGTAAGTATTATAGACTTGGTCAGGGAGAGGTTGAAAATGTCATTGAAAACACTTGCCAGCTGGTTAACGTATGCTCTGAGTACGCGTCCTGGTAATCCGTCTGGCCCTGCGGCCTTGTGAACGTCTACATGTGTCTACACATTTATTACTGCTGCCTGTGCTAGATGAATCATGTTTTGGGGTTAAATTGGAGACCATGTTTAATTGAATAGGGGCCAAACATTAAATTAACAAATTCTTCCCACCTAACAACAGCTGGGTGCATTTGTCGCTAACTGTGTGGCCCCAGTGGATGCATGCATAACGACTATATTTCAATGTCAGGAATATTGGCACCCCTCTCGCTATCGTACCACTGCCCATTTGTTACTTTTCCCCACATAAAATAACAGCTTGGATTTACAGCTGTGCATATGCTGCAGTTGACCAACTTCTTCCAAACCAATATTCTTTACAGGACTCTTGATGAATTGCTGCAATGCCAGCACAATTTTTTCACTTGTGATCTTGGAATGTGTTGGCGGGAAAAAAGGAACCAGTAAATTATTGSCCTGCTAGTTCTGCAGTGTGAGAAGTCAGTTTGTGGAAGTTCTGAACACCTGAGCCAATCCTTAATATCTGTGACCTTGACTGAGGACACTCTTCAGGTCTTTGTTTCAATTTTTTCTTCGGTGTGTCACTATTTTTAGTCCAAACTCTCAAGACAGACATGATGACACACTGCTTGGCCTATTCGAATAAGGCCATCCAAACATGGGAAGTCCGTGCCAAAAGCCCTGAATCCCTTTGCTTATTCATGGATCCAAAACGTAACATCTGGAACATTTCATAACACTGTCAGATTTATTTCTGCCGACTCTGTAACGCACTGGTTTGCTCTCCTCCGTCGTCGAAAAGCCAAGTGACAAATTAGAGAATGCCAGACGGCCCGCTTTCTTCCATGGTAATGGATCCTCACTGTGATAGTGCCACTCTGACGGATGGTTGAACAAATAGATTCCCCCCCCTGCTCCYGTGTGTGTGTCCCAAACATCCTCCCTGATCTTGTTTGTGACCCAAATATGACCCGTAATCTAGTACCTGGTGGAAAATGGATTCTCCCATGAACGACCTGCTTATTCTAAGTAGAACAGAATCTAACCTACTCGTATCTACTCCAATGTTTCTGAATCAGGTTCACTTTGGGCTTTAGCACAATTACTACACAGGGTGAATGATAGCTTCCAAGTAAGGAGTTGAGCAGGCTGACATTTTCCCCACCAATGTGTAATTACTCTACATTGGCTTGGTGTAACGGAGTTAAGCTCACTCCACAGCTAGCTTGAAATGTTGCTGATGGAGCTATCCAATTGGTCCCTTTTGAATAGCTCAATCGGTTTGCACGTTGTCGAGGAAGGCGGTCATGTTCGTTTGTGAACAGAGGATCACTAGTTTGAGCCCTGCATCGGGACAGAAACAGTGGAGGAAGATATACTGTAAGCAGCATACTGACCCCCGTTACATTGGCACACATTTTATTAAAAATAAGAATTTTTGATTCAACATACAATTGTAAGGCAATAAGCTGCAGTAGGAGTGTGTGTTTGCTCAACAAAATAGCATGAAGGTTGATTCAATGTACAATTGTAAGGCAACCAGCTGCAATATGATTGTGAGTTTGCTCAACATTTGGGCATATAACTGAACCAACATACATTTTCAAGTTTAATCGTGTGTTCACTCACCTTTTAATTTTTGGTTGAGTGAACATACAATTCAGCGTGATKATTTATTCTACCTTATTTGCATATTTCCCAGTGTAAAATTAAACTCTTTAAGACAATGCATTACATATCATAAGGCCTTTCTCCTAGTTAAACCCTAACGCAATGGTCTGAAACTRCTGGTTTACAGGCCACATCAAGCCTGCAAGTCACATTATGCTGGCTTGCAAAGTGATATGTAATTCCCATTGGAATCCAGCCAGAGTGAGGATATCCAACAATTTGAACTTTCAATCACACACAACCTGCATTGAGAATGACTGCCAGGGTAGGGAAGATTGATTAACATAATTCATGTAAACTGGAACAGTCATCTCAGTAACGGATGCAAAAAATCCAACTACTAACAGATTGGATTAGTTTAGAAAAATGTGTTGCCTTCCAAAGGCACACGTGAATTTGTAATTTTACTCAACAATCTTTTTCAAATGCAGCTCACTTCAAGCAGAGTTTGGTTGCCCTTTCCTGCAMTCAAATGACCTAGTGGCCTCATGGGTCGAACGTTGATCATATTTTTCATAATTTCATAATTATTATTAATAAACATTAAAAGAAATTAAACTCAGAAAAGCTGGTGTTTCTATGTCAAAGGGTTTTGTTATATTTCAGTCTTCTGTGATGTATATAAAGTGTAATAATGGGATGCAAACTCAAAATTGTATACATTTCAACTCTATATCTGACATGGTTCCCATAACCATGTGTGAGAGGTATATACTTTTGTTTCAAAGTAGYTTTGTTTAAGACGACCAAGAAACACTCTGCGTGACCCTGATTCAACCCACTGCAATGAAAATTAAGTAAACAAACTAACACATTAGCTCCAATTTTCATCCATTTGAAGTCCACTCAACTCACAAAATAACGCAGATTAAGCAAATGGTTAAGTTGACTTTTTACAGTGCATATACTATTGAATTAGATTGTATTTCGGTAGGAATCAGATGTAGTCAATCTGTTGTGTTTGTGTGCACCACGTTTAGCCACAGCATGTGTGTACTGCTTTCTGTCAGGCATTAAAGTGGTTTTATTGTGCTGGGTTTGTTGTTGGACAAGGCTCTCAACCAGTAAGCGAAAAATGAACTGCTGTCACATTATTTCAAAAACACTGAGCATGCTGATGACATGGAAATAATGCTCCATGGGGCTGTTTTTGAAACAACACACTTTGTTTTAATTATGGGCAGGTGTTAAGAATGACAGCGATGGCTACTTGCTCAATTGTATTACATGACAATTTAATTGTCTTGTGTGAGGCTATCGTGAATAAAATATGCAAGGTTTTGTACATGTCTTCTCAAATCACAGATGACATGTTTCCACTGGCCCAAGCAATTATTATAGAAGCAGATGATGAATTAAGGCATGTCAACAAGAACACCATTGATATCAAGGGACACACGTACAGTAAGAAGCTAGGAGTAGCACTTTGCTGCTCAGAATAAAGGGGGAATAAAACTGCATAGAAAACAACATAGAAATGTGTAGTACATATTGTTGTATATGTAATTATATCAACTCCACAGTAATAATTGAGCAATTCATTCAAATAACACTCATGTTACCTAGAAACGTGGAATTTCACACATATCTCTAAATGCTATATGGCTTATGATCTATATTGTATTTCCATGCACTTTAGAGCTACAATCAATATTAAAACACAACAGCATTGTGACTTCCGCTGCCTTTCTACACTGAACAAAAATATAAATGCAACATGTAAAGTGTTGGTCCCATGTTTCATGAGCTGAAATAAAAGATCACAAAAAGCTTATTTCTCTCAAATGCTGTGCACAAATTTGTTTACATCTCTGTTAGTGAGCATTTCTCCCTTTCCAAAATAATCCATCCACCTGACAGGTGTGGCATATCAAGAAGCTGATTTAACAGCATGATCATTACACAGGTGCACTTGTGCTGGGGACATAAAAGGCCACTATAAAATGTGCAGTTTAGTCACACAACACCATGCCACAGATATCTCAAGTTATGAGGGAGCATGCAATTGGCATGCTGACTGCAGTCATGTCCACCAGAGTTGTTGCCAGATAAATTAATGTTAATTTCTCTACCATAAGCCACCTCCAACGTTGTTTTTGAGAATTTGGCAGTACTTCCAACCGGCCTTACAACCGCAGACCACGTGTATGGCATCATGTGGGCGACCGGTTTGCTGATGTCAACATTGTGAACAGAGTGCCCCATGGTGGTGGTGGGGTTATGGAATGGGCAGGCATACGCTACGGTGAACGAACACAATTGCATTTTATTGATGGCAATTTGAATGCACAAAAATACAGTGACGAGATCCTGAGGCCCATTGTGAGTCCCATTTTTTTTTAAAGATATCTGTGACCAACAGTCCTGTGAAATCCATAGATTAAGTCCTAAGGAATTTATTTAAATTGACTGATTTCCTCATATGAACTGTAACTCAGTAAAATCAATGAAATTGTTGAATGTTACGTTTACATTTTTGTTCAGTATACATAGAAATATACAGACAATTAAATGACATTCTTCTCAAATATTAAACCTACAAAATAAGAAATTGACAAGCTTTGCAGCAAAAACACTTTACAAAAACCCATACCCGATGGAAACTTTTGATTACTCAAACAGTACATTATGCGCCAAGTTCTAAACAATTTAATACAGACAAGCTGTTACTCTGTCTCTTATACACATCTAGATGTGTATAAGAGACAGGTGTGTGTGTGTGTGTGTGTGTGTGTGTGTGTGTGTGTGTGTGTGTGTGTGTGTGTGTGTGTGTGTGTGTGTGTGTGTGTGTGTGTGTGTGAATTATTCATGTCCCCTAAAAAGTATCCGTTTTGTAAGCTAGAAACATTAATAATTTTAACTGGGGGTGAAGCAGAACAGAGGTGGTCTGATTTCAAAAATAAACTTAATCAGAATGCATTCCAAATTATAACTTTACACAGACTATAATGGTAACGTCCAAATGATAACTTCAACGTCAGTATTTTCATATTGGCAAAAGCCTAGTGAATCAAAGTTACTCAAAAAACTGCATTACATTTTAACAATTAAAACATTTGTTATAACATTTTTATTGTTTAATTGTCCAAATGGGTTTAAAGTGTTAATATGTGACTGCATGGATAAAACACAATACCAGAGTCCACCCTTATAAGCCCAAGTGTAAGGGGTGCATAACTGGTGGCAGGGAAGTCAGACGCAGGAGAGCAGAACTAGGTAATAGCCGGAGCAGTTTAATTCCAAAACCAACGGCATCAAGAAAATAACAACTTGGGTACAAAACCCGACGCGCACCAGTCAACATGTGCACAAGCACTTACAAACAAACAATACCACACAAAGACATGGGGGGAACAGAGGGTTAAATACACAACACGTAATGAGGGAATGAAAACCAGGTTTGTGGAAAAACAAGACAAAACAAATGGAAAATGATGGCTAGAAGACCGGTGACGTCGACCGCCGAACACCGCCCGAACAAGGAGAGGAACCGACTTCGGCAGAAGTCGTGACWCCAAGTAAGAGATATGCAGCTTCATTTATTTAATTAACTATTTTAATGACAATTGACGCTGTAATTGTGAAATAAAATGCTCTTCCTGGGTTAATGTCCCTCCATAATAAAAGTATTAAAAAAATATTAGGAGGAATTCAGTTGTAAAATGAAGGTATTGATATTTTRCCGGGATACAGTAGAGTTCAGTGACCTGTGGCTATTCCTCCCCCAAGCTTGCTAAGTCCAATATTTTGTATGGAACTCTAACATCCAGTGAATCTAAACATCAAGCATTCCCCAAATACTTTATGGTAGGCTAAAGCTTTACTCTCCCTTATCTTAACTTGCGACGCATGCACACATCTCAACTTTCTCTTAGATCATACAGGGACAAAATCCTAACTTGAGATTCATGCCTGCAACTCTCACTTTCACTGTTTCACATAAATCATGCATCAATGCCAATGGGAGATTTGCATGAAAATTCTAGTTAGTCACACATGCATATCGCAAGTAAGTATTAGGCCTGCATAGATAAAGAAAAAACATTTCACCGGACAGGTAGACCAATTTCTTAAATGTTTTGCTTCCTTGTTAAATATGCATGTAGCACGGGAGAATTGTACTTTCAGATAGATCGTTTCTGAGGATGGGATGACAAATACGTTTTGACAAGTAAGTTTCATAAGATAACGGTGATGTCCTGGAAAGTACTGAGTTGCCAACATTTTCTAGCCCAACCGCAGTGAAACACAGTAAAGCACTCTTGGCTTCATAACAAGCTCACCATAACCCATGAACAGCTTGTCGTCGGCAATATCAGTTGTCTTCGTACGTTTTAGTTGATTTATAACATTAAAAATGAGATAGTCTTTTGACTCAGTGTTTTAAATCATCCATAAGCACTTGCTCTGACACCACCATTATGTGGTCTGTGCAGAGTGCGTTCCATTATGTGTGGCAAAAATASAAATACCACAGATCAATGGTTTTACCCCTTAGAACTAGAGCTGCCTTCTCATTTTCCYACTGAATTCCCCTTAATTGATTTTATAACTAATACTAACTTCCTAATTTCAAAAGCATCGTTTAATTGCAGTGTTTTCAAAGTTGGAATATAAAGCCACACCTTTTGTTTGTACAATTACAAGGGTGAATGAATAGGCTTTTTATAGGGTGATAATTGTCTCTTGCCAGTGTTCGTTCATTGCTGTTGTTTGTCGTGATTTCATACTGTAGAGATCGTTATTCTTCACAGAAGTTATTATAAGCTCCATTTATTTGTAATACCACATGCAACAYCAGAAGTTACTGAAAATGCTGAGGAGGTAACAGAAGAGGGTAGCATATTATCAATGGCCATGCTTCACTGGTGTTCTAACTAGAGCTAGGTATTACCTCCAGCCAATGCATTTTCTTCGGGAGGATCTCAAAAGTTCCCTGTTAACTCAGCCCACAGAACAGAAATGTACAGTATCGACTGTATATATCATTTATTTCATTACATTGTAATGAGAGGAAATCAAATGATGAATGAATGGCTGATAATTGGCTTCAAATGCTTTACTAATATTAATATAAAAAAATAGGCATTGATGGGACACTTACAAATAAAATTAAAAACATGAATAAATACCATTGCATATGGAATTGGCAAGATAAAGATACAGGCAAGATAAGGATACAATAGTCCTGCAACGACTGCCTAGGTAGTAATGTTACAACCACCCCCAAAAGGTTTAACCCTTATTGGAAAGGGGGATACCATTGGGGGATACCAAAGGGGGATACCATTGCATATGGAATTGGCAAGATAAAGATACTGGCAAGATAAGTAGTACTGCAACGACTGCCTAGGTAGGAATGTTACAATCACCCCCAACTGAAAAGTGTCTTCCACATTTAACCCAACCCCTCTGAATCAGAGAGGTGCGTGGGGCTGCCTTAACCGACATCCACAGCACTCAGGGAACACCGCCTTGCTCAGGGGCAGAATGACATATTTTTACCTTGTCAGCGTGGGGATTCGATCTAGCAACCTTTCGATTTACTGGCTCTAACCACTAGGCTACCTTCCGCCCCCGAGCAGTGATTAGCAGGTCTGCCTAGGCAAGGTTCAATACAGTACTGACGAACAATGATCATTCCTCATTATCAATACTAAGATGACTCATTACTCATTATCATTACTAAGATATGCAACCCATTTCGGGATAGCTCTCCATGTTGTTGTAGTTGTATACTATGCAAGAGTAGAAACAAGGGTAGTAGTGTCACGAGTTAGTATAGATCATTCCCCTGTTGCACTAACATCATCATTACTGCAGAACTCATTAGCCCACAGCTCGTAATTTATTCCAAAACAAAGCCCTATCAAATCAAAACAACGCACGTTTGATGAGTTAAATCATAACAAAGTTTCAATTGCAACATTACAAATCAAACTCATTATCCAAATCATGATCTTTAGTGGAAACTGTCATGAGCAACTAGATTGAGACATATACTCTCAAGTTTATTCATGTCAGCTTTTTGATTCACAAGGACGATTAATAAAAGTGGAAATTCGATCAAGTTAATATTTTMGGTTTTGTTCGTCACCTTTTAAAATTGTATCTGATATATTTCAATTATGTGTGTCACTCAGAGCCTTTAGTCAAAATCAGTAGACGACCACTAAAGATTATGTTGTRACATCGGTAAAACCACTCCCTTCAGCTCTATTGAGGTTGATGATACCATGATTGTTGACGAGCAAATTCATTTAATTGGAAACCAAGAGATCAATTCCTGGTCCAAAATTAGTATTTTGGTGTTTTCAAGGTTGATGTCCATAGATCTCATGAAAAGAAATTAAGCTTTTATTGAACTTATGACAAAGCTGTTGCCAAAGGGAGGGTGGATGACTTTGCAGGGCATAAATCAAGGCAAATAGCTGAACAACTCCCATTTTATTGGCTGAGCAGGTTGCTCAATATCGGCAAGTGCAAGTTGCTGAGCTCTGATGGAGATGAAATATTCCCAAGAGCCTAAATAGGCTTTACCGTCCTTTTCAGGTGCAGTGGGGAATGAGACACGGATCACTACAGTCTTAGAAAAAAGGGTTCCAAAAGGGTTCTTCAGCTGTCCCCATAGGAGAACCCTTTTTGGAACTCATAGAGAACACCTTTTTTTCTAAGAGTGTAATGACCTGCCTTGCACAACTGAAACTGTATATGCCAAAAACAAAGGGCCCTATAGACAAGATCTATAGTATATATCAAGGACTCATGGCACTCAGGAAGGGATTGCCTAGCCCTGATGTGATCTCGTATTCACAGTGTGTCAAAAGAAAGTCATTATATGCACTTAACCAGACTCAGGTTCACCCTATCTGCTCCAAGAGAGCTTTGCTAGTCTGCCATTTTCAATATCATACCCTGAGGCAGTGCTGATGCTGTGAAATGTGCTGTGAAAGTACTGGGAGAATCCCCCAACTCTCTTCTATTCAAATGATTTCCCTTAGTGTCTAAACTGAGAGGGGTTACTCGGACTGACATTGTTCTGACAACAAGCAGTTGAATGGCTTAAAACATGTGCTAAGGCTATTAGCGCTGACATTCTCTTTTATTCTAATTTGAACTTTTACACGGTGAGAACAGTTAGTCCCCCTTTAGTACCTTAAGAATTTGATCAATTACTGTATTATCATCCTGCCCTCATAACAGGTGTTTTAACTACAGATGGA
>NC_036855.1:50624042-50728972 GCF_002910315.2 Salvelinus sp. IW2-2015
ATTTGCTCTTGTCACCACAATTACTTGAACCATACAGAAGGGTTTCATGCTGTGTTGTGTTGTTTTGATTTGACACAAACCTGTAGTTTTTAATTTAGCCCAAAAAGTTGAATGTCTTTGCCGTGTTTCTTCAGTATTAATTTAACAGCCTTGTTGAAAACAGAATTGGATTGCATTGGAGTGGATTTTTTAGCACGGCTTCTTCTTTTCACATACAGGCCAGTAATGTCAAGTGAATCCAATGTCTGTTGATCCCTTGTGTTTTTCCAAGTATTTTGGGCATCATGTTATGGTTATGCTTCTCCCAGCAGGTTTGGGGAGTTCTCTCGTCTTGTGGAGTGTGAGAGATGGGGGGATTGGGGGGAATGTTAAGGAGAGACTCAGGAGCTGGATGGGTGGGGGGGGACTCTTCGAAGTGTCAGTCCACAGAGTACCAGAAAGTATGAAATAAGAAATGCAACATAACGAATTATGAATATATCTGAATTAATATTATGATTGAATGTTTATACCTGTACCTGTAACCTCTAATTGAAAAATGCTTAAACTAAATAAAAAGCTCAGTTTACCAAAAATTAAAAAATTCTCACACAAGAAATGGTTAATTGACCACAAAATTCTATGAATTTTTGCAATTGGCCATCTCAGACTTGAACCCATTTTGAAACCGGGTGGTTTGAATTAAGACAGCAGTACATAAGCGTACATGAAGGATATCAAGGATATGGAAAGATATTCTGTATGGAGGAATTGTCATAGATTCCTCCCAAATTTGTTTCCCCAAATCTTCATAAAAATATTTTTGAAAAGGGCTCAGTGCCGTTATCCGTTACAAAGGTGAGGTATTGAAAGGCTTTGAAAAAAAGAGGCCGCAATAATCTCTTAATTTATTACAGATCTCTTTTCTTTGAGCAAATGTATTTGTAGACAATAATTAATTTCCCCCATGTTTTCTTTTACATTACAGTATAGCTGAGTATTTGTTTTTATTTCTTTTATTTAGTATTCATTACCCAACTTCTCTTATTAAGGAATCCCAATAATTTTGGACTTGAATTATACGGCAGCAATGTACCATAAATGTAATCTCTCTCGGGAAAAAGCATTTAAGCTGGCACTTGTCCTGTATAGTTGATGCTGCCGCTTTTAACACGGCTCGGTTTGAATCGCAGCCTTATGTCCCAATACAACAGAAAGTCCAGAACCACAATTCCAGAAGCTAAGAAAGTATCTACCCTCTTAGAAAAAGGGTTCCATCAAGGGTTCTTCGGCTGTCCCATAGGAAAATTCTTTTTTGGTTCCAGGTAGAAAACTATTTTTGGTTTTCATGTAGAACCCTCTGTGGAAAAGGGTTTTACATGGAACTAAAAGGTTTCTTCAAAGGGTTTTTAAAAATTAATATGTGTACAGGTACATGTACATATAATGTTAAATGTGAAATTTGGGCTTTAGTTAGGTGGGGTAAATTATTAGGAATCAAGAGTGGAATTCAACCTAATAACACAACATGGTTTGATGAGACTTGGAAAAGACCACAGTATGATAATTATGTGACAAATACTGAATAGCTAAATGGTTGATTTATACGCCATTACAAAGCTTCAGTGATTGGGTCGAAGAACCGTTTTAGGTTCTAGATAGCAGTGTACTGTGGAAACAAATATCATGGATCTTCCTCACTTAATTAGTAGTTATTTCATATAAAAGCACCAAATGATTTGATTCACTTTGTTATCACTACCTACAGCACAGGAACAAAGTCTTCATAAAAGTACCAGATAAAAGCATATGCAATTTCCCGTTCAAATGAGTTAACATCTGCTATTCCCAACATGCTTTAAGCAAACTCGGACATGTAGCTCGGCTGCAAGCAGGAAGGTTGTTGAAAGAGAGTAGCTAGAACGTGTATGTTTTAACAAACCATACCGCATAGATGTATCTTTCATGATAGAAACACAGCGGTCGATTACTCAAAGGGAATTTTCAAGGCACTTATTTCTCCACCCCTAATTGTTGTGAGGTGATGTCACCTTGACAAATATCAAGCAACATAGAGCCTTGGGTGAATCGCACAATCTCCAGCTGACCTGCGGGGTCACTGGAATTCTCGACAGGACTGGACAGTGCATCGTAGCGTCTACCTTATCTAATTATACAACAGCTTAGGGAGCTCCCCATTCTCCACGCTCCTCTCTCTCACGGGGCCTTATATCCAATCCTTTTCATATTCCTTTTATTCAAAGCAGCCTTTATAGCTTGCGCCATCATCATCCCAAGCTGGAGAAGAAGGAGAGGAGGCGTGGTTCTTTTTTGAGCAAGAAAATAGGCGGCTGCCTTCTCCAATCTCAACATCTATCGGTGAATGTGTCAGTGAGATTGCATCATTTCCTGTGTTTAGTTGTTTCTGAGTTTTCTTGGCGAGAGGAGTGTGTGGAACAGAGCGCCCCATGACAGAAGTTGGTTGCATGCAGGATGTACTCATGGCAGTGTGTGTGTGTGCGCTTGCGTGCGCTTGTATGTAAGAGAGAGAGGAAAGAAAGGCATGTGATCCTTTTCACATTCATATAAAATAGCCAACAGTGGGATCCATATGATCATTGGCTTTATGCAAGTCATTTCGAAACTGAGAAGCACTACACATTACACAAAGTCTAAATATTTCTGACCAACTAAAAGGCCTATGATCATGTACATCTCTCATCTATGGAAAAGTCAGGCAGGAGGTCTGTAATGGCATTTACTGTGTTAAGACTAATAAAGGCCTGAGGTGCTCAATTTTCAACCAATAGACAGTACATGAGCTAGGATGTCAATGATGCAAAAACTTGCCCCTTTTCATGGATAGGTAACACTTGAACTGGTTGGTTAACTACCTGCAGATTCATGCAGGGTAGTGACATTATGAGTTGGTATTATAGCTCATTGTTTAGCTAGCTAGGTACATGTTTTAAACGAAAGACTCCACTATCATTTCAATAGAATGTTCCATGATGTCACGCGACAACTGTCGATAGACGTAGCTGGTAAATTCGCTCTGGCTATCTACTCGATTTCAGAGGCACTCTCGTTCTGAGTGTGCCAAGCACAGAATAACTGATGAATTTAAAAATGCTCAACAGCCGTTGAATAATAGCCGTTGTCAGTAAACGTCGGCAAAAAGCATAATTAAATTATTGCCAGCAGCACAGTTGCAGTCACCAACGCTCTGGATAACATAAAACAGCTAACAGCTCTGATGGCACAGTAAAAATGGTCAGAGTCAGCTGTTCTCTCATTTGTGTCTGGAATAGCTACCAAGATCAGCCAATGTTAAGCCATTTAGCATGGGTGCTTGACTGCTGTTGTTAGGTCAGAACCTCGGAATAACACCTCCTCGGACAGAGCGTCCAGGTGTGCGCTATGAACTACAACTGACAATCTGACAAGCCGTCTGGTTTACTAATGCCCAAGCACACTCTGGCACACTAGATTAAATTTACGAGGGGCGGTAGCATTGTTGGACAAATCTCTGAATGTTCTTGAGTGGCCCAGCCAGAGCCCGGACTTGAACCCAATTGAACATCTCTGGAGAGACCTGAAAATAAGCTGTGTAGTGATGCACCGGGGTCTCCCACTCCTCTTTCTATTCTGGTTAGCAGCCAGTTTGCCGCTTTTTGAGCCTGTAAATCGAACCCACAATGCTGAGGCTCCAGATACTCAACTAGCTCTAAAAAGGCCAGTTTTATTGCTTCTTTAATCAGCCAAACAGTTTTGAGCTGTGCTAACATAATTGCAAAAGGGTTTTCTAATGATCAATTAGCCTTTTAAAATGATAAACTTGGATTAGCTAACACAACGTGCTGTTGGAATACAGGAGTGATGGTGCTGATAATGGGCCTCTGTACGCCTATTTAGATATTTCATTAAAGAATCAGCTACCATCAGCTTATACACTAGTCATTTACAACATTACAATGTCTACAAATGTATTTCTGATCAATTTGATGTATTTTAATGGACAAAAAATTGAATTCTTTAAAAACAAGGACTTTCTTAAGTGACCCCAAACTTTTGAACGTAGTGTAGTGTAAATGTGGATATTTCATGATATTTTTTTATTTTTATACCTTTACAGAATATTTCTAAAACCTGTTTTTGCGTTGTCATTATTGTGATATTGTGTGTAGATTGATGAGGAATATTTTTTTTTAATATCCTATTTTAGGATAAGTGCTGTAATGTACCAAATGTGGAAAAAGTCAAGGGTTCTAATACTTTCTGAATGAACTGTATATGGGTAAATTTTTTCAGCTGAATAGAATACTAGTGGTGTGTGTGTGTGTGTGTGTGTGTGTGTGTGTGTGTGTGTTGTGTGTGTGTGTGTGTGGTGTGTGTGTGTGTGTGTGTGTGCTGTGTGTGTGTGTGTGTGTGTGGTGTGTTGTCACTTTCCATCCATTAAAATTCCACTATTTTTTCCATCTGTAGTTAAAACACCTGTAATGAGGGCAGGATGATAATACAGTAATTGATTCAAATTCTTTAAGGTACTAAAGGGACTAACTGTTCTCACCGTGTAAAAGTTCAAATTAGAATAAAAGAGAATGTAGCGCTAATAGCCTTAGCCATGTTTTAAGCCATTCAACTGCTTGTTGTCAGAACAATGTCAGTCCGAGTAACCCTCTCAGTTTAGACACTAAGGGAAATCATTTGAATAGAAAGGAGTTGGGGGATTCTCCCAGTACTTCACAGCACATTTCACAGCATCAGCACTGCGCTCAGGGTATGATATTGAAAATGGCAGGACTAGCAAAGCTCTCTTGGAGCAGATAGGGTGAACCTGAGTCTGGTTAAGTGCAATATAATGACTTTCTTTTGACACACTGTGAATACGAGATCACATCAGGGCTGGCAATCCTTCCTGAGTGCCATGAGTCCTTGATATATATATAGATCTTGTCTATAGGGCCCTTTGTTTGGCATATACAGTTTCAGTGTGCAGGCAGGTCGATTAACTCTTTAGAAAAAAGGTGTTCTCTATGAGTTCCAAACAGGGTTCTCCTATGGGGACAGCTGAAGAACCCTTTTGGAACCCTTTTTTCTAAAGACTGTAGTGAATCCTGTCTCATTCCCCACTGGCACCTGAAAAGGACGGTAAAGCCCTATTTTAGGCTCTTGGGAATATTTCATCTCCATCAGAGCTCAGCAACTTGCACTTGCGAATATGAGCAACCTGCTCAGCCAATAAAATGGGAGTTGTTCAGCTATTGCCTTGATTTATGCCTGCAAAGTCATCCACCCTCCCTTTGGCAACAGCTTTGTCATAAGTTCAATAAAAGCTTAATTTCTTTTCATGAGATCTATGGACATCAACCTTGAAAACACCAAAATACTAATTTTGGACCAGGAATTGATCTCTTAGTTTCAATTAAATGAATTTGCTCGTCAACAATCATGGTATCATCAACCTCCATAGAAGCTGAAGGGAGTGGTTTTACCGACTGTGACAACATTAATCTTTAGTGGTCGTCTACTGATTTTGACCTAAAGGCTCTGAGTGACACACATAATTGAAAATATTCCAGATTACAATTTTTAAAAGGTGACAACAAAACCCAAATATTAACTTGATCGAATTTCACTTTTATTAATCCTCTTGTGAATCAAAAAGCTGACATGAATAAACTTGAGAGTATATGTCTCAATCTAGGTTGCTCATGACAGTTTCCACTAAAGATCATGATTTGATAATGAGTTTGATTTTGTTAATGTTGCAATTGAAACTTTGTTATGATTTAACTCACTCAAACGTGCGTTGTTTTGATTTGATAGGGCCTTTGTTTTTGGAATAATTACGAGCTGTGGGGTAAGGAGTTCTGCAGTAATGATGATGTTAGTGCAACGGAATGATCTATACTAACTCGTGACACTACTACCGTTTTCTTACTCTTGCATAGTATACAACTACAACAACATGGAGAGCTATCCCGAAATGGGTTGCATATCTTAGTAATGATAATGAGTAATGAGTCATCTTAGTATTGATATGAGGAATGATCATTGTTCGTCAGTTACTGTATTGAACCTTGCCTAGGCAGACCTGCTAATCATGCTCGGGGGCGGAAGGTAGGCCTAGTGGTTTAGAGCCAGTAAATCGAAAGGTTTGCTAGATCGAATCCCACCGCTGACAAGGTAAAAAATATGTCATTTGCCCCTGAGCACGGCGGTTGTTCCCGAGTCTGATGGATGTCGGTTAATGCAAGCCCCCCGCACCTCTCTGATTTCAGAGCGCGGTTGTGTTAATGTGGAAGAGCACTTTCAGATTGGGGTGATTGTAATCTACAATTGTAATGAATGAAATAAATGATAATATACAGTCGATTACTGTACATTTTCTGTTCTGTGGGCTGAGTTAAACAGGGAACTTTTGAGATCCTCCCGAAGAAATGCATTGCTGGAGGTAATACTAAGCTCTAGTTAGAACCACCAGTGAAGCATGGCCATTGATATATGCTACCCTCTTCTGTTACCTCCTCAGCATTTTCAGTAACTTCTGCTGTTGCATGTGGTATTACAAATAAATGGAGCTTACTATATAACTTCGTGGAAGAAACGATCTCTTACAGTATGAAATCACGAACAAACAGCATGAACGAACACTGGCAAGAGACAATTATCACCCTATAAAAAAGCCTATTCATTCACCCTTGTAATTGTACAAACAAAAGGTGTGCTTTAATATTCCAACTTTGAAAACACTGCAATTAAACGATGTTTTTGAATTAGGAAGTTCAGTATTAGTTAATAAAATCAATTAAGGGGGAATTCAGTTGGAAAATGAGAAGGCAGCTCTAGTTCTAAGGGGTAAAACCATTGATCTGTGGCTATTTGTATTTTTGCCACACATAATGGAGACGCACTTCTTGCACGAACCACATAAATGGTGGTGTCAGAGCAAGTGCTTATGGATGATTTAAACCACTGATCAAAAGACTATCTCATTTTTAATTTATAAATCAACTAAAACGTACGAAGACAACTGATATTGCCGACGACAAGCTGTTCATGGGTTATGTGAGCTTGTTTATTGAAGCCAAGTAGGCTTTACTGTGTTCACTGCGGTTGGGCTAGAAAAATGTTGGCAACTCAGTAACTTTCCAGGACATCACCGTATCTTATGAAACTTACTTGTCAAAACGTATTTGTTCATCCCATCCTCAGAAACGATCTATCTGAAAGTACAATTCTCCGTGCTACATGCATATTTACAAGGAGCAAACCATTTAAGAAATTGGTCTACCTTGTCCGGTGAAATGTTTTTCTTTATCTATGCAGGCTATACTTACTTGCGATATGCATTGTGTGACTAACTAGAATTTTCATGCAAAAACATCCCATTGGCATTGATGCATGATTTATGTGAAACAGTGAAAGTGAGAGTTGCAGGCATGAATCTCAAGTTAGGATTTTGTCCCTGTATGATCTAAGAGAAGTTGAGATGTGTGCATGCGTCGCAAGTTTAAGATAAGGGAGAGTAAAGCTTTAGCTACCATAAAGTATTTGGGGATGCTTGATGTTTAGATTCACTGGATGTTAGAGTTCCATACAAATATTGGACTTAGGCAAGCTTGGGGAGGGAATAGCCACAGGTCACTGAACTCTACTGTATCCCGGGAAAATATCAAATACCTTCATTTTACAAACTGAATTCCTCCGAGATTGGTTGGAAACTTGATTGATGGGGGCATTTATAACCCAGCGAAGGGAGCATTTGGATTTGGCAAATTACAGCGTCAAGTGCATTAAAATAGTTAATTGAAATAATTGAAGCTGGCATATCTGCTGGACAGGGGATCAGATCTGACCGAAGTCGGTTGCCTCCCGCTTGCGGCGGGTCCGCGGGTCGACGTTCGCACCAGGCTGCTGAGCCAGTCATTGGCCATTGTGTGCTGTGTCCACCAAACCGGTCGGCATTGCCCTCATGCGTGTTGGTGATTGTAACCCTCGTCGCCCCCATGCTGTGGGTGGGATTGTTGGTTGGGAAGGGCGTGCAAATGGACTGTGGCGCGCGGGTGGTACCCAAGGTTATTTCTGGGATTGGGGCCGTTTGTTTGGGGGAAGTAACTTGCGGCTCCGGGGCTAACCTCAGTTTCGCTCTGCCGGCGTACTGACTTCCCGGCCAACCAGGATGGCACCCTGTACACTAGCGAGTTATAGGTAGGGACTGCGGATGTAGTATGCCACGGCAGGTCACATAGAACACGGAAACCATATGGGGACAATAAAACAATGAAAAAGTGGGATAACAAATGTTGGAATGGTAAAAATGGTTAAGCCAGTATTTGGGGGGAGTGAACGGGGAATTGGCCAGCTTGCCAACATGGAATACTGGACGGGGAATTACATGGGTGGGACCATGTATGAGTGCGGTAGAATGAGAATGTGGAAGCATCGGAAGTTGAATTTGGGAGGGAAATCAGACCACCCGAGGCTGCGGCACCCCAGTGGAATTATAGAGGAGATGTTTCTAGCTGACAAAAACGGATGACTTTGGAGGGACATGATAGATAGGCACACACACACACACCACCAACACACCCACACACAACACACACACACCCACACACACACAACACACACACACACACAAACACACACACACACCACACACACCACACACACACACACACAACACACACACACACACACACAACACACACACACACACACCACACACACACACGCACGCACGCACGCCACGGGGCCGCACGAAGGAACAGCGGGCGGGAGTAAAGGGGGGAGAACGTCGGGCGCAGAAGGTGGACCTGGTGCAGAACGCAAAAGGGGCCAGCGGGGGAGGGGGGTGAAAAGGCTGGGGTGGCGTGCAAAGGGGGGCCAAGGGCGTAGGTTGGGAGGGGAAGATGGGAGAAAGAAGGGCATGGAAGGGGCGGGAGAGGGCGGAGGCAGAGAACGGAACAAAAAAGGGAAACGGAACAGGCAACAAGGGCAGGGAGAAGGGGAGGAGTACAGGGCAAGGAGGAGGAAAAGCAGGCAAGTTGAAAGGAAAGGCCGAGAGGGACGGAAGCGAGGGAGGGCACCAGGACGTTTGGGGGCCACAGAGAGCGGCAAAAAAAGGGGACGCACAAAGGGGGCCGCAGGAGCGCGGCCACGGAGGGGGGCAATGCAAAGGGACCAGACAAGAAGGCAAGGGGGCGTGCACCGGCGAGCGGGTGCCGGCCCAGCATAACCCAACCACACACCAGTGGGAGGCACGCGGGGCACAAGGGGGACAGCAGCAAACCGGGCGCGCCACAGGAGGCGCAGGACACGGGGGGCTGCAGGGGAAGGAGCCGGGGGACAGGACGTGCCAAAGGCGCAAAAACAACGGGGGAGGGGGGGGGAGAGAAGGAAACCAGGAAGGAGCGGGCAACAACGGGGGGGACAGGACTGCAGGCAGCAGGCCAAGGGCAGGCCCCGCAGAACGGGAGAAGAGCGGGGCAGGGTTGTCGGGGGGACGAAACGGACAGGGGAGGGTCCGGGGAGGGCCCAGCCCAGCACAAGGGCACCTGGGAAGGAGCAGGCGGGTAAAGCAGCGGCGTGGAAGAGGCCAACCGGGCAGGGGGGAGGAGAGGAGGGGAAAGTGGAAAAGGGGAGAAGAAGAAGGCGCACTACAGAAGGGAAACAAAGGGGGCACAGCAGGGGATGAGAAAGAAGGCGGGGGGAGCGGTAGGGCAGCGCAGGAAACAGGGAACCAACACGGGACAGGGGGCAGTGACGAGGGGGGCAGGGGAGAAAAGGGCAGCGAAAGGCACAGGCTGGGGGGTGAAGAGGAGGGGAGCAGCGCGGAGGGCAGCGAAGACAAGAGAGAAGTCAGAAGCCAGAGAGCAGGGAGAAAGATGGGGGAAAGTCCACGGGGCGAGGGAAAGGAGGGGAGGGAAGGAAGGGCGCAAGGAAGGACGGGGGAGGGGAGAGAAGGACAGGAGACAACAAAGAGGACGGGACACCAGGGCGAGGGGGGGCGGGCAGGTGAGTCCCCACCGGGATGGCGGAGAGCACAAAGGGCGACGCCGAGCGGCGAACGGACGGGCAGGGGGGGCCCCGTGGAGAGCAAGGGGCCGTGGCGGGGGGACAGGCCGGAATTGGGCAGCAGCGGGCGGCGAGAGAAGTGCGGGGCCAGGGGGAAAAACAGGGCAGCGGCGGAGGAGTGGAGAAGAAAGGGACAAAACCGGGCAGAGTGGGAGGCACGAGAGCCGCACACAAGACAAGGAAGGGCAGGCGAAGACAAAGGGAGCAAGTAGCCAGCGCGGGGCAGGCGAACACCGGCCCAGAAGGAAAACAAAGGGGGGGGGCACAAAACAGCCCCCAGGGAGCAGGAGGCCAGGCGAGCAGGCAGGCGCAGGGGGTGGGAAAGAAGGACAGCCAGGGGCAGGGGCGCGGGCGGCGGGGGAGAGCCGGGGCCAACAACAAACCCAGCACAAGAGAAAAACCACCGGGAATGCCGGACAGAAGCAGGACACACATGCGGTGGCGAAACGGGGGGGCACACAAACACAACAGGAGGGGACGACAGGGGGCCGACCCGAAAGACACAGCTGGAAGCAAGAGGGAGAGGCACGGGGTAAAAAGGCAACGGAACCAGGGGCGGAAGCGGCGGAGGGGGGAGGGGAGGGCGGACGGGCAAAGGGAGGAAAAGGGGAGCGAACGGGGGAGGGGGGGGACGGAAGGGGCAGGGCAGTGGGAGGGAAGCAAGGGGCACGCAGAGGGTGTGCGGGGCGCGGAAACAACCGACGGGGAAACAAACAGGAGAGACCGCGACACAAGGGGGAGGGGAACCAGGGCAGAGAGAGAGGGAAAGGGAGACAAGGGGGAGGGGGCAGGCCCAGGAGCGACACGGAGAGAACAGCACAGAAAGACGGAAAGAGAACAAAACCCGGGGACATGAAGAAACACCAGCGGGGCGGAGGGAAGGGCTGGGAACGGGGGAGGAGAGAAGGAGGGAAAGGAGGAAAGGGAGCAACGGGCGGGACCCCAGGAGGGCCCAGAGGGCAGGGGGAAGGCAGGAAATGGCAACCAAACGCGGCGGGAAGGACGGAAAGGGGAAAAGAGGGGGGAGGGGAAAAGGACAAGGCACGGGGGCCGGGGGAAGGCCAACACAGGGGGCGAAAACGAAAGTCCAAGCGGGGAGGAGGGGAGGGGGGCAGCCGGGACGGAAGGACGGGGCCAAGGACAGGAGGAGGGTAAGCAAGCAGGCCCGGACCCGGGCAGGCAGTCGCCAAGGCATGGGGGGGGGGGGAGGGAAAGGGCAAAGGGGGGGAGAGCCGCACGCGAGGGCGGGAGGCCAAGGGGAAGTACAGAGCACGGGGCAAGCCAGCAGAAGGGACGGCAGGCTGGAGGTGGCCGGGGAACCAGGAAGGGGCCAGACCCAGGGGGTAGGGGGAGAGGGGAGAAAGGCCGGAGGAGAGGGAAGGCAGGGTCGGAGAAGGAAGGGGGACATCGGGCGAAAAGAGGCAAAGAGGGAGAAGAAAGGAGCACAGCGGAGGGGAGGGGCACGCAACAAAAGGAAAAGGGAGGAACACACGAAGAACGGGAAAAGGGAGTGGGGGCAGAGGGCAAGGGGGAGCAAACGCCAAGCAGAGGGCAGCGGGGGGCCGGACAAGGGGACAGGGAAGCCAACCGCGGCGAGGGGGGGAGCAAACACACACGCCGGACGTCAGCGGAGGGCCGGACAATGGGGAGAGCAATAAGGCGGAGGGGAAGAAAGGGGGTCCAAAGGGGAACGGGGGCCAGAGGCCGGCGGAACAGGGAAGCGGCCGCCACGGGGGCGGGCCCGGGCAGGGCGAAACGACGGGAGCCGCGGGGCACAAACGAACAGGACCGGCCGGCCGCGACAACGGGCAAAACCGCATGGAGCGAGGCAAAAGGGGACGCCAAGTGGAGGAGCGCCAGCAGCAACAGGGGCAAGCGAGCGGGGGAGGGAGCGTAACGCCGGGACACCAAGCCAGGGAGGATGAAGGACACGCAGGGGGGGGAACAAGGGCAGCCGGCGCAACAGCACGGACGGGGAACGGCGAGCAGGCACCCGGGGTCCAGGAAGGGGGCGAAGCCACAAGGGCAACCGGAGCGGAAACCAGCGGGCAGGAGAGCGCAGGGAGGGGACGGGCGGGGGCGACGCGAGGACACGAACGCAGTGCGGGCAGGGAGCAAGCCAGGGCCACCATGGGACGAGCAGGCGGGGCAGAGGGGGGGCACAACACAAGAGAGGAGAGGAGGGGGGGGACACACACCAGAGAGCGGGGGGGGAAGCAGAGGGCTACCAGCCGGCAGCACGGGCACGAGCACAGGGGAGGAGCCAGGACAGGGAAGAAAGCGGGTCCGGCTGGCAGGCGCGAAGGGCACGGGGCGGGGCGACGACGGAGGAGAGCAACCAAGGGGGACAGAGGCGGCAGAAAGAAAGCGGGACCATGGGTAGGGAAAGGAGGCAGAGGGGACGGGGGGGAGCCAGAGGGAAGAAGCAAAGGGAGCAGGCGGGGGGCAGGGACGGCCAGGGGGAGGGGCGGAGGGCCTGAAGAGGCCAAGGCACGGGGCAGCAGGGCGGGCGGAGCGTGGGGAGCGCGCGCGGGGCCGCCGCCGCCGGGTGGGGGGGGAGAGAGAGCAAACGCGCAAGACAGACAGGAGGACCCACGCGGTGCCGAGGCGAAGAAAGGCCAGCCAAACAGGAAGGCCGGGCCAAATGCCCGGAATGCCACGGGGACGCGACCGCATGTGACTGAGGACTTTCCTACGCAAAACGGGTAACAGCGCGTGGAAACAGGGCAGAAACGGGCAGAGGAGGGCTGGCCGACCGGGACCGCACGGGGGGTACTGCGCCCGCCGGGCGGCGAAAAAGCCCCAAGGGACAAGGGATCTGCCTTTTAATACAGATCATATTCCCGTGCCCACGTCATACGTGATCTCTTCCTCGCGTGGTCTGGCCAGGCTGATGCGATATGGGATGCGCACTGGTGTGAGAGGGCCACGACGGACGCCCGAAGGGGGATGATGAAGGAACAAAAAGAGAGGCCCCCCCCGGCGCTACGGTTTGAATGGGGTGTGGTGGCCCAAATACAGCTCGCTTCCGTGTCAACGCTGTTGTGGTGGTGGCGGTATTACCCATAAGAAGGACCCCGTGAGGCGAGACGGGGGAAAAGGCGCGGTCGCTCCCACGGAACTGCACCCTGCGGAGGCGAAGGAGAACAGAGCGAACCGACGCGGAGCGACGCCAGGGGGGCAGAAGCAGGGGCAACGGGGGGCGGGAGCACAAGGACGACACAGGGGAAGAGAGCACGCGACCGGAAGGGAGGGGTAGTAGGCGGACAGGTGGCCCCCACCAACAGGTGAATGTACGCGCCCTGGGCGCCGGGTGGTGATCGGGCGCCGAGGCGCTTCGCCACAGCGAGCGGGAATAGGTGGGCTGGTCCTAGTTTTGGAGCTGTATGTTCCCTATTTTAGGGGCCGGGAAGAGTCTCAAGCGGCACGGGGGCGATGGAACGTTGTTCTGTGTTTGCTTTTATGTTGTTTTGTGTCTGGGTGGGGAACATCGGTTAGCACGATGTGTGGAGTCCCGGCATGTCGGACAGCACAACGTAGGGGGAGGACAGAAGAGACTGGAGTAGCGTAGCTCAGACGGGACCCCCGGGACTATGGGCACTACGGGGTAGGGAATACTGTAAGTTAGGGGGAGGTCAACTAGTACCTAAGGGTAAGGCAAGAAGCGTGCAGGTAGGAGGGGGAAGGTGGGTCGCAAACCCCAAAGTAGCAGGAAGCGGGGGAGGCAGGGACCAGGGAGCAAGTGCAACCAGCGGCCAAGTAGGGAGGGGATGGGGCTGCGTCAACGTGGGGCACAGAACGGAACCAACCTAGCACGGTGCCAGGCGGAGGTCGGCGGGGGCGAGGTCTCGTATTTTATTTTTCAACCTTTATATTTAATTTACACTCATCTCCCTTTAGTCTCAATTTTTCATCACATCACTTCTCTCAATATTATTTTTATCTTCTCATACACTTCTATTTCCTCTCATATTTCCCTACGTCACCGCATCAACCTCCACCTTATATTTCAACTTTACAAAACCTTCTGTTTCCAAATACTCATTATTTACTAATTCCTACACCCTTTTCCTACACTCTCAATTCCCCTTTCCTCTTCCTACATTTCAACACCCCAGCCCTTCCTTTCCCTCACCCCTCACTTCTCACATCCATCTCTCCTCCATTTTATCTCCATCTTTTCTTTTCACACTCACTTTAAACTCCCCATCTTTCTTTCCATCGCCTCTTTCCTCCTCTCCCTTCTCTCCTCCCCCCGCTCCCTTCTCCCTCTTCATCTTCCCTTATTTATCCAACACTTTCTCTTATTTGCCTTTTCACCACTCTGAACAACATTATAAATTTATTTTTTTATATTATTTATCCGCTTTTATATTTATTCCATCATACACAACACTTCTTTCTCACATTTTCTATACACTACTTTACTACTCATCTGACAACCTATCTCTCATTCTTTCCGTTATCTACTTTCTTCCCTCTCCCTTCTCCTCCCCTTCTCCCTCCTCCCCCTCCCTAGCCCTCCCCTCCTCCTCTCTCTCTTTTCCTCTCATTTTCTCCCAACTTCTCCATTACTATTTTACAATCCACAAAATAAACAATTAAACATATCCTACTTAAATCATATCTAAACACCATATTATAAAAATATTACATTTTTTTACATTTTCATTTCCCTTTTTTTCACTCACATCTTCCTTAACACTTTATTCCTCTCCCTCTCTCCTCACCAAATAACATTACTACTCTCTCTTCTTTCCCTTAATCAACTCTCAACTTATCTACATCACATCCACCACCCTCCAACCCTCCTCACATCCATACTCCACCTCCACCCCCACTCCCGTCATCTACTCCCACTCCACCCTATCCCAGCCATCCACTCCAACCACCACTACCCATCACTCCTCCCACAACCCATCCTCCTTTCCTCATTCCCCCCATTCACCCCCACCCCTTCCACTTCTCACCACTCACCATCACCCTCAGCTTTCACTCCATCCCCCATACCCACTACTTCCACTCTCCACTCACACCCTTTCATCCACTCCATTCCATTCCTTTTCCAACCCATTCATTCCCCTCTCTCTCCATTCCCACCCCTTTCCACCATCACTGATTCCCCCTCCATTCCTACTCCATCCCCCTTCACCTACCTTTCCACCCCTTTCCAACCATCATGCTACCCCGTTCCACCCCTACTCGCCTCGCTCTTCCAACCCACCTTCCTCTTACCTTCCTCTTTTTTCCTCCAGCATTTAACTTTTCCTCTAACTATACTTATCCTTTAATCCTTCGCATCTCATCTGATATATACATCCTATCAATCCTCTTCTACTCTCTTTAATTCTCTATCTTCTCTCTCTCTCCTCTTCTCTCTTCATCTTCTTCTCTTCGTTTTTCTCTTTCATTCTTCTCTTTCTTTTCAAAAACTATTCTTTATTAATAAATTATAAACCTATCTCTATAATAATTATTTTAACATACTTTTCTCTTTTTATTAACTATTTTTAATACATAGTGTGCGGTGGAGGTGGAACGGGTGGAAGCGGTAGGTGAACAACTACTTATAATTAACGCAACTTAATAAACTTATACAACTCTAACTATAAACACATTCTTTATAACCGACTTCTTAAATAAATTTAATCCATTACTGTTTATTAAAAAACACTACTCTTTTACTTTAAACACTCTTATAATATAACACATATCTTTTATAATTGTACATCTTACACTCCTTATAAAAAATTACAACATATCTTTATAATTCTATACCTATCTTTATTAATTTAAATTCTTAAACACATATCTCTTATATAATTTTAAAACATTAATCTCTTTTATAATCTTTAACCGCATACTTATCCCACAACCCAACTAATTCCAACCCTATTTATATAATACTTTCCACCTTCTTCTCCATTTCATACCTATCTCTGCTCTTCAACTTTCTGAAACTCTTACCTCCTCTATCCCTTTCTTTCTCAACTTACTACCCTCACCTCTTCTCTCTTCTTCTCTTCTTCTACATCACACCACTCTACTCTTTCTTCATTACCTCAAAATAATGATTAACTTTCATGCCGTTTACTTTCTTCATACAACTAACCTTCCATAACCAATTAACAAACATATATTACACGCACTCTGCATCTTCATGATCTACAAATTTCTTACCCACACATCCACATCATCTATTACTTTACAATTTATCACGAAACACTTGTTAATTTCTTCATTTCAATTCCTTCTCATACCTCTTCTTCTTTGATTTGCTCACTATATTCTTCTAATATTTTCATCATTCCATCCCCCATTTAACAACTCTTATCACATACCTACATAACATTAAATCATTCACATCGACATATCATTTAATTCCCTTATCATTTATCCATTAATATTAATATTATTTAAATTTAAATCATTTCTCATTCCCATTTATAATCCTCCCTTTTTTACTTGCTTTAGATTTTTCCTGGCTATTCAAACATTCCCCACGACATATTGCCGGTGAGGAGGGGGTGGATGGGCCAAACATGACAAGCGCCTAGAGGTATGCATGAGGAAGGCGACCGACCGTGCGACTGGCGACCCAGGGCGTATAATTCCAGGATAATCTCGCTTCCCCAAACGCACATTTGCGTTTAAAAGACAAGGACTACCAGTGGGACTCTGTGATGACATCCCGCAGACCATGGCCAGGTACCGTTCCGGTATGCGTGTATCCCTGTTCAACACACCGACTACTGAAGCTTAGTTGGCGTCCATTCTTGGCCCACTATCGGCGGGCGATCAGAAGACACACACAGCAAAGACTCGGCAAGGCCATATGCGAGGCGGGCCGGTGCACAATGGTGAGTAAGTGGAAAATGGCTCTCATGGGTGTCCCAAATTATCAACGTCCAGCCAATGATTACAAGGGTTACGGAAGCATGCTTCAAAATTCTATATTTGTGTGGCGCAGCTACCCCGTCGGGTCACAGCCCAACAACCAGACATCAAACCCCTGTTCGCTTCCTCCAATTGGGAGAATTGTGACTGTCGTTTGCCAGGCTGCGGAGGGAACATGGATTGGAGGAACAGACCCAAAAGGCGAGGAAACTGAAACGGTCAGCGATCGTGAAACTGACATTTGGTAGTCTTAATTCATACACCAAAGCCAATAATCTCCCACGTGACGAAAAACAGCAGTGTCCGTTGATTCCCCGCGAATAGCGGTTAGAAGACGCACACGTTTAAATGTGTGGGTTAACCGGCCTCTTTAAGCCCTACTCTTCACCTTCTTTAGTTGCCTTTCGCGTAAGTTCGGGTAATAATGCTACTTTGAATATGTCTTTCAAATTCCTACCATCCAATACTTCACAGTCTTCTTTCTAGACGTTGAGGTTCACTTTAACTCTCCAGCAAATTACAGTCATCTTAGAAGCAAAACGTCTCGTCCTCCTTACGGTGATCACTCGCTACCCATGTGTAGTATAGTTCTTACGTGGTGTTTGAGCCATGCATCTTTAATTGGGCCGGCAGGCAATACACTGTCAGCTTGTTAAATGTACTGTCCCACTGGCGAGGAGTGAACCGACCTTCTCTATGTTGGAGTCCACGCGAACTTGTCTTGAGGATTTTCGCAGTACGTGTTTGATTTTCCCAGGTGCTAGTAAGGGCAACAAAGGAGCGACTGTGTTAGATAACCTCAAGGATGAAAGTTGACATTAAAACGACAGAAAAAGCGGAGGGGCGGGGCAAAGGGGGGGTAGAGCGGCAGTGGCGGTCGAGGCGGCGAAAGTTAGACATAAGAGAAGGAATAAGGGGTAAGGCTAAAACTCATAAAAGGGAGACAGGCACGTATAGCGGACAGGGCGCCTAGTACCAGTTAAGGGAGCAGGGTACCGATACGGGGGGGCAATGGAGGAGGTGGGAAGCGACCAAAAAAGACCACATTCGCGGCGGACACCTTGCACCGCAAGTCATAGATTTATTCAAAAACTTCTTACCCCGCGAAGGTTAAAATTTAATTCAGATGAGATAATTAATCAATCGTAAATATTATTCTACACAATTTTGTGTTTAGGAGCAGCTCTCTACTAGGGGGCTAGCACACAGGGAGAGAGCCACGCAACTGGTCACACCAAAAGAACGCACTCCGCAAAAATGGAAGTCAATCAGGGTGTAATGGAAGCCCATCAGAGTGGGTATCAGGGTCATGAGACGAGGGTAGGAGAGGGGAGGACGGTGATAAACTGCAGAGAGAGAGTCGTCAATAGTCGGATGGGGTGTGGGGAGCACAGGGGACGCCTCTCGCAGGTGCGGGGAACGGCCGGGCGGGCAGTGTACACAATGTTAGAAACTTACATACACTAATGAATTTACTTCCCGTTAGAACGCTCGTTGTAAAGTCGCATTTAAATAGTTTCGCTTGATATTATTTCGTTATACACTAAATCTCATTGGGTTCGAGATTGAGGCGGGGGGGACAAGCGGCGCAACCAGATACGATTGCGTATAAATAAGAAGATACGGCAGGGCACTAGGACAGTGTGGCATACAATCAACCATCTTTGCCTTGAGACATTCGTAAGGTCGAGAAGGCACAAGGGAATAAAATCCAACGAAAGGCGCCAGCCTGGCGAGACAGTGTGGTGAAGGGAAAACTAGTCAACACACGCTCCGGCAGGGTGGAATCATTAACGAGTGACTGTTACAGTTCCACTTTATCTTGGTACATCAATAGTACCAATTTTAACCCATACCCCACTCCTACGCTCAAAAATTTCTTCTGTTCTAAATACTTTCTTTCACTTCAAATCAATCCCTAAGCAGTTTAATAATCTCATTTCTCAAACAATATTTTATTTTCACAAAATTATTTTTTTAATTGCCATTTAACCGTTATCGAACCCACTAATCTATTCCGTACCTCAATTTAAAATAATTATTCTTCTTTATCATAAATTTTCAGCTCTAATAATTCCATCATTTTCTTTAATGTCAATTAGCCTTTTAATTATAAACTTTTATTACTAACACAAGCTTCCATTTAACACTTGAGTTGTGTTCTGGTCTTGTCGTAGATATCTTAACATTCCCTTTTCACACCATCTCACTATTTTCAATTATTTTTATTATAAAAAATTTTGTTAAACTTTCTAGTTATGTTATCTTAACTTCTTTGAAAAACATGTGTGTGTTAATATTCTAGTCCTTTATTTTCCCCTGCCACCCCTCTCCTAATCTTAATTACATTAACAAACAAATTTCACTTCAATTATATACATTGTGACATACACAAGTATTTATAATTATATTTTTTTTCCGTTCCTCTATTCTTATATCATTTCTTCATATATTTTTATGTTTATTTCAAAATTCTTAACCGCTATACATTACATATTCCGAATTTTACATAGTTATCGTGTTATTTATTAGGTGACCCAACTGTGTGTGTTCTTTAACGTCCTTTTCCCTTTTTGATATGGCTACCATCTGATATGCTTAAGCAATGTGTGTCTATTTAAGTGCGCCAATTGATCAGGGGCACTGCATTATGAGGCTATTAAACGAGAACTGCGACAGGGATACTATGAGTGCGCCGGGAGGGAGGCGAGCTGCAAGGCGCACGACCAGAAGCTAAGTGGTCGTGGACTTATGCGCGCGCGTCGTCAAAGGTCTCACAGGACAGGCGGAGTCACGGCCCCAAGCTATACGTGGAGGGAGAAAAGACGATGATGGAGGAAGGATACCTACTTCTCGGAGTTACTAATAACTATTTTGACTTAAACCATATCCGGAGTAAGCAAGGACACAAGGAAATTTTCTAGGAAAAGATAGCGTAGGTTCTCTAGGCTATCAGCTCTACTCAGGGGCGCTCGACTGTCTGTTATGTATAGTGTGTGATTAAGAATACCTAAACAATGAAAGAAATACATGTCTACTAAAGCACATCCAGCCGATACAGTGCGGTGCATAATTTGACACAAAGGGGGATAAGGTGAAGAGAGAGCAAACGCCCAGGAGAAGGAGCGAAGGCATATGTGTTCTCCTCTGTTTTGCGTCATCGGATTATTCCCGGAACATACAGCTTATCTCAGCTTAATAACATACCACGTGGTCGCAAGGGCACATCTTTATTGTTATAAATCCGTTCTTCCGTTCCTCTGATCTAACGGCGCATGTAACGCCGTGTTCTGAGTCTAGACTTCATCATGCACTATCTTCCTCATTTCCTATCTTGCTATCTATACCACTTGTTCACCCTTACGCTGCCATTACAACTCCCTAATCTTAAAACACAACAGCCCTTATCATTCTCGTTCTTTGCGGCATTATCTCTTCTCTCTCATGCCTGCTTCTCTTATCTCTCTCCCTTCCATCTCTCTTCTAATTCTTTTCGCACACCTCTTCAATCTACTCACTATATCTAACTAACCTCTTCGACCTACCCATCCGTCAACCCAACCTAGCTGTCTGGTTCCCAGCTCTTCTCCATCTTCTCGCCTTCGACAGCATAAATACGATCCCACCTAAATCATGCTCCTCATTTTTCCTCTCAATTCAATTTCGCCTCTTGCTGCCCACTTAATGCTTCTCTACATTCTCCTCGTTAGTGCTAGCATCTCTCTCCTCCTTCCTACATTCTCATTCTTCTCCATATCTCCATCTAATCTCTTCCCTGTACTGTATCCTTCCTTCCCTCTCCATCCTGCTCACACTCAGTAGTTTCGCTTTCCTCGCTTCTTTTCTCTTACTCTCTCTCAACTCATCTTACTCGTCTGCCTACCTACTCTGCCTGCTGACGTTATTCTTATCCTCTACTCTTGCTCTCTCTCTCCTTAGGTATCTCTTCTCCCATCTATCCTATCCTCTCACTTCCTACTTGTGCTCTTCCTCTCCTCTGTCTCCATCTCTACTGCTTCGTTGAGTATCGATCTTCCTCCTCATCCATCTCTTTACTCTGCTAATCATCTCCGCGTCTCCAATCTCTCTTCTCACTGGTATATCTCTTACCCAATCTCCCAATTGTCTCTTGCCTGCTCAAGTCTTTTCCTCTCACTCTGCATCTCCCTCATACGGATATATCTCTTCCCCATCTCCATCTCCTACTCTCCCATGGTATCTCTTGCTCCTCTTATCTCCTAGCTCTACCTTATCTTCCTTCCTCCATAGTTTTCTATCTCTCTTTCCTCTGTACTCTTCCTCCCTCTTCATGCTCTGTCATGCCTGCATTCTTCTTGACTCTCGAATGGCACTTCGTCGTGGAGTGATTCTCCTTCTCTGCCAGCTCTCTATCCTACTTGTCTTCCACCCTACGCGTAGTGCTCCCGTCTTTCCCGTTCTTCTTCTCGTCCTGTACTTCTTTGCATCTCCTCATCCAATCTCTCTTTACCTACGTTGTATTTCTCTTTACCTCCTTTTTCTTATCCTTCATGCTTCATAACAGTTTCCACCTCTCCCCACATCCAGTCTCTCGTCTCTCTTTTGGGAGAATTCTCTTTCTTCTTCTCCCATTGCTCTCTTCTCCTGTATCTCTAGTACCTCCCCTCCTTCTCTCTTCTCCCTGGAATACCGGAACCTCTTCCTACCACCGCTAGACTCCATTCTCTTCTCTCTGGTATGATTTGTCTCCTCATCGGCTCACTATTCTCCATCTTCGTGTGGTGCGTACTCCCGGTTTGCCCTCGATGTCACCCATTAGCTGTGACTCACGTCACTGCTCTCCTCCTCTCATGGGTGGTGGGGGGTTCATCTGCATCGCTGCTGGCCTCGAGGCATAACTCTTCCGTCTCCCCTGTCCATCTGCTCTTCCCTGTTATATTCTCTTCGCTGACATCTCTTCACGACGGAACTTATGACATCTACCTTCCGTCTCCCCCTTTATATCTTTCTTCTGCATTGGCCATTATCTTTCTCTTGTTAATGCCACTCAAATATACTCTTCACAGTTGCCACCTCTGATTTCATTGACTTCTCCTGCTTGAAATGGACCTCATCTGTTCGCGAGTTCCCCCATTTCTCTCATTTTCTCCTCTCTTCTTCCTTTATTTTTTAGATCTATTCGTGTGCATTCCCCAATCAGCCTCCTGTTGGATCATATCCCATCTCCTGGCATATTATCTGTTCCTAAGGAATTCTCTATCCTCTCAATCTCTCTATACTTTGATACTTAGTTCTTGCCATCCCTTCTTTATTCCTCAATTCTCGTCATTTCTTCCACTGTATATTACTCCTCAGTAAAATCACTATTGAAACTTGCTCTTGAATGCTTTCACCATCTGTCTCATTTCTCATGGCTTATTTCTGCTTTCCTCACCCTGTTCATATTACTCTCACATAGATCATCTGATATATCTACCTATCCTGCACCTCCTACCTAATTAACTCTCTCTCATATTATGCTACTTTTCTCCCTTTCCCTATTCCTCTCTTTCTGGATATCATTCATATCTCAAACCTATTCTCACATTACTAGCACATTGGTGACAATGTCTCGTCCTCCAGTCTCATCAACAATACATCTCTACTCCTTTTATTACTACATCAATACTCTCTCACTCATCCATCGCTCTTTGCGTAAACTCTTGTATTACTGATATTAACTCATACGATCATTTATTGCCGCACAGTTCTCTCACACATTCTTTATCAGACAATCTCTGTTCTTGTAGTCACTGAGTGGCAAGCTAGAGTGTCCTATTCGCTCCCTCTCCATCTCCTCTGTCGCTTGTCTGCCTTATTATTCTTCCTCCTTCTCCATTCTCTCCCTTATATCTTTCGTATCCTCCCTCTGATTCGCTCTGTCCTCTGTCCTGTAGTGTTGCTCGCCTTGCTCGTCGTCGGTCCGCCATCCTGTGCTTGCTTCCTTCATATCTTTTTCCTCCCTCTCCATCTTCTTACATCTCCGATCCTCCCTCCGCATTCCTCGTCATGTATCTCTCCTTGCTCGTCGTTCTTGCCTATGCTTGTCTTCTTCCTGTTGGTAGTGTGCTTGTGTGTGTCTGTCCCCTCTCCATGTCGTTCTGTGTCTCCTGTGTGTGGGTGATGGTGTGGTTTAGATTTGTGTTGTTTCTCCCATGCTTGCTTATGTGTCGTCTTTGCGTCCCGTGTTTGTGTGTTGGTGTGTGTTGAATTTATTCTGCTCCCCTCTTACACTCAGTACTCCGTTCTCGTTAACGACTAGTTACACATGTTGATTAATTCTAACTGCGGGTGTCGAGCATAGAACAAGATTCGTTGGTTCTGTTACTTTCCTAAAATAACATTAATCAGAATGCATTCCAAATATACTTCACACCAGTATCTACTACCCTGGGTAGACGTCAAACAATGTACACTTCTGAACCTCTCAGTATTCTTCAGTATTCGTGCATAAAGCCAGCACTAGTGCCCAACATCAAAGTTACTCTTCACAAAATATCTGCCAATATACATCTTTTCACAAGTTAAACCATTTGTCATATAACATTTTTATGCTTTAATTGTCCAAATGGTTTTACGTGGTTCTACTCGCATGACATGCATGGATACAAACCACAAACAGAGTCCACCCTCCTATCAAGCCCAAGTGCAAGGGGTTGCATAACTCGCGCCCGCGGAAGTCAGACGCAGGAGAGGAGCAGAGTCTAGGTATAGCGCCGTGCAGCAGTTTAATTTCCAAAACCCAACGGCTCAAGAAATAAACCAACTTGGGTCACAAACCCGATCGCGCCACCCAGTCCTCAACAGGTCGCACAAGCACTACAAAACAAACAATTAGCCACACGACAGACAGTGGGGAACAGAGGGTTAAATCCCACGGTAAATGAGGGAATGAAACAGGCTTTGTGCCAAAACGAAGCTACAAAACAATGGAATGATGGCTCATCAAAGACGGTGACGCACTCGACCGCGAACACCTCGCCGAACAAGGAGGAACCGAATTCGCAGAAGTCGTGACTCCAGTAAAAGAGAATGCAGCTTCCATTTATTTTAAGTCAACTATTTTTAATGGACAATTGGACGCTGTATTGTGAAATAAAATGCTCTCGGGTTACTCTCGCCCTCCGTAACTTAAATATTAACAACAACTATAGGAGAATTCATGTGTATCATGAAGGTATTGATATTTTCCCGGATCCTACCAGCTAGAGTTCAGTGCCCCTAAGTCAGGCCTACTTCTCCCGCTTGCTAAAGTCCATATTTTGTATGGAACCCTCTAACATCCAGTGAATCTAAACCATCAAGCATTCCCAAATACTTATAGTAGGACTAAAAGCTTATTACCTCCTATCTTAAACTTGCGACGCATGCACAGCATCTCAACTTTCTAACTTAGATCAACAAGGGACAAAGTTCCTAACTTGAGATTCATGCCTGCCAACTCTCACTTATCACTGGTTATCACTAAATCGATGCATCACTGCAATGGGAGATTTTGCCACGAAAATTCTTAGCTATAGTCACACATGCATATCGCAGTAAGTATAGGCCTGCATAGAATAAAGAAAAAACTTTCACCGGACAGTAGACCTTTCTTGAATGTTTGCTTCTATGTTAAATATGACATAAGTTAGCACGCAGAGAATTGTAGCTTTCAGATTAGATCGTTTTGAGGATGGGATGACAATACGTTTGACAAGTAAGTTTCATAAGATAACGGTGATGTCTGGAAAGATACTGGAGTTTGCCAACATTTTTTCTAGGCCCAACCGCAGTGAAACACAGTAAGCACTCTTTGGCTTATAACAAGCTCACCATAACCACAATGACAGCTTGTGCGGCCAACTATCAGTCTCGTACGTTTTAGTTGATTAATAACATTTAAAAATGAGATTTAGTCTTGCACTCATGTGTTTTAATATCATCCATAAGCACTTGCCCGCGACACCACCATTATGTGGTCTTGATGCAGAGTGCGGTCCATTATGTGTGGCAAAAATCAAATACCACAAGATCAATGGTATTTTACCTTAGAACTTAGAGCTGCCTCTCTTTTCCAACTGAATTCCGTAATTGATTTTATAACTAATTACTACTCCTAATTTCAAAAGCATCGTTTAATTGCCAGTGTTTCAAAGTTGGATATAAGCACACCTTTTGTTCGTTACATTACAAGGGTGAATGAATAGGTTTTATAGGGTGATAAATTGTCTCTTGCAGTGTTCGTTCATTTGCTGTTTGTCGTTGATTTCATACTGTAGAGATCGTTATCTTCACAGAAGTTATTATAAGCTCCATTTATTTGTTAATACCACATGCAACAGCAGAGTTACTGAAAATTGTGAGGAGGTAACAGAAGAGGGTAGCAGTATTATCAATGGCCATGCTTCACTGGCTGTTCATAACTAGAGCAGGTATTACCTCCAGCAATGCATTTCTCTTCGAGGATCTCAAAGTTACCCTGTTCACTCAGCCCACGAACAGGAAATGTACGTATCGACTGTATTATATCATTTATTTCATTCTTACATTGTAATTACAAATCACCCCAACTGAAACAAGTCGTCTTCCAACATTTAACCAACCTCTGAATCAGAGAGGTCGGGGGGCTGCCTTAACCGACATCCACAGCACTCAGGGAACACGCTTGCTCAGGGCAGAATTGACATTATTTTACCTTGTCCGCTGTGGGGATTCGACTCTAGCAACCTTTCGATTTACTGGCTCTAACCACTCGCTACCTTCGCCCTCGAGCAGTGCTTATAGCAGGTTGCCTAGCAAGGTTCAATACAGTACTGATCACGAACCGATGATCATTCCTCATTATCAATACTAAGTGACTACCCACATGTACATGCATTAGTCATTGACTAAGTTGAGATGCACTTTCATTTTTTACGCGGTGATGTAGTGTAGCTCTCGAATGGTTGTCATGGTATCGCTTTGCAATAACGTATACTAGCTGCAGAGTTAGAAACAAGGTTGAGTAGTGTCACGATGTTAGTATACGATCAATTCCCCTGTTGCACTATACATCATCATTACTGCAGGAACTCATTAGCCCACAGGCTTCTAATTATTCCAAAGCAAAGCCCTAAATCAAATCAAAACAACGCACGTCTTGATTGAGTTAAATCATACACAAAGTTCAATTGCAACATTTAAACAAATCAAACGTCATTATCCAAATCATCATGATCTTTAGGTGCGAAACTGTCATGAGCAACTAGATGTTGAGACATATATCTCAAGTTTATCATGTTCAGCTCTTTGGATTCACAAGGACGATTAATACAAAGTGGAAAATCTACGATCAAGGTTAATATTTCTGGGTTTTTTGTTCGTCACCTTTTATTTTTTTTTTTAAATTGTATCTGATATATTTCAAATTATGGTGTGGCCATCAAGGAGCCCTTTAGTCAAAATCAGTAGACGACCCTAAAGATTATGTTGTCACATCGGTAAAAACCACTTCCCTTCAGCTCTTATTGAGGTTTGATGATACCATGATTGGTTGACGAGCAAATTCATTTAATGGAAACTAAGAGATCAATTCCTGGTCCCAAAATTAGTATTTTGGTGTTTTCCAGGTTTGATGGTCCATAGATCTCAATGAAAAGAAAATTAAGCTTTTATTGACTTATGACAAAGCTGTTGCCAAAAGGGAGGTGTGGATTGGACTTTGCAGGGCATTAAATCAAGGCAAAATAGACTGAACACTCCCCATTTTATGGCTGAGCAGGCTTGCTCAATATTCGGCAAGTGCAAGTTGCTGAGCTCTGATGGAGATGAAATTATTCCCAAGGCCTAATAGGCTTTACCGTCACTTTTTCAGTTGCAGTGGGGAATGAGACACTGAATTCACTACGTCTTAGAAAAGGGGTTCCAAAGGGTTCTTCAGCTGTTCCCCATAGGAGAACCTTTTTGGAACTTCATAGAGACACACCTTTTTTCTAAGAGTTGTAATGACTGCCTGGCACAACTGAAACTGTATTATGCCAAAAACAAAAGTCCCTAACAATAGACAAGATCATATGAGTATATTATCAAGGACTCATGGCACTCAGGAAGGGATTGCCTAGCCCCTTGATTTGATCTCGTATTCACGGAATTTGTGTCAAAAAGAAATCCATTATATGCACTTAACCAGACTCAGGTTCACCCTATCTGCTCCAGAGAGCTCTAGTCTGCCATTTTCATATTCATACCCTGAGGGCCCAGTGCTGATGCTGTTGAAATTGCTGTGAAAGTACTGGGAGAATCCCCCACTCTCTTCTATTAAACAAATGATTTCCCTTAGTGTCTAAACTGAGAGGGGTTACTCGGACTGACATTGTTTCTGACAACAAGCTAGTTGAAGGGCTTTAAAACATGTGCTAAGGCTATTAGCGTGACATTTCTCTTTTATTCTAATTTGAACTTTTACACGGTGAGAACAGTTAGTCCCCCTTTTAGTACCTTAAGGAATTTGATTCAATTACTGTATTTAATCATCTGCCCTCAATAACAGGTTGTTTTAACTACAGATGGAAAAAATAGTGGAATATTTAATGGGATGGAACGTGACACACACACACACACACCACACACACACACACACACACACACACCCACACACACACACACACACACACACACACACACACACACCACACACACCACACACACACCACACCAACACACTAGTATTTTCTATTCAGCTGAAAAAAATTTACCCATATACCAGTTCATCAGAAGTATTTAGAACCCTTGACTTTTTCCACATTTTTGGTACATTACAGCCTCTATTTTCTAAACTAGATATTAAAAAAAAAAAAATATTCCCTTCATCAAATCTTACACACAAATACCAATAATGACAACGCAAAACAGGTTTTATAGGATTTCTGTAAAGGGTATAAAAATAAAAATATATCATGAAATATCACATTTACATACACTACCGTTCAAAAGTTTGGGGTCACTTAGAAATGTCCTTGTTTTTTAAAGAAATTCAATTTTTTTGTCCATTAAAATAACATKAAATTGATCAGAAATACAMTGTAGACATTGTAATGTTGTAAATGACTAGTGTAGCTGATGGTAGCTGATTCTTTAATGGAATATCTACATAGGCGTACAGAGGCCCATTATCAGCAACCATCACTCCTGTATTCCAACAGCACGTTGTGTTAGCTAATCCAAGTTTATCATTTTAAAAGGCTAATTGATCATTAGAAAACCCTTTTGCAATTATGTTAGCACAGCTCAAAACTGTTTGGCTGATTAAAGAAGCAATAAAACTGGCCTTTTTAGACTAGTTTAGTATCTGGAGCATCAGCATTTGTGGGTTCGATTACAGGCTCAAAATGGCCAGAAACAAAGAACTTTCTTCTGAAACTCATCAGTCTATTCTAGTTCTGAGAAATGAAGGCTATTCCACGCAATAAGTGGCCAAGAAACTAAAGATCCCATACAACGCTGTGTACTACTCCCTTCACAGAACAGCGCAAACTGGCTCTAACCAGAATAGAAAGAGGAGTGGGAGACCCCGGTGCATCACTACACAGCTATTTTCAGGTCTCTCCAGAGATGTTCAATTGGGTTCAAGTCCGGGCTCTGGCTGGGCCACTCAAGGACATTCAGAGATTTGTCCCGAACATCTACCCCCCCTCGTAAATTTAATCTAGTGTYCCAGAGTGTGCTTTGGGCATTAGTAAACTCAGACGGCTGTCAGATTGTCAGTTTGTAGTTCATAGCGCACACTGGACGCTCTGTCCGAGGAGGTGTTAATCCGAGCGTTCTGACCTAACAACAGCAGTCAAGCACCCAWGCTAAATGGCTAACATTGGCTAGCTTGGTAGCTACTTCCAGACACAAATGAGAGAACAGCTGACTCTGACCATTTTACTTGCCCATCAGAGCTGTTAGGCTGTTTTTATGTTATCCAGAGCGTTGGTGACTGCAACTGTGCTGCTGGCAATAATTTAATTATGCTTTTTTGCCGACGTTTACTGACAACGGCTATATTCAACGGCTGTTGAGCATTTTTAAATTCATCAGTTATTCTGTGCTCTGGCACACTCAGACGAGAGTGCTCTGAAATCGGAGTAGATAGCCAGAGCGAATTTACCAGCTACGTCTATCGACAGTTGTCGCAGTGACATCATGAACATTCTATTGAAATGATAGTGGAGTCTTTCGTTTAAACATGTACCTAGCTAGCTAAACAATGAGCTATAATACCAACTCATAATGTCACTACCCTGCATGAATCTGCAGGTAGTTAACCAACCAGGTTCAATGTTACCTATCCATGAAAAGGGGGCAAGTTTTGCATCATTGACATCCTAGCTCATGTACTGTCTATTGGTTGAAAATTGAGCACCTTCAGGCCTTTATTAGTCTTTAACACAGTAAATGCCATTACAGACCTCCTGCCTGACTTRTCCATAGATGAGAGATGTACATGATCATAGGCCTTTTAGATGGTCAGAAATATCTTAGACTTTGTGTTAATGTGTAGTGCTTCTCAGTTTCGCAATGACTTGCATAAAGCCAATGATCATATGGATCCCACTGTTGGCTATTTTATATGAATGTGAAAGGGATCACATGCCTTTCTTTCCTCTCTCTTACATACAAGCGCACGCAAGCGCACACACACACACTGCCATAGTACATCCTGCATGCAACCACTTCTGTCATGGGGGCGCTCTGTTCCACACACTCCTCTCGCCAAGAAAACTCAGAAACAACATAAACACAGGAAATGATGCAATCTCACTGACACATTCACCGATAGATGTTGAGATTGGAGAAGGCAGCCGCCTATTTTCTTGCTCAACAGAACCACGCCTCCTCTCCTTCTTCTCCCAGCTTGGGATGATGATGGCGCAAGCTATAAAGGCTGCTTTGAATAAAAAGGAATATGAAAAGGAATTGGATATAAGGCCCCGTGAAGAGAGGAGCGTGGAGATGGAGAGCTCCCCTAAGCTGTTGTATAATTAGATAAAGGTAGACGCTYCGATGCCTGTCCAGTCCTGTCGAGAATTCCAGTGACCCCGCAGGTCAGCCTGGAGATTGTGCGATTCACCACAGCTCTATGTTGCTTGATATTTGTCAAGGTGACATCACCTCACAACAATTAGGGGTGGAGAAATAAGTGCCTTGAAAATTCCCTTTGAGTAATCGACCGCTGTGTTCTATCATGAAAGATACATCTATGCGGTATGGTTGTTAAAACATACACGTTCCTAGCTACTCTCTTCACACCTTCCTGCTTGCAGCCGAGCTACATGTCCCAGTTTGCTTAAAGCCATGTTGGGAATAGCAGATGTTAACTCATTTGACGGGGAATTGCATATGCTTTTATCTGGTACTTTTATGAATACCTTTGTTCCTGTGCTGTAGGTAGTGATAACAAAGTGAATCAAATCATTTGTGCTTTTTATATGAAATAACTACTAAATTAAGTGAGGAAATACCATGATATTTGTTTCCACAGTACACTGCTATCTAGAACCTAAAACGGTTCTTCGACCCAATCACTGAAGCTTTGTAATGGCGTATAAATCAACCATTTGAGCTATTCAGTATTTGTCACATAAATTATCATACTGTGGTCTTTTCCAAGTCTCATCAAACCATTGTTGTGTTATAGGYTTGAATTCCACTCTTGATTCCTAATAATTTACCCCACCTAACTAAAGCCCAAATTTCACATTTAACATTATATGTACATAGTACCTGTACACATATTATTTTTGAAAAACCCMTTGAAGAAACCTTTTAGGTTCCATGTAAAACCCTTTTCCACAGAGGGTTCTACATGAAAACCAAAATAGTTTTTCTACCTGGAACCAAAAAAGATTTTCCTYTGGGGACAGCCGAAGAACCCTTATGGAACCCTTTTTTCTAAGAGTGTAGATACTTTTAGTTGCTGGAATTGTGGTTCTGGACTTTCTTGTTGTATTTGGACATTAAGGCTGGGATTCAAACCGAGCCGTGTTAAAAGCGCAGSTCACTATACAGCCGACAATGCAGCTTAAATGCTTTTTCRCAGAGAGATTACATTTATGGTACATGCTGCCTATAATCAGGTCCACAATTATTGGGATCCTTGATAAAGTTGGGTAATGAATACTATAAAAGAAATAAAACAAATACTCAGCTATACTGTATGTAAAAAAAAAAAAATGGGGGAAATTATATTATTGTCTACTAATACAATTGCTCAAAGAAAGAGATTCTGTAATAAATTAAGAATTATTTGCGCCTCTTTTTTTCAAWGCCTTTCAATACCTCACCTTGTACGGATAACGGCACTGAGCCTTTTTCAAAAATATTTTATGAGATTGGAGAACAAATTGGGAGGGATCTTAGACCATTCCTCCATACAGAATCTTTCCATATCCTTGATATCCTTCATGTACGCTTATGTACTGCCCTCTTCAATTCAAACCACAGGTTTTCAATGGGGTTCAAGTCCGGGTACTGAGATGGCCATTGCAAAATTCAGATTTTGTGGTCAATTAACCATTTCTTTGTAGATATTTTTTATTTTTGTAACTAGCTTTTTATTTAGTTTATACATTTTTCATTAGGAGGTTACAGGTACAGGTATAACATTCAACATAATATTAATTCAGATATATTCATACATTCAGTTATTTGCATTTCTTATTTCATACTTTCCTGTACCTGTGGACRGARACTCGAAAGAGTCCCRCTCCCACCCATCCAGCTCCTGAGTCTCTCCTTACATTCCCCCCAATCCCCCKACTCTCACCCACAACGACGAGAGAACTCCCCAAACCCTGCTGGCGAGAAGCATACCCATAACATGATGCRACCACAATACTTGAAAARACAAAGGGATCAACAACATTGGATTCACTTGACATTACTGGCCTGTATGTGAAAAGAAGGAAGCCTGTGCTAAAAAATCCACTCCAAATCATCCATTCTGTTTTCAACAAGGCTGTTAATTAATACTGCAAGACAACACGGCAAAGACATTCACTTTTTGGGCTAAATTAAAAACTACAGGTTTGTGTCAAATCTAAAACAACACAACACAGCGTGAAACCCTCTGTATGTTCAAGTATTGTGGTGACAGCATCATGTTATGGTTATGCTTGTTATCAGCAGGAGCTAGGGAGTTTGTCAGGATCAAAAGAAATATGAAAGGAGCAAAGCCCAGTTAAAAAAGTTCAAAGAAAGCTCGCCTCAGTCTTTTGAAAACCTAACCCTGGGATAGAGTTTTTTATTTTTCAGCGAGACAATTAAACACATTTTTATGCCAAAGGAACACCAGAATGGCTTTCCATGAGGTGTTGAGTGTTCCTGAATGGTCGAGTCTGAGTCCTGACTTAAAGGTTTGAATATTGCTGTCCATCAATGATTCTCAAACAAATGTACATAAACAATGGGCATATGTTGCCCTAAGAGTTGTGCAAAGTTGGTAGAATATTATTCTAAATMATTTATCGATATAAGTGATACCAAAAATGCTTCCACATAGTATTACTTTTGGAGTGTGAAAACATACGCATTCAAAACATATTCATATTTMTATTCGTTTTGAAAATGTTCTATAGGCCTCCTGAGTGGCGTAGCGATCTTAGGCACTGCATCACAGTGCTAGAGGTGTTACTACAGACCCGGGTTAATTCCCGGGCTGTGCCACAATCGGCCATGGCCGGTAGTCCCATAGGACGGCGTACAATTGGCCCAGTGTCGTCCGGGTTACGGGAGGGTTTGGCCATGGGGGCTTTACTTGGATCATCACACTCTAGCAACTCCTTGTGGTGGGACGGGTGCCTGCAGGCTGACCCCGGTCGCCAGTTGAACTGTGTTTCCTCCAACACATTGGTGTGGCTGGCTTCCGGGTTAAACTGGCGGGTGTTAAGAAGCTAGATTAGGCGGGTCATGTTTTGGAGGACGCATAACTCCACATTCGCCTCTCCCGATCCCGTTGGGGAGTTGTAGCGATGAGATAAGATCAAAATTGGGGAGCCAAAGGGGGGTCAAAGAATACAATAYTAATAATAAATAAATAAACATGTGGAGTAGGTTGTGTAAATCTGTAGGAAATGTAATTCCTTTTTTTAAATGAAATTTAAAGATATGAAGACTGTGCAAAGGGTATATAGACTTCCACTAAGCACTGTACCTCAAATAATTGAACACAATAGGTAGTGTTAGGCAGCAGAATAAAGTCTCGCTTATTCCATCTTGTTCTAAGGGCAGCTCAACCTCAATTCSAGAAATGAATGTAATTGTTTAAGTAAGCAATTCCAACACATCACAGTGGTGAGAGAAGGCACGTGGCCAAAGGTCCAAAATAAAATATTTTTTGGGGCCGCGAGAGTGCGGTTAACTTCTGACAATTACGTATCCCCCACCACTCTGACTGTTACCGTGTCACTACGCCACAGAACAAGTTGTCCTATTATGCAGATGATGACAAAACGATAATATTAGCATTCGTCTTCTTTAGTAGTTAGTAATGCCATAAGTGCTACATACCCACCTGGCTWGCCAGTTATAGTAGCAGGAAAAATGTGCTGCAATTTCATGGCTTCTCCTTGTCCTCACTGTGTTGGTTGCTATGAAAGCTGGTTACAGTTTTTGTCACTTTTCTTGCTAGTTTGTTAAGTTACTACTACTACTACAAACTACAGTTACTACAAACAAACTCTGTCTGCCTAGAAACGCCATGACTGCTACACCTACATGGTTAGCTAGCCACAGTAGCGGGACAAATTGTCTGCAGTTTGAATAATCCAGTGCTTCTTGGGCTGATCACACAATCACGATTAGTTGACTCACTTGGCTGCTGCCTTGCCATTGAGCCAGCATCCTTCTAATGCAGTGCCCAGTGGGTAAACTAGCTATGAGTTGAACATACAATATTTGTATGAACTTGTCGGCAGTTGATGCTTCCCATGTTGTGTAAATATACAGTTGAAGTCGGAKGTTTACATAAACTTAGGTTGGAGTCATTAAAACTAGTTTTTCAACCACTCCGCAAATTTCTTGTTAACAAACTATAGTTTTGGCAAGTCGGTTAGGACATCTACTTAGTGCATGACAAATAAATTTTTCCAACAATTGTTTACAGACAGATTATTTCACTTATCATTCACTGTATCACAATTCCAGTGGGTCAGAAGTTTACATACACTAAGTTGACGTGCATTTAAACAGCTTGGAAAATTCCAGAAAATTATGTTATGGCTTTAGAAACTTCTGATAAGCTAATTTACATCATTTGAGTCAATTGGAGGTGTACCTGTGGATGTATTTCAAGCCTACCTTCAAACTCAGTGCCTCTTTGCTTGACATCATGGAAAATCTAAAGAAATCAGCCAAGACCTCAGAAAAAAAGTAGACCTCAACAAGTCTGTTCACCCTTGGGAGCAATTTCCAAACGCCTGAAGGTATCACATTCATCTGTACAAACAATAGTAAGCAAGTATAAACACCATGGGACCACGCAACGGTCATATCGCTCAGGAAGGAGACGCGTTCTGTCTCCTAGAGATGAACGTACTTTGGTGCGAAATGTGCAAATCAATCCCAGAACAACAGCAAAGGACCTTGTGAAGATGCTGGAGGAAACAGGTACAAAAGTATCTATATCCACAGTAAAAGAGTCCTATATCGACATAACCTGAAAGGCCGCTCAGCAAGGAAGAAGCCACTGCTCCAAAACCGCCATAAACAAGCCAGACTATGGTTTGCAACTGCACATGGGACAAAGATCTACTTTTTGGAGAAACATCCTCTGTCTGATGAAACAAAAATAGAACTGTTTGGCAATAATTACCATCGTTATGTTTGGAGGAAAAAGGGGGATGCTTTCAAGCTGAAGAACACCATCCCAACCGTGAAGCACGGGGTGGCAGCATCATGTTGTGGGGGTGCTTTGCTGCAGGAAGGACTGGTGCACTTCACAAAATAGATGCCATCATGAGGAGGAAAATTATGTGGATATATTGAAGCAACATCTCAAGACATCAGTCAGGAATTTAAAGCTTGGTCGCAAATGGTCTTCCAAATGGACAATGACCCCAAGCATACTTCAAAAGTTGTGGCAAAATGGTTTAAGTACAACAAAGTCAAGGTATTGGAGTGGCCACCACAAGCCCTGACCTCAATCCTACAGAAAACGTTGTGGCAGAACTGAAAAAGCGTGTGCGAGCAAGGAGGCCTACCAACTAGACTCAGTTACACCAGCTCTGTCAGGAGGAATAGGCCAAAATTCACCCAACTGGGAATTTTGTGGGCTACCCAAAACGTTTGACCAAGTTTAAATTGTTTAAGGCAATGCTACTAATTGAGTGTATGTCAACTTCTGACCCACTGGGAATGTGATGAAAGAAATAAAAGCTGAAATAAATCATTCTCTCTACTATTATTCTGACATTTCACATTCTTAAAATAAGATGGTGATCCTAACTGACCTAAGACAGGAATTTTTTACTAGGATTAAATGTCAGAATTGTGAAACTGAGTTTAAATGTATTTGGCTAAGGTGTATGTAAACTGACTTCACGACTTCAACTGTAGCTATCAGCTGGCTGTAGCCCATGTACCCAACAACAGCATAAACTCAGAGTCCAGCTAAATTAGCTTGCTAGAGTTGCGAATTAACCAGCAATAACCACTGCACCATGCAGACCTTACTTGCTACGAAGTTACAAAAAACTGAATCAACAATCAAACAAACCAAAATTGGATACATTCTAAATGCAGGACCATCAAGGGAAAATTGCCTCCTCCTCTCCACCCTCCCGAGCTGGGCATCTCCGGCGCGGCCCACGCTTGGATTGCGTCCTACCTGACAGGTCGCTCCTACCAGTGGCGTGGCGAGAATCTGTCTCCGCACCACGTGCTCTCACCACTGGTGTCCCCCAGGGCTCTGTTCTAGGCCCCTCTCATTCTCCTATACACCAAGTCACTTGGCTCTGTCATATCCTCACATGGTCTCTCCTATCATTGCTATGCAGACGACACACAATTAATCTTCTCCTTCCCCCTCTGATAACCAGGTGGTGAATCGCATCTCTGCATGTCTGGCAGACATATCAGTGTGGATGACGGATCACCACCTCAAGCTGAACCTCGGCAAGACGGAGCTGCTCTTCCTCCCGGGGAAGGACTGTCCGTTCCATGATCTCGCCATCACGGTTGAAAACTCCATGTTGTCCTCCTCCCAGAGTGCTAAGAACCTTGGCGTGATCCTGACAACACCCTGTCGTTCTCAACTAACATCAAGGCGGTGACCCGTTCCTGTAGGTTCATGCTCTACAACATTCGCAGAGTACGACCCTGCCTCACGCAGGAAGCGGCGCAGGTCCTAATCCAGGCACTTGTCATCTCCCGTCTGGATTACTGCAACTCGCGTTGGCTGGGCTCCCTGCCTGTGCCATTAACCCCTACAACTCATCCAGAACGCCGCAGCCCCTCTGGTGTTCAACTTTCCCAATTCTCTCACGTCACCCCGCTCCTCCGCTCTCTCCACTGCTTCCAGTTGAAGCTCGCATCCGCTACAAGACCATGGTGCTTGCCTACGGAGCTGTGAGGGGAACGGCACCTCCGTACCTTCAGGCTCTATCAGCCCTACACCCAAACAAGGCACTGCGTTCATCCACCTCTGGCCTGCTCGCCTCCCTACCTCTGAGGGATACAGTTCCGCTCAGCCCAGTCAAAACTGTTCGTCTGCTCTGCACCCCAATGGTGAACAAACTCCCTCACGACGCCAGGTCAGCGGAGTCAATCACCACCTTCCAGAGACACCTGAAACCCACTCTTTAAGGAATACCTAGGATAAGGATAAAGTAATCTCTTCTAACCCCCCCCTAAAAGAGTTAGATGCCACTATTGTAAAGTGGTTGTTCCACGGATATCATAAGGTGAATGCACCAATTTGTAAGTCGCTCTGGATAAGAGCGTCTGCTAAATGACTTAAATGTAAATGTAATGTATAAATGGAAAATGTAGCTAGTAGACCAGCAGATTCCTTTGTTATGCAGAGACATCCCTATTGTGCATTGACTATAGTTACTAGCATCCTTGTTAATGCAGAGACATCTTTGTTGCATAATCTTATGCTGAGTGATAAGTTTGTGGTTACTACTGGTCATGGATCCAAGACGAGATACATTCTCCGCCATGTTTTTTTGTTTTGGTCAGTTGGAATATTGATATTATGAAACCTGGCACTACTTCCATAGTGCGGATAACATGGAATTGTCAATGGCTTGGAACCCCATTTCAGTCAATCAGATTGCAGATTTTCTAAGTTTAGGCAAGTTATTCCAGTTGGTTAAGGTTAGGGTAAGGGGTTGGGTTAAATTGACTTGCAATCAGACTTTCAGATAATTATTCATAGATTCTTGAATTGAATCCCAAAGAAACAAAAAAACACCTTTATTTCATGATACTGGATATACAATTTTTCCATGTCATTTCAAAAATACATATCACTTTAAAAATGTAATCCGGGAAATGATGTTTGATGTCGCAATCATGTGTTGTGTGTAGACAATGCAGCATTCTGGAACCTTGTTACAAGGACAGGTTTCGTCTGCTGAGGGGTTACAGCACTTTGTGGGGAGGCTAGAACTGTGGGTTCCTGTTTCCATGGCAACCGTGTGAGTGAGGGAGAGTGTGTGTGTGTGAGAGTGTTTGTGTGTGTGTGTCGTTCAGRGGATGCCTGAGGTGAYTTCAGGATGCAGAATCATTTGAACCATGCAAGATTTTCTATTAAATAATCTGCACTGTTTATGCCATCTTAGTACTGTGCCAAATCCCTCTATGGTATCTTGGCTTGCGTGGGACCCACTCCCTGAACTGTTCGCTAACCACTAAGTACAGTAAATGTGGATGGATACAGTGATGAAGGCAGACAGACTTCATCTACTTTTTTGGTATATCCATATTTTGGCCAGCAGGCCATGAAGCATTCTGTACTGTCGCCTTAAATTAAACAMTTGATCTCAAATACAAAATGCTGGAGTATAGAGCAAAGTTGAAWWWWWTTTGCTTCGGTGTCCAAATACAAATGGAGGGGAGTGTAACCTACTGTATGAACACAGATAGAAACGGTATGACTGTGGTAACTAGTATTTAAATATTCATGGTAAATTGAACGCATAATATATGTTGCACCTTGGCGAGTTCAACACTAAGTAAGTAAGGCCTTAAGCAACAAATGAAAGTTTTAATTGTGAGTGTGCATAATAAGATTTGTTTTAGTGACATACTTTTGTGCCTTGATCACGTTCTATTGGGTAATTAGTTCGCAGTGCCAGTGCCTTTTAACCTTTGGCTAGTGTTACTCTGTAACCATGTAGTTTCAAGTCTGGTTCCACCATTGTTTTTGTTCATGCATACAGCAAACAGCCCACACAACAAAACACCACTGAATAGAAGAGGCGAGGAGGGCACAGGCTCTCGCAGGCCTGAGGGAACATGTGGAAAGATATGGCAACCACAGTCTCGCCTCCAACTAAGTACTTGTGCTTTTCTATTATTGACACCTCGTGTTCTCGACAAAAAGTGATCTTCCGAAATGAACCACAAAAAACATGTAATGGATRACCCTTCTCTGGTGGCCATTATAACTTAGAATAGCCTTTTGTGGCTGGCGGTGGAAAAACAAATATTTTCCCTCTGGCATTTCCTCTACCACTATTCCTTCTTGGCCTCATTATAGGCAGATCTCAACTTTATGGGTTCGAAGGTAATAACAATGCATGTCAAACAGGACCTGAGGTTGGGAAGATGCTCAAGGCATGTTTTGAAAATTCCATACATTTCTATGGCCTCGATTAAAACAAAACCTGATAAGGGATGAGTTTGCAATGTAAACAAACAATAGTTTTCAATATAATTGGTTATATTCCATGTGAAGTATTCCAAGGTCTCTTCTCACGGATCGATTTGATTTAGGCAGTGGTTGCCCACCAAATATGAACTTGACATAGTCCTATGTCTAGTTACATACTTTGATTTCCTAAATAGAGACATATGTGGAACAATGTCAATTATTCATTTCTCATTCTCAGAAATCTTAAAAGAAGACGAGGAAGATCAGAAGTGTTCCTGGCTAAGCAATTAAACTAATAATGACACTTCCTTCTCTTAAAATGGCCCACTTTTTTCTTTTCACGAGTTCACCAATTAAAATGTTTCTACACAAGTCTACTTTTCGTCACATATCTGTCATTTTGGGGGAAAAAACGGAGATTCTCCTCATTATCTCTTAAAATGAAACATTATTTGGGCACAAATAGTGTCAGTAGTTGGAGTTTCAAAASACAAGGTTCAGTCTTCTTCCATCAATTAGCAGTTCCTCTGCGCACTATCAATACTTCTGAGGCTGTATTGTCATGCGGCTGAGTTGACAGGAAACTTTTTCTTCCCCACACAATAACGCTCTTGATATCTGATAGAGTCCATGTTAAGTGATGCTATGCAGTTTTCCTTGTTGTAATTCTTCTTCCATACATTAAAGTCACAAGACCTTCAACATAGACTTTTGACTTTTCAATGGTGCTATTTTCCATAAGCAATAGCAGTACATGACTGTTAATGGCGTTTCCACTTTCGAGGCCAAAACACCCAAAATAAGCCTTGTGCAAAATTCGGTGGGTCGGAAATAATCATGCTATGCTTTCTACAGGAACACACATGGTAAATGGCAACAACAGCTAAAATGGCCCAACATGACAAAACTAAATGGTTCATGTTTATTATTTTGATTTTGCATATCACTCATTTCTATTTTTGCATATCACTCATTTCTGTCCTGCTTCGATTCAGGGGGATAAGGGTATGTGCATTTTATGTGCTGTTGTGGTCCATAAACAAGAGATGATCAGCTCTTGATAAAACCTAATGGTCACATTGTAACCCCAAAATAGCCAATATACTAAAGTGCCAATATACTAAAAGAGGCAAGACAATTTATCGGATTTGAATGCTGGCCCTACCTGGTCCAAASAAGAACGACAGAACAAGCTTCTGCTGTTAAAAATGGATTGTCACTCACACCGCTCATGAGAAATCAGTATGCAGCGGAGTGAGCGGACTGTGTCTCTAAAGCAAGTTCAGCAGAGGWCTCTCTTTTCACCAAGCCTATAGGGGAGGTAGAGTGTTTGACATTCATTTTTGCCTGAAGCTTCCACCGAGAGTGACTCGCAATTACTGAACGCAATTGAGAGTTCAAGGAACGCGTGAGTGCTCAGTTGATAGTTTCATCAGGGATTTTGCAAGCAGGTGGAAAAGGAACAGACAAAAATGCCTTCTAAAGTAAGGCTTCAGTGGGGGCCGCTCACTAACTAGGCCTAACCAGTATTCAGGCTATGCAGATTTTGTACCTAATCTCAGGAAAGTGGGAAATGTTTTTCTTCTTCTTATTCAGGTTTTCAAGTTTGTTGATAACTAGGTGAAAGCAAACAGCAGCTTGCTCCTGCCAAAACAAATGATTACTAATTCACTTTTAACATGATATGACAAGCCTTTGACGGCGTACTTATATAACCATAACTCTTAATTAGTGTAAAGTGGTTGAAATGCCCTATAGTGAGGAGAAATTCAAGCCATGACAAATAATGTTAATGCTGAAGATCTGTAAATACTGAAAGTACAAATGCTTTCTTACATTGTTGGTGATTGTTTGATGTCTGTTCATATTTGATCAACGTATGACCAAATTACAGACCTGGAATGGAAGTCACTAATAATATTCTTCCCACACAGTGAGAATGTTGAGATGAATATGCAGTCGGGTTTCTATTTGTTTTTCACTGTAAACATTGATTCTTTGAGTCACGACGGACATTAGTGCAGCACAGGGGGACTGATGCTTTGATTCTGTCTGAGAGCCTAGTTTACTTTTTCCCTATGGATCATGCTCTCTGTCTGTGGTATAGGCATTTTGTGTTGGTTTGTCATGGGGTTTGTGACATGCGTTATTTTGCATGATGTGTACAGCATGCTCAGAATGTGAGCTGAGGTAATGGACAAGTGTTCTGAATACACTCATTACACATGAACGTAATGTAACAGAATACAATTCGGTTCTGCCCCTACTTCATTCAGAGTATTTTTGTCCTGAAACATGACGCTTCGGCAAGGTTAAATATTGGGGATGCAACATTTAAAAGAAAAAGTTGAGGTTGTGACTTTTCAAAACAAGGTTTGAACAAGCTTTTCAGGTGCAAGTCCCAAGAAATGTTTATTCAGCATTGCCAAATGTATGCTGAATTCGGCTACAGCATGACAAAATCTGTCTCAAAGAGATCTGAAATATATTCCCTCTCTGCATAAGCAGTGGAAAACACTGTCACAAAGTCTTATTTCTCGTGAGACGATGAAGAGAAACCCCTTCTCTGAGGGAGCTTATTGATGTCTCCCCGCATCTTTAATGTGCTATTCTAAAAAGGCCTGTCTTGTTCCTGGAGTGACATTTCTGCTGTCGCTAGTCATAATGTGCAAATACACAGACTAATATCGAAAATATGAKTGTACAGTAGAGAGGAATGCCAGCTYCAATTCCCATGTGTTCCTCCTCATTTGACTTGAATACCAGAGAAAAAAATAATTACTATTTTACAGTTGCTGAATACTCTCCATAGTAATAGCCTAGTAAGTGATAGATTGCAATGCAGGAGAGTACTTAACATTGTAAGTGTGTAAACTGCTGAGACTACAATGAAAATAAGGCAATCTATTAGCATTCTACAGTAAAAAAAAAAAAKAGCACTGTTATTTTGTCTCCTAAGCAATTCTTTGTGACAAATCGGTGTTTTGRGATCTGGAACGTAACTTGTATGCAGTGGAATGGAGAGGAAGGTTCACAGAAGGCACACAGCATGTGGGCTACTGATTAATAAAACATGTCAGTTTCACTGATTATCACATTGGGCCACAATAATGAAATATTAACAGGAAACTTGTCTCTTGTTATGAAATGTTTCTTCAGTTACATTGTAGGCTACTTAGACGTGCCACACAGCAATACTTTTGCGGAAAAAAGGAAAACTGCTTACTAAAGTGTCGATTGCTTTTGTTTTTAGACAAACTAAGTTTCTTGCTCTATAAGGAATATGAAATGCAGCTAAATGCTTTTGGTAACATTCAAAACTACTATTTTCTTTGTCACCCACACAGTGAAATAGACTTCATTTTCATGTAGTGTGGGGAAACAATTCTTAAATACCAGTGGAAGTGGGACTGTTAAAAATAATTACCAGCAGACAGGGGGCCAATGTTTTCAGTGCCAACTCTTTTTATACATTTACATTTGAGTCATTTAGCTACAGAAGAGTATTAGGTCCAAGTYAAGAGAAAATCAAAACGGTGATGGATAGTACCTCAAAACTCGAAATACTTTGAGAATAAAGAGGACATTTCGAGAAAAAAGTCAAAATTACACTTCAAAATATTTTGAGAAAAAAGTTGACATTTCATTTAGGGAATAGTCACAATTTTGAGAATAAAGTCATCATATTGACAAAGTTGTAATTAGGGGATTTGGTTTATAACTGTAATTATAAACTGGGTGTTATGAGCCCTGATTATTTATTTTTTTATCATACCAGTGCTATACGGTCTGATATACCACGGCTGTAGGTAAATCAGCATTCAGAGCCRTGAATGCTGATTGGCTGACAGCCATGGTATATCAGACCATAAACCACTGGAATGACTAAACATTTATTTTTTTCTTTGCCGCCCACTCATTTTCTTTCCTCTTTTCAGAAGGAGGAACCAAACGGACTCGGATGAGGTATTTCATCCAAGTCTGTGTGGTTACATACATAGCTATAAACGGTTGGGTTTTCTGTGTATGCAGGTGTGTGGAGGTAAAAAGTAGGGGGGAAAACTATACTTAGTATACTGAATAAATTATAAATGCKTCATGCAACAATTTCATTGATTTGACTAAGTTACAGTTCATATGAAGAAATCAGTCAATTGAAATAAATTCATGAGGCCATAATCTATGGATTTCACACGACTAGSCAGGGGTGCAGCCATGGGTGCCCTGGGAGGGCATTGGCTACTTGGAAACCAGGCCCACTGGGGAGCCAGGCACAGGCAATCAGAATGAGTTTTTCCCCACAAAAGGGCTTTATTACAGACATAAATACTCCTCAGTTTCATCAGCTGTCCAAGTGGCTGGTCTCAGACAATCCCGCAGGTGAAYAAGCCTGATTTGGAGGTCCTGGGCTGGCGTGGTTACACGTGGTATGTGGTTGTGAGGCCGGTTGGACATACTGCTTATGGTAGAGAAATTAACATTTAATTATCTGGCAACAGCTCTGATGGACATTCCTGCAGTCAGCATGCCAATTGCACGCTCCCTCAAAACTTGAGACATATGTGGCATTGTGTTGTGTGACAAAACTGTACATTTTAGAGTGGCCTTTTATTGGTCCCAGCACAAGGTGCAGCTGTGTAATGATCATGCTGTTTAATCATCTTCTTTATATGCCACACCAGTCAGGTGGTTGGATTATCTTGGCAAAGGAGAAATGGTCACTAACAGAGATGCAAACAAATTKGAGAAATAGCTTTTTGTGTGTATGTAAAATGTCTGGGCTCTTTCKTTTCAGCTCATGAAACATGGGACCAAAACTTTACATGTTGCGTTTATATTTTTGTTCAGTATACTTTACATATAGTGTTTGTAGACCCCCTCAGGTTGCGCCTATTGTAGTGCGCGTATTGATCTATTTGTGTGTCATTGAAGCAAGAATTACATGCCTGCATCATAATACAGCTCCGACTCKGAGTCTTGTTTTATTTAGTTGTGTTTATATGGCTACAAACACGAGAAATTGGCGACGAGATTGAACCTGCGTTATATCTGCGTTTTACCGTTGTGCCACCCCAGTCTGAGATTACAGCAAAACTTGGAGGAGAGGACAGACAAATCGAGAGGAGAGAAAGGATGCATGCACTGTCAGAATGCGCCGTCTATGTTAGTTAYAGGGATGCGTGAGRCAATTGAAAAGGCACAGAATGACTTTGCATGAAAGTTAGCTAAGGAATGTGAAAACACTTACATTAATACAAATGTTGGGATATATTGGAACTATTGGGTAACCTACATTGAAAGAGTGGAACTTTTTGTGACGTTAACGATGTAGATGATGGGAAGAAAGTTTCCGTTGTGCTTTAACGTTATTGTTGCAAAGACATACTGCTTGCTACGCAGCTTGTTAACGCCAGAAAAGCCAGCCGAAAGACATTGTTGACACATTACAAAACCATTTAAGCCCAAAACCTTTTGTAATACAGTAGCAGAGAGATTCTGATTCCATAAACGGAGACAGTCAAAAAATGAGACCATATCAGAATACATTGCAGAGCTGAGGAAATTATCAGAATATTGCCAATTTGGCGCAGGCCTGTCAGATGCATCGAGGCACACGCTTGTATGTGGAATGCAGCGGCTACCCGTCATTCGTGGCAGGTGGTGCAGATCCCTCTGTTTTGAGCCTCACATTTTTAGCAAAAAAAATATTAATTTTTTTTTGGGGGGGTGGGGCCTTGTCTGTTTTGCATGTTGTTTTGGCATTAATACGTGTCACATATCAGTTTGCGAACAATGTAAAAAAAATATATATATCATTGAGTTAATAAAGCCGCATACAAAACATGGTCTCTTTATTGTTTTCTTGAGTAAGGCAGCTCCAAAATGCAGGTGTTTCAGCCTAGCTCAGTGCTTTCTGTGGTGGTGGGGCAAGCCAGCAGAAAATAACTCTGAACTCTGAAAACTTGACTTCAGTGAGTTCAAGACAACTGGGAAGTTGGGAATAAACGTGCTCCGACTGGGAAAATATGTTTTGAACGGTTATCCAACTCGGAATTGTAAATCCGGCCTCTTTCTAGAGCTACGACCTGAAGATCAATGACGTCATTCTTCAACCTTGTTTTTTTCCCGAGATCCAAGTTGTTTTGAAGGCACCATAAATCCAGAGAATGCCAGACTTTGATGACAAAATTAGCCCACGAAATACCGCCGCGCCACCTTCCTGTTCAAGTGAGCACAGCACAACAAGGTGAGTCCAAAAATGTATTGTATGCTGCTGCATAAATTATGTAATATGCCAGGGAGATATGTATACTGTAGCTAAGAAAGTAATACTAAGTGTATGTTGTGTAGTAAGTTGTTAGTAGCCCATGTGCATCAACCTAATAATTTGGTCTATTTACCCCTCTTAATTTCGCCTACTGTTCTGACTTGGTGGTGCACATGTAGCCTATAACCTGTTTTAGAGAAATGTAATCAGCAAATATTGTAAGAGCTTTCATTGTCTGCTTATATGCCCCCTTATTTATCCTACGGGTCTGACTTGGTGTACAGGGAGAACACTGTAAGAACGGCCCATGTTCTGAATTCTGTTGCTGTACATTTCAAAAGTGGTAAACAAATAGTTCTATTGACTATGTCCGTCTTAGCTCGCTCATTAATGTCTTAAAAATTACGGATTGCCTCTTATCCGCTTGTCGTCCCCTTATGTCATAGTTTGTACATCTCAATTGTCATTAAAAAACAKYTTTGTTTAAGCAAGTCAGCCATAACAGTTATGTTTTTTTAAAGGCAGTAAATGAGGCTGAATGAACTGTTTCGCTGCCAAACAAGGCTCTGCTGATAGCCAGGTGTAGCAGTGGTAAGATTTTGGGACTACTGTTGGGACAGCTTTATGTAGGCCCTAACAGTTCGTGGGTACTGTTTGTCACCATTATAGAGCAATTAATGTATTGTTTAGTGTTGTGTTGTGGCTTTGCTGGCATGCATCCCACTTTAATTATTTTTTACCCCACCAAGATTTACATGCTAAAATCYTCACTGGTGGCATGCATAGAGAAAGCACACAAAAGAGGTTGCTAACAGAAAAGGACTTGACATAGAACGTGCACTGAGCATTACAATTTCAATGGCGAGTGCAGCAAACYATGCATCTGAATTGCAAAGAAAGGGATTGAATGTGCAAAAAATTAAATGTAATTTAAAATATAAAGAGAGAAACATGTTTCATGACATCACATGATGCAAATGATTGTTGGTTTAAAGCAGTGGTCAACAACTGGTAGATCGCACTCGATTGGTCGAACTCCAAGGCTTTCCTAGTTGATCGCCAAAAGTTCCTGTAAAAAGCGTTTTTTAGAGCTGTTAGCAGTAGGTGCACTCGATTAAGCTGCCCTGTGCCCTGGGAAGTCGAAGTTCCCCCATTTTTAACCATTTCATGTGTCTGAAGGTACAAACTCTGCCTACCTGGCGGGCCCGGAGAGCAAATCAAGTGCACCTATTGGCCTACCGCTGACCAATCAGATAGCTTATTGCACCATGTCTGCAGCTTCCACGAGCCCACAGCAAAGTTAATCGTGGACTACTGTGTGACTCAAAACATGAATAGAGACGAATAGACTACAGCAAAGAGCTGCTGTTTTTATTAATTAGTTTTAATTAGTTTTAAGATTTTATTCAGCACTGACAACAGAACAACTTTGGCAGGGCAATTCAAGAATAACCAATATGCAGTGATTATGTATTGTAGCGACCCGCACAGACAGCGGTGTGTTATGTGGTAGGCTATTAGTGGGTRGTGTTGTACTTACCAGTGTTCGCGGAGTCCGACATGCCAATCAACCTGCTATCTGCCAATCACGGGGATGCCTGGAATGTTCTGATGCCYGGCATCCTGGTGTTTGGCGGAGTGGCGTGGAGGGGGGTTGGGCAGGGGGATGGAGCATTGGAAGTTAAGACCAGGTTTAGCCATTGTTCTCTCTCTTACGTCTGGGCTTCACAAGAGAAGGTCACGGTTGGCTTGTGGGGTATCTTTCGTTTATTTGGCGTGGGCTACGGCCAAACAGTAGCCTGTGTAAAGTTGGCTTAATAAACCGTCAATTCGTAAACTCAACCCTCTGTCTGGACAATTGTTCCTTTATGATCTAGTCAGGTCATTACATTGGTGTCAGAAGTAAAAACGTTGATAAAATGTAGCCAGCTAGCTAGCTGACTTCTGTGGCTAGCTACCGTAGGTGAGAATTGGGGTTGAAAATGCTTCGAGGAAATCCGAAAGTGAAGGMGGAGGTAGGGGACAATTATGACCATGAGGTGCGTGTGCATGGACGTCGGAGGATCTGGCTGAAGAGATCGCCAGGGRGTCGGAGCCCAGAGGCCGCTTGAGGGAGGACGTTAGAGTGATGGCGGCTGAAGCGGGCATGAYTCCTTCGTCGACTGTGCTTCGCGCGGATTCTGGTGGGCGGACCGAAGGGGTGACGTTGACGCGGCGGGACGAGGAATCTGGGGCTCAGGATGTAAACAAATATGGCGGCGCCTAGTTCCCGGCTGCGTCCGTATCTGTTAAGACCCCGAAGTATTCCGGTAAGGCGGATTGGGAAGCTTTTCATGCTCAGTTTGAACTGTTAGCTGATTTTAGGGGGTGGTCGAATGAAGATAGGGCACTGCAGTTGGCTTTATGCCTCAGGGATGAAGCTCTGGCCTGTTTGATATTGATTAGCCCCGAGGACAGACGTGATTATGGTGCTTTAGTGGGAGCACTGAGGAGGCGCTATGGACAGTGTGTACAGCCCGGGCTACTGCGCTCTGAACTGAGTAATAGACGCAGGCAGCCTGGAGAGCCTCTACGGGCGCTAGCTAATGACATTGAGAGCCTCTCTCGGCGGGCATATGCCCCCCTCCGTGCAGAGCGAGCTAGCACGGGACCAGTTCATACAGGCGCTCTCTCCTARGAAGCTGCGCATACAGACCCAGCTGGCTCATCCTGAGTCATTGCAGATAGCCTTGGAGATGGCTTTGGAGAGGGAGCTGGTGTGGGCTGGGGCTTCAGCTGGGYCTTTGGTGGGGGTGCAGGGAGACASACCCTCTGTGCGAGCTGGGGGGCAMAGCAGCCCGGAGCRGGAAAAGCCTGCATGGGTGGCTGAAATGACAGAACTCATTCGTGCTGTGTCGCTACAGGCGGCACAAAACACACGCCCTGGTCCCAGGGTCTGCTGGGGTTGTGGRCAGCCAGGCCATCTGCGCCGAGATTGCCCCATGTCCCCCAGAGCTCAGGGAAACGGCTCGGGGTCCGCATACACCGGGTAGTGCGGACCCCTGGCTTTCTATCCCAACCACCATCTTCTTCAGGAGGAGCCCACCGGCACAGACGGGGAAGCAAGGCTCCACTTCCCCCAGAAGCAGATGAAGGCAAGCGGATGGAGCCTGTTGTTGTGGTGGGCCGGACCTGTGTTGGGGACTTTTGTCATGTCCCTGTCACTGTGGAGGGGGTGCCCTGCTCTGCCCTGGTGGACACTGGGTCCACAGTAACCCTGGTGAGGCCAGATATTGTGCCAGGTTGGACTCAGTGTGAGCCCACAACTGTGCAGCTCCGCACAGTCACAGGTGAGCTGGCACCCATGAAAGGGAAGGGAATAATGACTCTGACAGTAGGGGGCAGGTCTGTGCGTCATCCTGTGTGGGTGGCGGCTGTGCAGGACCCTTGTATACTGGGGTTGGACTTTCTTAGGAGCACAGGCTGCCAGTTAGACCTAAATGGGGGCACACTGAGCTTCCAGGGAGGGCCGGCAGTCACCATGGCCCCCCCTAATGTCACATTCACTCAACCCAACAAACCCTTTACTCCAACTCCCCCCCTCCCCCACATATGTGTGTGACCTTTCCCCAGCCCCCCTGTCACCTACGGCTGTGTGTTACATTCCCCCAGCTACCTCCACGACACAGCCCTCTGTGAGCCCGGGCCGCACCCCCCCAGCCCAGCTACCCCAGATGGGAGAGGAGAGGACACTGTCTGTAGTGAGGGAGATATGGGGGAGGAACTGTGTTGGTCTTGACCCCGAGCAGCAGGAACGGTTGTGGCAGTTGCTGTTTGAATTCAGAGACAGCTTTGCGCTGAGTGAGGAAGAGGTGGGTCAGACTCATCTGGTGCAGCATGAGATCGACACAGGTGATGCTCGACCCATCAAGATGCGTCCCCGCCGTATCGCGCTGGCACGCCAGGAGGCTGCAGACAAGGCTGTGTTGGAGATGCAGCAGGCAGACTTCATCGAGCCCTCAGACAGCCCCTGGGCGGCGCCAGTCGTCATGGTTCCGAAGAAGGGGGGCAAGCTGAGGTTCTGTACGGACTACAGGCGGCTGAATGAGGTAACCAGGAAGGACTCATACCCCATACCACYTATCGATGAGTCGCTGGACCTGGTTAGGGGYTCCTCCTGGTTCTCCTCACTAGACCTCCGCAGTAGCTACTGGCAGGTGCCCCTCTCCCCAGAGGCCAGAGCCAAAACTGCGTTCTCCACTAACAGAGGACACTGGCAGTTCAAGGTCCTGTGCTTCGGCCTGTGCAACGCTCCAGCTACTTTTGAGCGTTTGATGGACAGGGTTCTGGATGACATCCCCCGACAGCAGTGTCTGGTATACCTCGATGACATCCTGGCCCATGGCAGCTCCTTCCAGTCAGCCCTGGTGGTGCTACGGCGTGTGCTGGAGTGGGTGGCTGCCYCAGGTCTGAAGCTCCACCCCGAGAAGTGCCACTTCATGAGGAGAGAGGTGTCATTCTTGGGCCACCGAGTGGGGAAGGAGGGGATCAGCACCATGGAGGACAAGGTGGGGGCTGTCCGACACTGGCCCACCCCCACCGACCAGCGTCAGCTGAAGAGCTTCCTGGGCCTGGCCTCGTACTACAGGAGGTTTCTACGGGGCTTCCTGGGCCTAGCCTCGTACTACAGGAGGTTTGTACGGGGCTTCTCAAGCGTCGCTGCTCTCCTGAACCGCCTGCTGCCGAAGGACAAGGCTTTCACTTGGACAGTGGAGTGTGAGGAGGCCTTCAACACCCTCAAATGTGCACTGATCGAGGCCCCCGTGCTCGCCCCCCCTGACCTCACCTTGCCCTTTATCCTGGACACAGATGCGAGCAATGTGGGCATGGGTGGGGTACTGGCCCAGGTGGGGCCAGAGGGGGAGAGAGTGGTGGCATACTTCAGCAAAACATTTGACAAACATGAGCGCCGCTACTGTGTCACCCGGCGGGAGCTCTTGGCTGTTGTGGCTTCCGTCAAACACTTCAAGTACTACCTGGGTGGCCTGCCATTTACTGTAAGGACTGACCACTCTGCTCTCCAGTGGCTCATGTCTTTCAGAGAGCCAGAGGGACAGGTGGCACGCTGGTTGGAGGAGCTCCAGCCGTATGACTTCACAGTGGTGCACAGGGCAGGGGCACGCCACTCCAACGCCGACGCCATGTCCTGATTACATTGTGTCAGAAGTAAAAACGTTGATAAAATGTAGCCAGCTAGCTAGCTGACTTCTGTGGCTAGCTACCGTAGGTGAGAATTGGGTTGAAAATGCTTCGAGGAAATCCGAAAGTGAAGGGGGAGGTAGGGACAATTATGACCATGAGGTGCGTGTGCATGGACGTCGGAGGATCTGGCTGAAGAGATCGCCAGGGCGTCGGAGCCCAGAGGCCGCTTGAGGGAGGACGTTAGAGTGATGGCGGCTGAAGCGGGCATGAACCTTCGTCGACTGTGCTTCGCGCGGATTCTGGTGGGCGGACCGAAGGGGTGACGTTGACGCGGCGGGACGAGGAATCTGGGGCTCAGATGTAAACAAATATGGCGGCGCCTAGTTCCGGCTGCGTCCGTATCTGTTAAGACCCCGAAGTATTCCGCGTAAGGCGGATTGGGAAGCTTTTCATGCTCAGTTTGAACTGTTAGCTGATTTTAGGGGGTGGTCGAATGAGATAGGGCACTGCAGTTGGCTTTATGCCTCAGGGATGAAGCTCTGGCCTGTTTGATATTGATTAGCCCGAGGACAGACGTGATTATGGTGCTTTAGTGGGAGCACTGAGGAGGCGCTATGGACAGTGTGTACAGCCCGGGCTACTGCGCTCTGAACTGAGTAATAGACGCAGGCAGCCTGGAGAGAGCCTCTACGGGCGCTAGCTAATGACATTGAGAGCCTCTCTCGGCGGGCATATCCCCCCTCCGTGCAGAGCGAGCTAGCACGGGACCAGTTCATACAGGCGCTCTCTCCTATGAAGCTGCGCATTACAGGAGGCCCTAACAGTTCGTGGGTACTGTTTGTCACCATTATAGAGCAATTAATGTATTGTTTAGTGTTGTGTTGTGGCTTTGCTGGCATGCATCCCACTTTAATTATTTTTTACCCCACCAAGATTTACATGCTAAAATCYTCACTGGTGGCATGCATAGAGAAAGCACACAAAAGAGGTTGCTAACAGAAAAGGACTTGACATAGAACGTGCACTGAGCATTACAATTTCAATGGCGAGTGCAGCAAACYATGCATCTGAATTGCAAAGAAAGGGATTGAATGTGCAAAAAATTAAATGTAATTTAAAATATAAAGAGAGAAACATGTTTCATGACATCACATGATGCAAATGATTGTTGGTTTAAAGCAGTGGTCAACAACTGGTAGATCGCACTCGATTGGTCGAACTCCAAGGCTTTCCTAGTTGATCGCCAAAAGTTCCTGTAAAAAGCGTTTTTTAGAGCTGTTAGCAGTAGGTGCACTCGATTAAGCTGCCCTGTGCCCTGGGAAGTCGAAGTTCCCCCATTTTTAACCATTTCATGTGTCTGAAGGTACAAACTCTGCCTACCTGGCGGGCCCGGAGAGCAAATCAAGTGCACCTATTGGCCTACCGCTGACCAATCAGATAGCTTATTGCACCATGTCTGCAGCTTCCACGAGCCCACAGCAAAGTTAATCGTGGACTACTGTGTGACTCAAAACATGAATAGAGACGAATAGACTACAGCAAAGAGCTGCTGTTTTTATTAATTAGTTTTAATTAGTTTTAAGATTTTATTCAGCACTGACAACAGAACAACTTTGGCAGGGCAATTCAAGAATAACCAATATGCAGTGATTATGTATTGTAGCGACCCGCACAGACAGCGGTGTGTTATGTGGTAGGCTATTAGTGGGTRGTGTTGTACTTACCAGTGTTCGCGGAGTCCGACATGCCAATCAACCTGCTATCTGCCAATCACGGGGATGCCTGGAATGTTCTGATGCCYGGCATCCTGGTGTTTGGCGGAGTGGCGTGGAGGGGGGTTGGGCAGGGGGATGGAGCATTGGAAGTTAAGACCAGGTTTAGCCATTGTTCTCTCTCTTACGTCTGGGCTTCACAAGAGAAGGTCACGGTTGGCTTGTGGGGTATCTTTCGTTTATTTGGCGTGGGCTACGGCCAAACAGTAGCCTGTGTAAAGTTGGCTTAATAAACCGTCAATTCGTAAACTCAACCCTCTGTCTGGACAATTGTTCKTTTATGATCTAGTCAGGTCATTACAGTATGTATTGAACTATAGCCTACCGCACAAACCTCATTGTTACAAAACTGGTTTTAATAGGTTAATGTTGCATAGGCTTACATTTTTTCAAAATCATGTTTAATACAAAATCTGAGTTCTCTGCCTACATTTTGACTAAAAGTGATTTTGGTTGGTAACCACTGATTTAAAGAGAAAGACTGTATCAAATGCCACAAGAAAGAGAGATTGTGTAAAGCGAACAAACAGAACAGAAATRGCATAGAGAGAAACGCAAAACTACAAATGTACACAAAGTGACTGAGAGTCAGACTCAACTGGAAACAACACAAACTCATATAAATATGTTCTGTCATGCCTTGAACTGCATAGCATAGCATTACAGAAACAGACCGCAGAATAATATGGATTAGTCCAGAGAGCTGACAGGAATCAACTTGAAAATCTCAGCAACAGATTACAAGAGACTCTTTGCAAAAATACCATTACAGAAGAGAACAGTGATGCTCAAAACACACACTGTGGAAAAGGTTTCTCATTTGGGCAAAATAAATGTTAATTTTACAAAGGCACAGCTTGGATGTGAATGGACGTGAATGAAAAATTCAACTGGACTGGCACACTATCAAAGCACTGCACTGAATGTGTCATCACTAGGCAGCAGCAGCAGGGCCACTGCTAAGAGACCATCCAACTGCTCACAAATTCCCAGGAAGTTTTCGAAAAGGGAATTAGAAAACAGAAAGGAATGAAGGCCAGGATTGAGATAGATTAAAAGGCTACTCCAACATTTCACAAGGCCCGTCCTGTGCCATATACAATCCGACRTAAAGTGGAGGCGGAGTTGAAGAACTTAAATAATTCTGTGATTCTGTCCGAGGTGGACTGGAGTCAGTGGGCTACGTCCATTGTTACTGTTTTGAAGAAAGGGTAAGCTGGAAACGTACGCATCTGTGGGGACTTTAAAGTGACAGTCAACCCTGTACTCCACACTGTTCAGTATCCACTGTCTCGCTTCGAGGACATATTTGCTTCCCTATCAGGAGCGGGACGCTTCACGAAGATAGACCTAGTGCAAGCTTACTTACAAATGGGAATTGAGGAATTGTCAAAGTCGTTTTTGACAATCAACACACAAAGGCTTATTCTAGTACAACCATCTTGTTTTCGGGGTAGCCTCAGTTCCAGCCARCTGACAAAGAGCAATGGGCCAAGTGCTTCAGGGGATACCAGGTACCCAGTGCTACCTCGAAAACATAATAGTTACAGGAACAGATGATGAAGATCACCTAAACAACCTATAGAGGGTGCTCACTAGGCTATGTGAGTATGGACCAAGGTTATTATAGTTTTGTGATTTTATTTGATATTCAGTTTAGTTTCAGTTAGTTTTCAGATTTGATTGACTCGTTTTTATGTTCTTTCAGTTTCATAAAATGAATCCATAGAATTTTTATATGATATAGTTTCAGTTTTAATGTTAAGAACAGAACAGGCTGCTGTTCTGGGAAGGACAGCTCATAATAATGGCTGGAACAGAGCGAATGAAATGGCATCAAACACATGGACCATGTGTTTGATACCATTCCARCTKTTCCGCTCCAGCCATTACCATAAGCTCGTCCTCTCCAATTAAGGTGCCACCAACCTCCTGTGGGACAGAAGGTAGCGTATGCGTGGGAGGATAGGAGCCGTTTATGTGTTGTAGGCTTATAGTTCGTGTTTTCTTGGGATGTCACTTCATGCAACTGGGGAACAGTAATAAGGTGATAGTCATAGGTTTGGTTAGGTTTAAATTATAAATCAATCTTAGGCCGTGTTCCAGAGCTTGGAWGTTGCTGACGCCTTACAGATCTTACAATYCCTGGATAAGTAGTTTAAGTATCAGCTAACCACATCATATGTTATAACACTTTGTCAGTCGATGACACAGACGATGACATGGCACGCAACCATTGGTTGATYCATGTAACGTCTGAYCAGGGGACRATTGTTTGCTTATGGCCCCCGTCCCGCAGAGGGTGTGCCCTAGAGCGAAACATACRAGTGAGATGTTTCGCTCTGGGGCACKCCCTCCGCGGCCAGGGGCAGTGAGCAGACCAGAGTGGCCCCACCCTGACCAGAAAGAAATGAAGGGGTGTCTCGGTTTCTCTACTGTCTCTGCCTCGGATTTCTTCCCTGTTGTTTGCTAGCGTCAGCAAAGATTATCTATTAGATATTGACAAGATATATTGACAATACATGTCCTCAGAGATTGAAGCCCGGGAAGGAGGAGACGAGATCAGGTGGGACCATTCTAACCAATGAGAGGGCAGATATGCATGTGAACCACAGGCACAACTAAGTCGTTTTTCTCAAAGTTACCGAATGCCACGTGCGTCCACATATATCAGTACATTTGTAACAACCTAGACATGACTTTATTTGGTCAAATAAGCCTCATGTAATTTGACACACTCTCATAGACCTCCATGCAAAATGGTCTGCTTATCTCGTGGGGACAGATTTTGGGTGGAGATAATCCTCTTGCTCGCCTCTTCCTCTCTGGTGGTAGCCAGTCATAGTGATGCACAAGCTAGGTCTATTTTAAACATTGCCCTCTGGTGGTAGCCAGTCATAGTGATGCACAAGCTAGGTCTATTTTAAACATTGCCATCTATAAAATGATGCCAGCTGATTTATGATTTKGACTGGCTGAGAAACGCTGTCTGTCTCATCCCGACTCCCGACACGMTCATTGCTATGGCACAGCTGGAGATCGAATTTGAATATTGAAACAATGTTGCAAATGTTAGAGACAGACAGCAAGGCTTATACAAATCTCTGCTGTTGAAAACTAAATGTCAGTCTAAAAGAAATGTGAGATAATGTCTAGATGCTTTTTATAGTGGAGATCAAGTTAATAAATGACTGGCTTGGCTGATAAGACAGTGGATTGCGCAGTCAGATGGATCAGAGTAAATAGGCATTTTAATGTCATAGATTTAGTCCGATGGTAACTGTGGAGTATACACTGGCTGGAATGTGGTTTTAACCAATCAGCATTCAGGATTAGATTTACCCGTTGTATAAAAGGGTACAAACACGACGACGACATTTAAATCCCTGCGAGAATATTGACGAGTTCATTTGTTTTTTTGTTGTTGAAAATGTAATAACAATTTGCCAATTGGTAAACTGTAGTTTTTGTAAACCTGTCAAATATTTTGGACTAAACTAAAGTATGATTCTCAAAGTACAATAATTATTCCTCTCTAGCAAAACACATGGAGAGAAAAAAAATACAAATTGACAAATTGAAGGGAAAAGTTCTACATGCTTCAGTACCTTTCACAGCCTTTGTTTTGCCATGCCTAGGGCAATGGACAACACCAATCCACACACATACAATTTGAACTGCTGTTKATGTGAACAAGTGGGAGTTGATAGTGATTGTATGGTACACCCACCTAACTGTCCCCCAATTGAATCACTTGCCCTCTCAGTGCATTAAGCTTAGCTTAAAAAACTGTGGATGAAGTGGGCAATCTCAACACACTCTCCTGCACACTCTGTTTAAAGACTTTGCGATTGCTCATGCATGCCTAGTTTGAGTATCACTGTCAGCTGAAGTACAAAAAAAGAAGCTGGGGGAAGCTGTGTAATTAATGTGAGTGTTTAATTAGGTTGTGTGTCTAGTGTACCGAATGCTATTCACATGGATAATACCGCTGGCCTTCAATATCTAATGCGGGCATCCCTTCAATTTTCTGTTGTGTAGTGAACTTGAAAACTTCACAATTGGTCGAAGATTCTTTAACAGTGTTTGTCATTTTGACAGTTGGCTGTCTGTCAGATAGAAGTGCCCTCAATACAGCCTCATACATTGCGGGGACTCTTATCTTGAAGTGGCACCGTAAAGCCTCCTTAACACCAGTCATACCTGTTTGCAGTTTGTTTAATTACACTTTTGTATGAACATTTGTATTGCATTTCATTTACTATATCCTATGCATGAAAACCTTTTATTTTTATGTCTAAGCAACATTCTAAAATGCTAAGCCTTGTTTATATGTCCTTTGTCCTGATCTTGCCCTCATTCTGATTGTACCCACAGTTTCAGAAATATGTCTACACGTGGCTCATATCCGTCCACTGGGTCTGTATTGTGACCATATTTCCTGTTCCCTGTTTGACATATATTCTTTCAAAATAATATMATTTATTTATTTGAAGACACATATTGATGCCATAAGGCAATGGTGCCACCCGTCAAAGATTTWAGAAGGTGGGATAAAGATGATTTTAAAAGGTTTCACTGTCCAGATCCGTCTACACTTGTGTAAGACACAATGTGTGCCTGACTTCCTCCGGGGGTGGTCAAGACCTGATCGCAATCAGACCACCAAGAGTCTTTTAKTTGTCTACACCTGTCGGAAAATGTGGTCACAATCAGAATGTGGACAAGATCAGGACAAAAGATGTTAGACCCAGAACGGGGCATTAGATCACTCAATGTTCAATCTCAATGGTGAGCTTTTTTTGAAAATCACTGTTATTGTGGACGCTGGAAACAGGAACAACATGTACTATGGTACAGTATGTAACAATCTTATGTAACTACCACGTTAGTGCATAGGTATTGGGCGACCCTAAAGTAAAATCTGAATGTGCTACTTTTGTTTAGCATCTCATTGCATGACGTATAGGTTGCAACTATTGTTTCCTTAGAAACTACACAGTTTACACCAGCACTGTCTTTGCCCTAAGCACTCGTGGAATCCATCCTTGTCCAGTCAAATCATTGGTAAAGGACCTTGCTGCTTTGTTGGAAAGCTCTCCACTGGACCAGAAGGATATGCTATAACTTGCCACAAAGAAGGATTAGAGGGCCAAAAAGACACATGTCTTCCCATATTTTCCTCCTCGGACACCCTCGGATCCTGCTGGCTGTACCAAATGTCACAGGGAAGGGATTAAAAAACAAGTATTAAAAAAAGATATCCATGTGATACAGTAGGCCTACTGTGTCCAGTACCACAATTACTTACAACTAACTAACAAAATACTTACTTACATACTGTTACGAACTAACCAATAATTTACTGATAACCAAAATGAAACAGGTGGGGTTTTAAAATGGGTTCCGAAAGGCATCCATGGGGGGGCCTACTGAGTGCTGGCCAAGCAACTCCAGTTGGGTCTTAAAAGATTCACAGGTTAGGGCAGGGGGCTCTCCCTGGGTGTCCTGGGGCCCTCCCTGGGTGCACGTTTTTCGTTTTTTTGCACTAGCACTACACAGCTGATTCAAATAACTCCTCATCAAGSTTTGATTATTTGAATCAGCTGTGTAGTGCTAGGGCAATACCGAGTMTGGGAAACCCTGGGTTAGGGAGTAAAAATAAACGTGAAACAAACCCAAGCAGGAGAAAACACAGAAGCAAAGGCTTTGTTCAATAACCTAAAGTGGAAGATCCAACGTGACGTGGTAGCTCCCCCAACATCTTTTGCCAATCAAGAAAAAAAAGCAAAGCCTGTAACACATACATACGTACTTATGTATSATAATGGTTAATGTCATTGCCATTTGAATGCTTAATATATTTTCTTTATTACCTTTGACAGTCCTCATCACCTTCAATTGACAGTCCTCATCAGCTGTAAACCGATTTAAAATGTCTTCGGGACCTACCCCTAAATTACACAATGGTTCATGACACCGCTATTGAAATATATAGGTTGCTTTATAAAGGTGTGTAATACAAAAAAAGCAAAGCTTTGCTATCATGTAAAGTTACACACCTTTTGACATTTGTAACACATCTGTTGTGCATCATTCTACTTCCTTTAAAGTGGCACATACATTCATAACAGATCCATGACTGCTGTTGTATCACGTCAACAAGAGACTCCCCACAATCTGTTCACTTTGTTTTTAAATTAGCCCCCCAAAAGTATATTTAAATGGATTCCTAACGATTAATAGCTCTAGATTCCTTGCTGTCTTGTTTTTATTAATTTGAGAAGGTAAAATAGGGTATCTGGCGCATGTTGTCGCTAATGTCATTGGTCATGGATATGCTAAAAAAMGCGATGATGGTAGCCCTATAATGGTAGAGGTATTAGCATATTATAAGCATATAATGAATCATTACGTTCCGGTTATATTAACCAGCCAAACATAGCCTTGCTAAAAAAAAAATCACCCCAAGACTGATTAAATACTTGTCTGCTTTACTTTTCTTTTTAACTCTGCTCCTTTATAAAGTCTGGAAGAATTATTTTCTGTCCTCCTTTGAGATTTCTTCCATACTGAATTAGTATGCAACTGTCAATGTRGGAGTGAACAAAACTTGAATACATGGCGTTTAAAAACAAATGTTATTTTGGTGTTCAGCGACAAAAGAGTAAGTATTTGCTTTTTGTTGTTGTTTGAACCTCACACAAAAAATATCAGTTGCAGTATTTTCTTCAGGTCCTATTTTACATTTCATTGACCTTATGCCATAACATTATAAATARCCTTGGCCTAAAAAACATGATATAGTAGCTACTGTGATGGCTAGTTGAATTTTCTGTAATTAACACATGTAATTTGTACACATAATAGATTGGCTAGCGAACTGAAATATATTGTTTGATTCTCCCCTTTACACTTCAGGCTGGCTACCTGCGCTGCAATTACATTGTACTTACAAGGGTGTGATACATTTTTACTAATGTGGCTTAAGGTCTACATTTTCTAAATAGTTCTTCCTTCTATAGGTTAAAAATAGACCAGTCGATTCATTTTCTCCACAAATATCCATTTAWTCGTCACARATTTACTGAAAATCACAGTTTATTGAAAGAACACAGAAAGGTCAAATAACACAGATAAATGTAGCTAGGAGTAACTACTCAGTGCATGGCACATTCTCAGGGAGACGACTCATTGTGAGTCTTTGGCTCTTCACCTCTAGCATGTTAAAGGCAGAAAGAGCTCTGAAATATTAAATGTTGAAAGAAGTTGGCCAGCCAACTTGAGAGCCTATATAGTTCAAAATATGGAGGAGAGAGTAAATTAACCTTGCTACAATGACTGACAAACCATATTTGTAAGTTTGGTGTTACAGCAGTTTTTGATAATGGGAGTACTTATATTACAGAATATCATGACCTTACCAGTGCAAAGGGATTTATTTAGAAATAACACACATTTACTGTAGAAAGRAGTGTCCTCGCGCTGAAAAAAAAWAACTATGAACAATCATAAAACAAGTTACCAGTGCCATTGCTACCTTTAAAATAAGTCTAGAATGCATGCCAATTATTTATGCAGGTTTTCAATCGAGAAAGTTAAAAATTTCACGGTTGAGAAGTTTGTTTTCATCCAACAATTCCTGTGTCTCGTCTGCAAACTGTGTGTGTGTGTGTGTGTGTGTGTGCACAAGTATGTGCTCTGAAAAAGATCTCCAGATTTTCTGCATCTCCATTGATATCCCATCCATTCAGTTGTTTTTGTGTAGTTTTGTGTTTTTGCTGSCTCCCTCTACATCCTCCCTATCGTCTGAAGGCTTTGCATTAGATGTTCCAATCTGCGCTGCGGTCCTTTGCTGTTGACAATACAAAASACAAGAATGTATAGCTCATTAACAACAGTGGCAGAGTAACAGTGAAACAATGGGCTACTGTGCAGAAACAATACTGGATTGATGACAGCAGTACTAACAATACAGCAGTATTACTTTAACAATACAGCAATATTACTTAAAAAAATACTGCAATCTTACTTCACACTCATGTTGATTAGCCTATCCCTCCTACTGTACACTCCACACCCACTTACGGCTGGGACGATACCAGTATCACAATATTTTTTTAAGAAAACTTGAAMATGACCATACACTTGTCCCTTAAAAAGCTGCTGTAAGTAAATTATTGTGCGATTTATAACTACATTTCCGTCCACAGTTTTTATGCACGTAAAGTCATACCGTATAAAAAAAATCATSACAGCTGTGACAGAAACAGGTAGTTTCGGGATACAATTTTATAAATGCCGACCAATAATTTGTTKGTTTGACATGGTGGGATCTTTTTGCGTCGGTTCAATTAATTATGTGAGAAACGGTGGTGGAAACTCTTTAATTKGCAAATATTGATATAATGACTAGAGCTGAGCATTAACCAAAATGTATTTTTTTAAATACCTAATTGACCATCATCAGTTCAATTATTTGAATTTCATTTCATTATGMTTTTTTTCCTGAGCTGAATGCACCGTTTCTCTAGAGATGAATTAGATCAAGCCCGAACTGTGCAATGTAGTAGGGGGTTGTAGTTTCCAACTGGCCAATATTCAACATAGTTTTAGCGTAGAAAACGTGGTAATTAACTACAAATGACCATAATCTATTGCGCTCCTKCTTGCCCGGTCTGTGTGGGCACGGAGACAGAGAGAAGAATGCATGATCGAGAGGGATAGAGAGCAGTTGCTTTGCGAGGTATGTCTACCTGAAAATACATGATCTAAGTATTCCGGATTTACTAATAACATTTTGATTTTGTCAGACCGCATAGGCAGCAGCTCTATAAAGATGAGATGATGACTTGGGATGAAGTAAAGTCAGCTAGCATCTGTTTAGTGTTAACCAATGTCACATTGCTGGATGCCTTGAGGCTTGACGACTTCTGCATGGCGTTGGGCCAGTAAACGAAAGGTTGCTAGATCAAATCCCCGAGCTGACAAGGTAAAAATCTGTCGTTCTGCCCCTGAACAAGGCAGTTAACCAACTGTTCCTAGGCCGTCATTGTAAAAAAAAAATGTATTCTTAACTGACTTGCCTAGTTAAATAAAGGTTAAATAAAAAAATCACACTCTCTGTCAGTGGCCAAGCCTTTCATTGCCTGAAGTAAAGCTGATACAAACAATCAACAGATACCTGTACAGATGTAGGATCTRAATTTGATCACCCTGTTGCAGTGTATTTGAGGTTTAAAAAGAGTTCTGAAGTTTGTAATTTACCATTTGAAATTTCASGCTTGATTTTCCCTTATGAAACATGCATCAACCACTACAAAAATGTCCATTCCTTTTAATCCACACAATTATTCACATTTCCTGTTGCTGCAGGATTATTTTCCTGCTGTAGCAAACTGGCTAACATTAAATCAAATAAAATGGTATTTGTCACATGCTTTGTAAACAACAGGTGTAGACTAACAGTGAAATGTTTACTTAAGGGCCCTTCCCAACAATGCGAGAAAAAAATCTATAAAAAGAATAACACAAAGAATAAATAAATAAGGAGTAATGATAACTTCGCTATATACACAGGGTACCAGAACCGAGTCGAAGTACAGGGGTACAAAGTAATTGAGGTAGATAGGTCCATATACAGTAGGTAGGGGTAAAGTGACTAGGCACCAGGATAGATAATAAKCAGTAGCAGCAGCGTACTGTATGTGATGAGTCGAAAGAGTTAGTGCAAAGAGGGTCAATGTAGATCTGGGTAGTCTGGGTAGCTATTTGGTTAACTATTTAGTAGTCTCATGGCTTGGGGGTAGAAACTGTTCAGGGTCCTGTTGGTTCCAGACTTGGTGCATCGGTACCGCTTGCTGTGCGGTAGCAGAGAGAACAGTCTGACTTGGGTGGCTGGAGTCTTTGACAATTTTTAGGGTTTTCCTCTGACACTGCCTGGTATAGAGGTCRTGGATGGCAGGAAGCTRGGCCCCAGTGATGTACTGTGCCGTACGCATTACCTTCTATAACACCTTGCGGTCGGATGCCAAGCAGCTGCCATACCAATACGTGATACAGCCAGTCAAGATTATCTTAATGATGCAGCTGTAGAACCTTTTGAGGATCTGAGGYCCGATGACAAATCTTTTCAGRCTCCTGTGGGGGAAGAGGCGTTTACATGCCTTCTTTACAACTGTGTTGGTGTGTGTYGACCATGTTAATTCCTTAGTGATGTGGACACCGAGGAACTTGAAGCTCTAAACCCGCTCCACTACAGCCTCGTCGATGTAGATGGGGGGTGTGCTCGGACCTCCGTTTCCTGTAGTCCACGATCAGTTCCTTTGTCTTGCTGACCACACTGCCAGGTCTCTGACCTCCTCTCTATAGGCGGTCTCATCGTTGTTGATGATCAGGCCTACCAARGTCATGTCATCAGCACCCGACGGGCCCCCGTGTTAAGGATCAGAATGGCGGATGTGTTGTTGCCTACACTACACCTGAGGTGCGGCCCGTCAGTATTCAGTCCCAGGGTCCTGAGCTTAGTGATGAGCTTATAGGGCACTATGGTGTTGAACGCTGAGCTGTAGTCAATGAACAGCATTCTCACATAGATGTTCCTCTTGTTAAGGTTGGAGAGGGCAGTGTGGAGTGCAATAAAGATTGCGTCATCTGTGGATCTGTTGGGGCYGTATGCGAATTGGAGTGGGATGATGGTGTTGATGTGAGCCATGACCAGCCTTTCAAAGCATTTCATGACTACAGATGTGAGTGCTACGGGTTACCTTGGCATTCTTGGGCACAGGGACTATGGTGTTCTACTTGAAACATGTACTGTAGGTATTACAGAACCGGTCAGGGAGATGTTGAAAATGTCAGTGAAGACACCTGCCAGCTGGTCAGCGTATGCTCTGAGTASGTGTCCTGGTAATCTGTCTGGTCKCGCAGCCTTGMGAATGTTAACCTGTTTAACACACATTGGCTACGGTGAGCGAGATCAGAGAGTCAACTGGAACTGCTGTTGRTCTCATGCATGGTTCAGTGTTGCTTACCTCGAAGTGAGCATAGAAGGCATTTTGCTCATCTGGTAGGCTCAAGTCACTGGGCAGCTCATMGCTGGGTTTCTTTTTGTAATCTGTGGTAGTTTGCAAGCCCTGCCACATCCGACGAGCATCAGATCCGGCYTAGTATAATTAGATCTTAGTCCTTTACTGACAATTTGCCTGTTTGATGGCTCGTCTGAGATTGTAGCAGGATTTCTTATAAGCGTCCTGATTAGTGTCCCGCTCCTTGAAAGTGGCAGCTCTAGCATTTAGCTCAGTGCGGATGTTACCTGTAATCCATGGCTTTTGGTTGGGATATGTACGTACGGTCACTGTGGGGACGACTTCGTCYATGCACTTATTAATGAAGCSGGTGACTGATGTGGTAAACTCCTCAATGTTATCGGATGAATCCCGGAACATATTCAAGTCTGTGCGTGCGAAACAGTCCTGTAGCTTAGCATCCTCTTCATCGMACCACTTCCYTATTGAGCGTGCCACTGGTACTTCCTGTTACAGTTTTTGCTGGTAAGCAGGAATCAGGAGTATAGCTTTATCGTCAGATTTGCCAAYGGGAGGGCCTTTAGTGCGTTTCTGTGTGTGTAGTAAAGGTGATTTCGAGTTTTGTTGCCTCTAGTTGCARAGGTGACARGCTGGTAAAAATGAGYTAAGACGGATTTCAGTTTCCCTGCATTAAAATCACCGGCCACGAGAAGCACCGCCTCTGGATGTGTCCTTGTTCAGACACGACTCTGAGAAACATAGGATAGGATAGTCTTGAATGGAGCTCTTCCAGTTTGTTCTCTAGTGATTGTACATTGGCCAACAAAACAGAGGGCATGGCAGTCTAGATGCTCGCCGAGGTAGTTTAATTATGACGCCACCTCGCTTACCTCTCTTTCGCCGCCGCTTCCTCTTTTCAAGACCTGGATGATCAGMGCCTGGTCCGGGGTAAACATAACGTCCAGAGCTGCTGACTTATTGAAATCGAAATCTTCCTTCAAATTGAGGTTAGTGATTGCTGTTCTGTTTCCAGAAGCTGTTTTCAGTCATAGGAAATTATGGCAAAGAAATTTAAGATCAGCATTAAAAAACACATAAAATAGCAGAATTAGTCAGGAGCTCATAAGACGGCAGCTATCCACTGCAGCGCCATCTCAGCCATCACAGAGCCATCTCAGCCAAATTAAGATCCTACATCTTTAGGCTACAGTTATCCTGTCAGCTTTAGTGACGAACAAACTAAAATCAGTCTATCAAGCAAAACACACCCTGAAAGAAATATACATTTAAGAAAAAAATATACAAAATCGTGTTATTCTCAGTSTTTTTGAATGGTGACTACCCAACATGGCAGTGGAATTTAGGGTGACTTAAGGTCTCTTTCGCTCCCTCAGTCAGGCTGTTTATGTTTAGTAWCACATGCTCTGGGTGGCTGGCTACCACATGGTCCTATCAGTGAGGGATCAGCCCCTTTGTGAGCACCTCTCCATTTTTATTAGTCAATCTGACAATGACCACAGGAGGGAGAAAGCACTGGGCCTTCGCTTTTCCAAAGCTTGKCTGTGACCTAATAATATTGTCACGTTCATTCTATTTAACCTTTTCTCGTCCTAGGTTAGTCTCTATTGTAATATAATCTCTTTTACCAGGGACCCTGGTAACAGAGATCATACTGTAGGTAAGGTATAGGTATAGCCATTTCCCCTGAAAACGGTTACAGAATCGATGGTAGCTGAACATATTTAAGCATGACAGAGATGGAGAAATCCCACTTAAAATGCATGGCAGCGGCTCAGTTACACAGTGTTACACTACATTGCAATGGGATCTGTAGTCGCTATACCATCTGCCACATCCAAACAGGCGTGACACTGTTTCCTTATGATTGAGCGAGCCAGGCTTGGATTAGTTTGGCAGAGTGCGATACAATCAATATCATAGTTCAGTAGATTGTGGTGGCATTTGCTGTAACAATATGTATGTYCATGCAATGTATTCATTTCACCATAATATCCCACACAGTCATATGTGGTTTAAGAGAAATTAGAAAATTCACWTGGGGAGAAATGCAAGAGSCACCTTGTAGAATGGGTATTATGTTATGTACATAAACATTTAAATGCTAACCTGCTGTTCAAGCAGCTTTTTACTGTCGGGAGAGGATTCTGTCTCCGTCTGGTTTTGGAAGCAATCCCRGCCAATCTGTTGTGAGACAAAGAAACACAAACTTCAATGTATTTATTTATGTGACTGGGACAGTGCACATTAATCAAAATGTCAGTGTAAATCTATGTAAATGTACCAGAGTTAGCTAAACAGATCATTTTCATCCTAACTTCATAAGGCCTGAACAAACAAGCTGGTCTAATGAAAATGCATGAGATGAAAACAACTATTTTACTATAGATTAAAACAATTTTCACTGTGTGTGTCCATGCATTCATGCGTAAAAGTCATACAAGGACATCATTAGCGCCAGCGTGATCATTTCAAAAGACGAAACTTGAATATACAGAGGTGGGATCCAGYTCTCTCACAACTTGTATCCTTTCATTGTTGGATGAAAGTAGAATCTAACATTTCCCTTTGAACAGATCTAGTTTACTTGTTACACCTACAGTGCTGTACTTTGGCTAAACTACCACAGATAATATAAAGACATACACCTCAATCTCTGTTTCTACCCTCCAGTGTGGGTCCTGGCAAATAGTATTTAATTATGTTGTGACTGCCCCATCGTCTTTGCTTTCGTGMACAGTTACCACAGAATTCATWWAGCTCAGTGGCAGTTAGTCGGAAGTTTACATACACCTAGGTTGGAGTCATTAAAACTCGTTTTTCAACCACTCCACAAATTTCTTGTTAACAAACTATAGTTTTGGCAAGTCTTTTAGGACATCTAATTTGTGCATGACACAAGAAAATGTTCCAATAATTGGTTACAGACAGATTANCTGGAGGAAAGAGGTACAAAAGTATCTGTATCCACAGTAAAACGAGTCCTATATCAACATAACCTGAAAGGCCGCTCAACAAGGAAGAAGCCACTGCTCCAAAACCYCCATAAAATAGCCAGACTACGGTTTGCAACTGCACATGGGGACAAATATCATACTTTTTGGAGAAAAGCTGCTCCTGCTTTGCTGCAGGAGGTACTGGTGCACTTCACAAAGTAGATGGCATCACGAGGGAGGAAAATTATGTGGCTATATTGAAGCAACATCTCAAGACATCAGTCAGGAAGTTAAAGCTTGGTCGCAAATGGTCTTCCAAATGGACAATGACCCCAAGCATACTTCCAAAGTTGTGGCAAAATGGCTTAAGGACAACAAAGTCAAGGTATTGGAGTGGCCATCACAAAGCCCTGACCTCAATCCTATAGAACATTTGTGGAACTGAAAAAGCGTATGCGACCAAGGAGGCCTACAAAACTGACTCAGTTACGCCAGCTCTGTCAGGAGGAATGGGCCAAAATTCACCCAACTTATTGTGGGAAGCTTGTGGAAGGCTACCTGAAACATTTGACCCAAGTTAAACAATTTAAACATTCTTCAAATAAAGTGGTGATCCTAACTGACCTAAGACAGGGAATTCTTACAAGGATTAAATGTCAGGAAATGTAAAAAACTGTGTTTAAATGTATTTGGGCAAGGTGTATGTAAACTTCCAACTTCAACTGTACATTTCCTAAAAGTCACTCCTCAGTTTACAAACACAAATGTTTCAGCAACATTTAGCCAGGGCTCTATCATTTTGGGGGCCATAAGCGAGATTTGGTTGGGGGCCTCCTGACCTTGCAGGAGAAACATGTTAATGTCCTACCTCTTGGTGGCGGAGAGAAAAAAATGCAGCTTTAATGTTAATGTCCTGCAATTCTACACATTTTACCATGGGGCGTAGAGATAATGTTGCAGTTTTAGAGCACATTTTCTGCAATTCTACACATTGTTACATGGGCCAGAGAGAATATTTAGTAGTTTTAAAATACATTTAATGCAATTTTACTTATTTTTGCCATGGGCGGAGAGAAAACGGAGAGAAATTCTACACATTTTGCAAAGGGGTGGAGAGAAAACATTGCAGTTTTAAGCAAATTGAATGAAGTTTTACAAATTTGCCATGGGATGAAGTTAGAATGTTACAGTTTTATAGCAAATTTCCTGCAATTCTACACATTTTGCAATGACTTACGCCATGTTAATATGCTACACATATCTGAGTATGCATGCCTTGCATGCCCAGTCAGTAATTTGGCCATGATTACTACAAGGTTTAGATACCTGGCTAGATTAATTTACCTAGCAATCTATAAAATGTTAGTTGACATGGGCTAATTGTTATGTCAGTCACTGTCAGTGATTGACATAAGGAAAACTGTTGATGCACTACCAAATTTCAAAATTTTACCTTCTAGAACTTGGGACCAATGTTCCCTCAAATGTTTTCTGCCACTGAGCAAATTTCAGGTCTGCAGAGTGCAAAGTTGAAAGTTGTGTGCAACTTCCGGCGCGACTTTACTGTGAACGTTGAAGCTGTACCTGCTTTAATTTACTGTTTTAACAGCGGCCAAGTAGGCTACTCTGGCTATTTGATCATAATGTAGGTCCTACTAGAGTGGCCTACCATAAAAAACTATGGAGAAAATGCATCACATAACATTTTAACATGGAAATAGCGGTACTATCTTTCAGCCTACAGCCAATGTGTGTTGTTCCATGAGACTTTTGAAACAAACATGCAGGGCTTGACATTAACCTGTTTATCCACAAGGAGGTGACTGAACATTTTGTTGTGTTGATAGATGCACTTTACAAAATAAAATTAATTATTATTCTCATATCATTATTAGAGAGAATCAGACACATTATGCTACCCTCTGCCTATTGGCTACTTAGCTTATTCAAGCCTGTCTCAAAATACAACACTGCCCCCTTTATTTTTGTATATTTTTTTACTCTTCCCAATTTCGATCTTGACTCATCGCTGCAACACCCCAACGGGCTCAGGAGAGGCAAAGGTCGAGTCATGCATCCTCCGAAACATGACCCACCAAACCGCGCTTCTTAACACCCGCCTGCAATACCCAGAAGCCAGCTGCACCAATGTGTCGGAGGAAACGCCGTTCAATTGATGACCGTGGTCAGCCTGCAAGCGCCCGGCCTGCCACAAGGTGTCACTAGAGCGTGATGAGACAAGTAAAGCCCGCCATGGCCAAACCCTCCCCTAACCCAGACGACGCTGAGTCAATTGTGCGCCGCCCTATGTGACTCCTGGTCACATCCGGTTGTGACACAAATGTATATAGTATGTATAAGATGGAAGTAGAAGCCTAAGTGTTGTTGTTAATTTGTTTACTCCAATTAGGGGAGGGGTGGTAAGGTTAAGATAAAATAATAAAGGAAAACATAAATATATTTTTTTAAATATACAGTACCAGCCAAAAGTTAGGACAGACCTACTCATTCCAGGGTTTTTCTTTATTTTAGCTATTTTCTACATTGTAGAATAATAGTGAAGACATCAAAACTATGAAATAACACATATGGAATCATGTAGTAACCAAAAAACTATTAAACAAATCAAAATATATTTTAGATTTTAGATTCTTCAAAGTAGCCACCCTTTGCCTTGATGACAGCTTTGCACACTCTTGGCATTCTCTCAACCAGTTTCATGAGGTTTCACTGGAATAAATTAAAATTTCTTAGGTGTGCCTTGTTAAAAGTTCATTTGTGGAATTTCTTTCTTAATGCGTTTGAGCCAATCATTTGTGCTGTGACAAGGATGGGGTAGTATACCGAAGATGGCCCTATTTTGTAAAAGACCAGTCCATATTATGGCAAGAACAGCTCAAATAAGCAAAGAGAAACGACAGTCAATTTAAGACATGAAGGTCAGTCAATCCGGATAATTTCAACAACTTTAAACGAAAGAAAGTACAGAGAGATCCTTGATGAGAGCGCTCAGGACCTCAGACTGGGGCGAAGGTTCACATTCCAACAGGACAACGACCCTTAGCACACAGCCAAGACAACGCAGGAGTGGCTCCGGGACAAGTCTCTGAATGTCCTTGACTTGAATGCCCAGACTTAAACCCGATCTAACATCTCTGGAGAGACCTGAAAAGACCTGAAGAGACCTGAAAATAGCTGTGCAGCGTTGCTCCCCATCCAACCTGACAGAGCATGAGAGGATCTGCAGAGAAGAATGGCAGAAACTCCCCAAATCCCCAAGTTGTGCCAAGCTTGTAGCATCCTACCCAAGAAGACTGTAATCACTGCCAAAGGTTCTTCAACAAAGTACTGAGTAAATGGTCTGAATACTTATGTAAATGTAATATTTCAGATTTTTACTTTTAATAACATGTTTTTGTTTTGTCATGATGGGGTATTGTGTGCAGATTGATTAGGGATTTGATTTTAATCCATTTTAGAATAAGGCTGTCATATAACAAAATGTGGAAGAAGTCAAGGGGACTGAATACTTTCCGAATGCACTGTAGGACCGAATTCAGGTGGTCGGTCACAAATGAGATCCCCAGAAAAGACACAAGGGGATAGAAGGTTATGTGACATTGAATTACACCTATATATATATATATATATATATATATATACACACCTCTAGGAACTATACTGCATATGCCTATTTATTCACAGTAAATAACCTTAAATAAGACCTAATAACATAAAACCTACAGAACATGTTTTGGCTGAAGCCGGTCAGTAAAACCAATTATTCTAGTCGTCTGGTCTTTTTTTCGATTCTCAAACAGCTGATATGTCTCTAACACTAGCCTGACCGACTATACCAGCCAACACAACTGTCCACTGAAGCTGATTAGGTTAGTACAAATACATCTTACGACATTACCTGTGTGCAGAGCTTTGAGCACTCTGGAAAACACTCATCGCTTCACTGAAAACATCACAGAATTTGGTGAATGAATTGTCTGTTTGGATAAACYTGATGTGCAAAWRWTTTTTATTGCTCTAGGCATCGTTTGCTGTTAAACTATATCGGAATGCATGTTCTTAAACTCAAACTTTGACTGGCTAGCAGGATCCTAAAAAGAGATCGTAGTTGCTTCATAACACCATTTTGCAATCCCCAAGCTCATTAATTGTGTATGATACAGGACTATTAAAAGTGGTACGGGTGGTTGGTGAAGCTGCCTATAAAGAGGAGATTTAAGGATTGCAGTAAAACAATTTCTAAATGTGCACATTGTAAGAGAACACATGGTAACACTCGCGCGCTCCCACACACACACACACAATGCCTTCTAAATGCATTTATCATGCCTTGATGTATACTTATCGCGCATTATAACAGTTGTTGTCAACTGTCATAACTCATTTCTAATCTCTCTCCATCTCATCGAATCATGCAGTCGAAGACACATAGAACTTGACGGTGTCCTTGGGGGACAGGTCTCTTTGCAGCAGGATTTCCCCTTTTACGGCGCCGCCAAAATGATATCATCAATAACACGACAGGAGCGAACATTGTTTTTGGCACGGATTCATTACGTTGACTATCTTTTTGACACGTTTCTCCATAGAGGGTAATTTTCTGTCTGGAAAGGATCCCTCTGGACAGTGCACTGTCTCTCTCCAGCGTCCCCCCGCCTCATTTCTGTCATGGTTATTGATAACCACAAGTCAAGAAGAACCTTCCTCCCTGGAACTGTCCCTTCCCTGCCGCCCAATCCAATAGAGTTGGGCAGTCATATTCGGCTTCGTTCTCCAGGCATCATAACCATACATACAATGCAGAGCGTGAGATCCCATTRGTCTAATAAAAYTGGCTTGAGTTTGTTTGTTTGTATCTTCAGCGAAACGTGCAAGTGGCCGGCTGTGTATTTCTGACTTCTTGAATATACAAAATGTGACAACATATGATTTTTCTCCAGTTTCTCCAATGACATTGAAAGCCTGCCCTGAGCCTCACAGACTAGTCTTTGATTGACCCAGATCCTGTGATCTGAAATTAGCCGCAGTGGCGGTGTAACACTGTGAAACGGAAAGACATTTTGGGGTAAAAAACMGAAGGATTAAAATGAATTTAATGAACAGATGAAGCTGCTGGATTGGGGCCTGAGGGTCACAAATAGGCTATTACAATTTAATTAGTCCAAAGGCTCACCTTTTCCATCTGGCAGTCCTTGACTCCGGGATTACTTTCTCTCCTCATTACCCCAATGTTCGCAGGCGATTTACTGGCCGTGATGATTCTCTGAACTTTCGGGATATCCTGCGAGAAAGAAGTGCGGGAGAGAAAAAGGAGTTGTTTAGGAATTCTAAATATGGAAGGTGGAACATGACAGGTATGGGTAAGGTTTGTATAAGCCATGACACATAGTGCAGCTCTGTAGAAATAGACCATGACAAGAGATTTGGTCCTGAGGTGCATTTAAAGCGGTTTGTTTTTCATTGAACTGGACAGCCCGGTGTATTTTATTTTGCTTATACCACAGCTACTTTCCATAGAGAAAAATACAGATTTTTTATTACATATGTGTTCACTTCATAAAAAGGTATTTTGAATTTGCCTCTTGTAGTGACCTATTTAAACGGACGTCTTATGTATTATTTCAGTGCTTTCTGACAGTATCCATCAGGGCCAGGACAATTCTACTGAACGGCGATGGGGTATGAGTGCCTGATGAAAGGATTTTCTGCYCCCAACGGTCCTGCTACTCAAGGAACACAAGAGATGCCATGTCTTTAGAAATTCATGCATGGATGGTTGTTCTGTTCTCTGAACAGTTCTCACAGCACAGAGATCTGACCTGAAATATGAACAAAAACAACGATAACATTTCAAATAGACAGAAATATGCAAATTGCAGAGATCTTACCCAAATCAACCAAAACATTTAACGTAGTTTCTGAATACTTCACTCCGTGCACACTCTGCATTCAATCTGCATTAATTATTCCTGTCCATCTCATGGACTTCGTTAAAAAGAGAGATTTAAACTCATTCAAATGCATGTTGCATATTTTAAGAGACCCAATGTGTTCTGCCCATAGCAATACTTCTCTACACTGTAAAATAAAATATACCAAAAATAAACTCACTGTTTACCCCCGCAACTGATTTCATCTGGAGAAGCCATCAACAAGTCAAAAGGAAAGTTCAGAGAGGAAGCCAGCAAATAAAGATCCCGATTTTTCCTCCGGCAGTAAATTACTGCCCCAAGCATTCCACAGAATCCACATTCCACACATCATCTCCCATTACTTTGATGAAAATTGCATGCTATCACCACCACAAGACTTGGCTTCCTCCCTAGGCCTGTTAAATATGAAGAGACTTCCACCCTGATCTTGCTGATCCCGGCAACCTCTCACTAATGAATCTTTCACCGGCAGGGGATTGTGTCTGCAGCCAAGTCTTATCTAGTAATGGTTGTTTAGTGGAGCTTAAGGCCCATTATGTTTAGGAACTCAAATACCAAGCATAATGCTGAGAGGGTAGCTGGTACACACAAATATCTCAMATCTTAACCACTTTGGAATCCAAAAACAGCAAGAGGGCGTTAGCATAAGATTGCTTGCATAAGCGTTATATTTTGTAAAGCTGTAGAGGAAATAATGGTAGGCTTTTAAACCTTTCTCATTTCAATGATGTAACATTATATTGTTTTCTGTGCAAAATAATTGCCTTTTGATCACAGACAATAATGGCCCTCGTCGGGCTAGTCAGGCATACTAACAAATATCAGCATGTCCAACAGAATGTGTTTAGTAGCTATTCATTTCTATTAAATACCTAATAGATAACCAAATATGCAACGGAAACTGGGCCATGAAAGGGCTAATGAAATACATTTGGTTACATTTGTAAGAGGCCCGGCTTGCCTTAGCATATTGAGTCCATTCGAGTTGTCCTCACGGAAAAAGGAGGAAACACTGCCTGGCAAATCGWCAAGCGAAATGTGGGGTGGTGTTACGGTTGTCAGTGGTCCCCATTTTTTGGCCATCTTTGACAGTGATTTATATTAGACMTGGGCCCCTTCACATTGAACAGACAGTGACAACAGATTGGGAGGACTAGTCATCTTTACAGGGAGGAGAACCATCTTTGAATCACGCCGCAGACAGTACRCGTGGATATAGCAGCGGATGGCCAAAGTGACTGCACAGGATGGAGTGGAGCTATCTGTATGCTAATCAAGTGAGACGTAAAATCTTGATTTGCATAAGCAGATCCCTTGCACCAATACATATGTTTTCCCTCTGTCATCTTTCCTTTTGTCAGACCCGCTACTCTCCTTCACCTCCCACCCTCAACCCCCGCTTGGAACATGAGACGAGGCCCAGCACAGTTCACTCACATCGGCTGTAATGGAGTCATCTTCTGCCGTTGTGAACATTGACTATAGTTTATATCTTTGGAAATAAAGTGGCCATTACATTTCTTGTTTTATGTGGTGCTTCCGTATGGAGGGGTATTGGAGCGTTCTCTGAAAGAGCTGTAAAGTCCTCTGGGTGGCACATAGCTAATGTCAAGGCTCTTAGCTTGACACCCAACACACCGAGAGGCAGAATGACTTCTGACTGCATCCGGGAGAAAAGTCTCTTAGAAACAGGATTGCTCACTAGGATCAGGGCCGATAAGAAACTAAAACACAGCTGTGATTGACTTCGATATTCTGATATGACTGCAGTAGTTGATATAACCTGTGATTAGGTCCAACATGACTTTGCACAGCGTATAAATAAAGTGAATGGGGTGTAGTTCAGAACAGATTAATGTGATGGAAGAATTGAGCTCAATTTTGGGTTTCATGTGAAAAAGGCCATAACTCTTTTTTTTCTTCAATGCCCTCAAAGGGTTCATCCTCTTTGCAACGCTGCTGACGAACTTTGCTACATATCCTTGGGCAGAGTAATTATTTATTTATACTCTTTATAAGGTAAACCACTTCTCTATTTACTGTAGAAAGCTACTAATGATAAGCTACCAATGATCTAGAAACCTATGTCACGTTCGTTATAATGCTACTTAAGTATYATCCCCAATTAGAGACAACGATAGCCAGCTGCCTCTAATTGAGAATCATACCAACATAGAAAAAACAACCTAGAACCCCACATAGAAAATATAAACTAGACTAACCCCCCTAGTCACGCCCTGACCTACTCTACCATAGAAAATAAAGGCTTTCTATGGTCAGGACGTGACAACCTACTCCATTACAATTCATATTTATTTTTCGTATCATCCATTTTTGGGTGGGTGGAGGATGTTAGGCCTATATCTTGTGACAGTACTTACCCAACTAATCAGAGTGACAGCCAGGTGTCAGTATAACAAATCAGCTGTCAATCCGGTATGCTAGTTGCTAATAGTGCCCCTCAAAATAAATGCTTACTGCTCTTATCTATACAATCACTCACAACATATCCAACTTTGAGTTATTGTGGCTAGTTGGTGTTTCACTGTGCACTCTATCATAGTGACCGTTTTTTATGAAAACTTGCATATAGAGGTTRCCCAGGTTAGTCCTCTATAGTTCTAATCCTGTTTTCACTAGATAACTTTTCCCTTACCACTGTCACCCTTGGTTTGCTCTCCGGGGATTAAGTCCTTGGCCTTTTGTTAACTGCTGTATGAAGATGACTTTGAAAGACATTCAACAAAGAAAGTGTCACATTTAATTACAATTTTGTATTGAAAACAAGTGCCGATCGCACACCCTTACAGTGAAAATAATTGGGTCRTATTTTCCTGGCAATAGAGGGTGAAGAGTAARATAAATGACYCAAAAGCCTGCTGTATTTGGACATGTTATTATTTTGAGCAACTTCTGCAATCCTATTTGCCCGACTATTGTCTTTAGTTGTAATTATGTTCGGAACGACTCCTCTCCAGAGAGTGACACTAGGGGCATTTGGTTGAGAAATCGGTACTTGACTCTGTGATTGTCACCCCGAAAATCTAAATTGATAATCTGCTGCAAAGTTTATGCCCATTGCTGTTCCTCTTAACTGCTGGGAGTTGCATGGAGTGAGAATGTGCATTACCTTGGCGTGTGGCTGCTGAAAGGTGACTCTGGAGCTGTTGACGAGTGAGGAGTATCTGAACAAGTGGGTGGGGGTGGCGGGGAACCTGTGGCTGCTGGTGGGCTGGTTGTGCAGAACAGCAGAGAAGCAGATGTGCACTGTGTCCTTCAGTGCCTTCAACTGAGACTCCTGTTCCAAGCAACAGAAGCAAACAGATATGAGTCTTTGACCATCCATCCATGGTAACAGTAAATAACAATCACTGGGGCTTCCCTTTCTACATTKATCTGARAATTCCCTCAATTACACACCAATTATTGTATATCCACCCACTGATAAAATGTAACCGTTATCAAATCAAATTGTATTGGTAACATGCGCCGAATACAACAGGTGTAGACTTTACCGTGAAATGTTTACTTATAAGCCCATTCCCAAAAATGCAGTTAAAGTAAGACAAATATTTGCTAAATAAAAATAGGAAATAGTAACACAATAAAATAACAATAACGAGGCTATATACAAGGAGTATGAGTACTGAGTCAATGTGCAGGGGTACGGGGTAGTTGAGGTAATTGAGGTAATACAGTATGTATATGTAGGTAGGGGTAAAAGTGACTAGACAAACAGGATATATAATCGACAGAGTAGCAGCGGCGTATGTGAAGAGTGTGAAAGTGTGTCTATGTGCGAGTGTGWGGCATGTGTGTGTTAGCGTATGTAGTGTGTGTTGGAGTGTCAGTGTAGTATGTGTGAGTGTGTGAGTAGAGTCTAGTGAGTGTGCATAGAGCCAGTGCAAGAGAGTCAGTGCAATAATAAAGGGGGTCAATAGAAAAATAGTCCAGGTAGCCATTTGATTAACTGTTAAGCAGTCTTGTGACTTGGGAGTAGAAGCTGTTCAGGAGCCTTTTGGTCACCAGCCATTCCACAATTATGCATCCATCCCTACACCTACTGTAGAATAGCACAATGAAGTTCCTTCTCCGAAGCATCCATAAATATAAATAAAGCKGAGAAAACTGTAGGGCATAAGCGTACTCTCTCTGGTCTAAGGCACRGCATCGCAGTGCTAGCTGTGCCACTAGAGATTCTGGGTMCAAGTCCAGGCTCTGTCGCAGCCGSCCGCGACCGGGAGACCCATGGGGCGGCGTACAATTGGTTCTGCGTCGTCCAGGTTACGGGAGGGTTTGGCTGGCAGGGATGTCCTTGTCCCATCGTGCACTAGTGACTCCTGTGGCGGGCCGGCGCAGTGCACACTGACTCGGTCGCCAGAAGTGTACTGTGTTTCCTCAGACACATTGGTGCGGCTGYCTTCCGGGTTAAGCGGGCATTGTGTCAAGAAGCAGTGCGGCTTGGCTGGGTTGTGTTTTGGAGGACGCACGGCTCTCGACATTCGCCTCTCCCGAGTCCGTACGGGAGTTGCAGCAATGAGACAAGACTGTAACTACCAATTGGATTTCACGAAATTGGGGAGAAAAAGGGGTAAAAAAATAAATAAAATGCAATAAATACATAAAAGCACCTCTCAAAATTGTTTGCCATCGCAAAGCACTTCAACAGGTCAGACCGAGAACATTACCCCCGAGAAGAAATGAAGAGGAGAAACACAATACAAACAAGAAACGACAAAATATCAAAGTGAAAGACTAAAAAGTGATGGATTACGATGAAGTAAAAGTTTAATGACATCCACCTTGTCCAGTGCGGCCTTTTCCAACTCTTCTTTGGCAATGGTTAACTTGTGCTCCAGATCCATTAGCTGCTGTCCCTGTGGAAAGACAAGATACTTGAGCTGAAACAATTGAACTGTTGTACTCTTGCAAACACAGCAATTTCCTAACCTACCGTGTCTTGACTACTGAATATAGATTATGCGGTCACTTCAGTCAGAGGCGCTTACTAAGACTAAGTGTAAGACTTTCTCTGCGTGGTCTTCACTTTTGGCTGAAATCTAAGTGATTGTGTTCTTCCCAAAGGTATTACCCCAAAAGCCTACATTAGAAAGATGACAGAATCAAGAAGATTTGATTGCACATGGCTCAATTGCAGTACATACCAAACTGTTTGAGCAATAAGGTGAATTGGGATAATGAATGGTACTTTAATCGACTGATATATCACAAAATTACCTTTTTTACAATCCATGAAAAAGGCAGAGTATTTATGCAAATGCAAGTTCCAGTATTCCAACAGTTAGAGTCCAACAGACTGAAGATGTAGCCTACAGTCTGGCTTTTAGGAATACCAATACCCTTCTGCTTTTAACTAAATATAAAACATATCCACAACTTATCCCTGTATGATGTGGTAACTGTAAGCCAAGCTATAGACTGCTAGACACTTTATCCTCAAAAGCAGCTCAATGTGTAGACCAGTACATTTCACGGTGCAAACTTTAGGGTGACATGCTATAGGAGGATAAGGGGGAGTAAAGGGATCAACCTGGATTTATTCAAGACCGTCTCGACTAAAACAAGATGGCTCTTCACCAACGGTTTGATCTTATCAATGAAAGAAATGGCACCGGTAAAACCATCAAGCGTGCTCGAGAGCAGGATGAGGCCAACTCTATCTCAACTCAATTAAAATTCAATCCATAAATTGGACATTTCAAAAAGGCTTGTTTTTATTCGCCCTATGAACAAATGTAATCCGATTCATTATGTGAATTGACTGAGTTCAAATGAATTGACTCCCGATTCTAGAAGGACTCATTACAATATTGAGGAACTCATCAGGGAGGGAGGACATGCTTAATAGGAGGGGATTTACAAACAGGGTGTGTAAAATGGCCCGGGTGATGGACTTCACATTGTGAAAGTTTATGGTGCGCCTTTTACAGGGCTCTCCGAATGATATACTGTACAGGCATACGTTCGCAAATTACAAGGTCAACGTCTTCTGGCATGAACAGTGTCAAGACCCATGGAAAAAGCTCAGGTCTAAATGTTTGCCTATGAATATGTGTAGGAGACTATATGTGGGGGTGTCAGTTCACAAAAGACCTATGGCTATTCTGGCTTGTTGCTTGGTGTGCATAACATACATGCTACATCAGACTAAAATCGAAAAATTACTAAAATATYTCCAGGGACGGCGTAAAGATTTTTCCATAGGGTTGCAGGATTTTTTWAAAGCCTACATAGATATGTTTCTGCTTATCATTTCAGAGATTTGGGAGGCTACTTATTACTCAACGTTTAGGGACCAGGGAGAACATCTTAGAACAGGGGAATGAATATTCCCATGCTAAAGGACATCAGTTTAACTGATTTTAAGGAAATGAAGGCTGTGAAAARGATCCAAAGTGTTTCTGATAAGATTGCAGTTCGTCTTGGATGCATAATGTTATGTGATGTAATCTTCCCCTCCCCCTTCCCCTTAGGAGACTGAAAGATTTGGCATGGGTCCCCAGATCCTCGAAAAGTTCTACAGCTGCACCATCGAGAGCATCCTGACCGGTCGCATCACCGCCTGGTATGTCAACTGCTCGGCATTGGACCGTAAGGCACTACAGAGGGTAGTGCGTACGACCCAGTACATCACTGGGGCCAAGCTTCCTGCCATCCAGGTCCTCTATACTAGGCGGTGTCAGAGGAAGGCCACAAAAATTGTCAAAGATTCCAGTCACACAAGTCATAGACTGTTCTCTCTGCCCCCGCACAGCAAGCGCTATCGGAGCGCCAAGTCTAGGTCCAAAAGGCTCCGATTCTAGCCCTAAGCTATAAGACTGCTGAACAATTAATCAAATGGCCACCCGGACTATTTGCATTGACCCCSCCTTTGTTTTTTACAATGTTGCTACTCACTGTTTATAATCTTTACCCCTCGACACACTGTATATAGACTCGTTATTGTTATTTTATTGTTTTACTTTTTTTACTTCAGTTTATTTCGTAAATATTTTCTTAACTCTATTTTCTTAAAAGTTCATTGTTGGTTAAGGGCGTAAGCATTTCACGGTAAGGTCTACCTACACCTGTTGTATTTGATTTGATTAAATATTTCTCCACTCCTGTTCCCGAGACAAAATTAACATTTGCAAGAAATACTAAGTTCATTTTATATTTGGCTACATGTGAGAGGTTGGCCTACAGTCGTTGTACAGTTCAGTTACTATTCCATTTAACCCATCTTCCAGGTAGAACCCTTTTGGATTCCATGTAGAACTCTCTGTGGAAAAGGTTCTACATGGAAACCAAAAGAGTTCTACCTCGAACCAAAAATGTTTTTTAAAGGGTTCTCCTATGGGGACAGCCAAAGAACCCTTTAAGGTTCCAGATAGCACTCTTTTTCTCTAAGAGTGTGTACCCTTTCTGAGTTGTCTAGTGTCTGAATGTATCCTGTATTTTCCTGCTCTTGTCTAGATCATACAAGGATGCTTACACCCAATTTCATGTGTCAACTGTCATTGGCATTGTAAAGGCGCTTTGAACTGTCATAGTGGCTGGTTTTCATTTGAATAGGAATGCACCTGTGCTGTGTTGATTATGTGACAAGGTTGGTTTACACCCTCCTTTGTAGTACATTTACATGTTGGGTGTTGCATTAGCAACATTGTGTAAAAGTGAAATACTGTTGTGCCATTGATGGCATCACTGAGATGTAGCAAGTCAGTCTTTTGAATGAGGCATTGCAGTAGTTTTGTTTTGTTATTGCAGTGGGCTGCTTGCAGAGCACAGTCATGGACAGAACTGTAATTCAGAACGAACCGTTTGCACAGAAACCAAGGAATCAATTTACTCCGCTGAGGTATTTCTACATTATGGGGAAGTGAGACTATCACACAAAGCCATTTGTAGCTGTCCGACTGTGTTTGAGAGGGAAACCAAAGTAATAAACTTTCCGAAGCAGTTCTTTAATCACAGGTATAAAGGCTAGTATATAATTTCCACATATCAAATGACGATTGAAAAGGTAGAGGTATTCATTGCTCCCTACACTAAATTGCTCTGAAGAAGATAGAGGAGAAAGTGGATACTGAAGTGCTTACAAATGATTCAAAGCGGTCCTTTTCAAGGTAATTGCACAGACAATATAGAGGAATTCTAAAGCTCTCATTTCAAATGGACAGTCTTCTTATTATCAAACATCGCTGGGCAATATTCAGCCGGGGAAGAAATGGGGTTCCAAACACATCCCAACAAACATACATGAGAGGCTGGTAATGGTTCTTTCAGCAATGGTATGTTGCCTACAGTTAAATAACACGTGGGGTTATTGTAATGCTGTAAACATATCAGCTGTAGATGCAATGAAGGCTGTTTTCTTTTTACGTGGGCTATACAGACGCAATTTGAAAATGTCAATATACATTACCAGTCGAAACTTTTTGAACACCTACTTTTCTTTATTTTACACATTGTAGAATAATAGTGAAGACATCGAAACTATGAATTAACACATATGGAATYATYTACTGTAGTAACCAAAAAGGTGTTAAACAAATCAAAATATATTTAATCTTTGAGATTCTTCAAATAGCCATCCTTTGCCTTGATGACAGCTTTGCACACTCTTGGCATTCTCTCAACCAGCTTCATGGAATGCATTTCAATTAACAGGTGAGCCTTCTTAAAAGTTAATTTGTGGAATTTTTTCCCCCTCTTAATATGTTTGAGCCAAACAGTTGTGTTGGGACAAGATAGAGGGGTACACAGAAGATTGCCCTATTTGGTAAAAGACCAAGTCCATGTTATGGCAAGAACAGATCAAATAAGCAAAGAGAAACAACAGTCCAACATTACTTTAAGACATGAAGTTCAGTTAATCCGGAAAAATTCTAAAACTTTGAAAGTTACTTCAAGTGCAGTCGCAAAAACCATCAAGCACTATGATGAAACTGGCTCTCATGAGGACCACCACAGAAATGGAAGACCCAGTTCATTATAGTTACCAGAAATTGCAGCCCAAATAAATGCTTCACAAAGATCAAGTAACAGACACATCTCACCATCAACTGTTCAGATGAGACTGTGTGAATCAGGCCTTCGTGGTCAATTTGCTGCAAAGAAATCACTACTAAAGGACACCAATAAGAAGAGACTTGGTTGGGCCAAGAAACACAACCTAAAGTATGTTCTGGGAACTTTCACAGAACCAATTTTGGTTTGCTGGGAAGGCACTCCTATTGAAACCTGTCACATCCTGATCTGTTTCACCTGTCCTTGTGATTGTCTCCATCCCCTCCAGGTGTCGCTTATTTTCCCCAGTGTATTTATCCCTGTGTTTCCTGTCTCTCTGTGCCAGCTTGTCTTGTATGTTCAAGTCAACCAGTGTGTTTWWCCCCGTGCGCCTGCWTTTCTATTATGTTTTACTAGTCCTCCCGGTTTTGACCTTTGCCTGTTTTTCTGGACTCCATTCCCGCCTGCCCTGACCTCGAGCCTGCCTGCCATTCTGTACCTCTGGAACTCTGAACTGGTTTTGACCTTTTGCCTGTCCACGACCATTCTCTTGCCTACCCCTTTTAGATTGTTAATAAACATCTTGGACTCTAACCATCTGCCTCCTGTGTCTGCATCTTGGTCTCGCCTTGTGCCCTTACAGAAACCCTACAGGTATCAAATTTAAATGGTGTATCCTGAAGATMCCAGGTTTTTTTCTGCCTGGATATACTGTAACTTATTTTAATGCCTGTAATGGCTAGATAAATGTGCACACTCTTCTAATCCTGGCAGGGAAGCCATGACCTTATAGCTCTCTATAATACACTCAGTGGTGGCATGTAGAAGATTCTCCCTTGTGACTTTAATATACACAATTCAACATGTATACAGTTGAAGTCGGAATTTTACATACACCTTAGCCAAATACATTTCAACTCAGTTTTTCACAGTTCCTGACATMTAATCCTCTGAAAGATTCCCTGTCTTAGGTCAGTTAGGATCACCACTTTATTTAAGAATGTGAAATGCCAGAATAATAGCAGAGAATCTATTATTTCTTTCATCACATTCCCAGTGGGTCAGAAGTTTACATACACTCAACTAGTATTTGGTAGCATTGCCTTTAAATTGTTTAACTTGGGTCAAACGTTTCGGGTAGCCTTCCACAAGCTTCCCACAATAAGTTGGGTGAATTTTGGCCCATTCCTCCTGACAAAGCTGGTGTAACTGCGTCAGGTTTGTAGGCCTCCTTGCTCGCACACGCCTTTTCAGTTCTGCCCACAAATGTTCTATAGGATTGAGGTCAGGGCTTTGTGATGGCCACTCCAATACCTTGACTTTGTTGTCCTTAAGCCATTTTGATACAACTTTGGAAGTATGCTTGGGGTCATTGTCCATTTGGAAGACCCATTTGCGACCAAGCTTTAACTTCCTGACTGATGGCTTGATGTTGCTTCAATATGTCTACATCATTTTCCTCCCTCATGACGCCATCCATTTTGTGAAGTGCACCAGTCCCTCCTGCAGCAAAGCACTCCACAACATGATGCTGCCACCCCTGTGCTTCATGTTTGGGATGGTGTTCTTCGGCTTGCAAGCGCCCCCCTTTTTCCTCCAAACATAACGATGGTCATTATGGCCAAACAGTTCTATTTTTGTTTCATCAGACCAGAGGACATTTCTCCAAAAAGTATGATCTTTGTCCCCATGTGCAGTTGCAAACCGTAGTCTGGCTTTTTTAAGGCGGTTTTGAAGTAGTGGCTTCTTCCTTGCTGAGCGGCCTGTCAGGTTATGGTCYATATAGGACTCATGTTACTGTGGATATAGATACTTTGTACCTGTTTCCTCCAGCATCTTCACAAGGTCCTTTGCTGTTGCTCTGGGATTAATTTGCACTTTTCGCACCAAAGTACTTTCATCTGTAGGAGACAGAACGCGTCTCCTTCCTGAGRGGTATGACGGCTGCGTGGTCCCATGGTGTTTATACTTGCGTACTATTGTTTGTACAGATGAATGTGTGGTACCTTCAGGCGTTTGGAAATTGCTCCCAAGGATCAACCAGACTTGTGGAGGTCTAGCCCCTTTGGCTGATTTCTTTTGATTTTCCCATGATGTCAAGCAAAGAGGCACTGAGTTTGAAGGTAGGCCTTGAAATACATCCACAGGTATACCTCCAATTGACTCAAATTATGTCAATTAGCCTATCAGAAGCTTCTAAAGCCATGATGATGTTTTCTGGAATTTTCCAAGCTGTTTAAAGGCACAGTCAACTTAGTGTATGCAAACTTCTGACCCACTGGAATTGTGATACAGTGAATGATAAGTGAAATAATGTAGTAAGTGAAATAATGTAGTTTACAGTCTGTAAACAACTGTTGGAAAAATGACTTGTCATGTACAAAGTACATTTAAGTAGATGTCCGAACCGACTTGCCAAAACTATAGTTTTTAACAAGAAAATTGTGGAGTGGTTGAAAAACGAGTTTTAATGACTCCAATCTAAGTGTATGTAAACTTCCGACTTCAACTGTAGTMTGTTGATAGTATGACCATCTGCAGAGCATCTACAGATGGAAAATCCGGACTATCCAAATACAGTGTGTCCCGTTCTTGTAACATCAGGTGAATGTTTTATGCACCCAAAAGAAACATTGTAGAATCATCCGCACAACTAGACAGTTTTTGTATTTTGGGAACATATCTTTTGTGATGTCCCCACAATGTTCTCACCAGACTGTTCCCACAACCTAATGAAACGTTCTGGGAACCTTTAAAAAAGCAGATTAAATGTCTTATAGGAACGTACTTGCAACATCAGGCAAATGTTTTATACACCACGAATGGACAGTTTTTGTGTTATGAGAACATTTGCCACGACCTAACGAATGTTCTGGGAACTTTCACTGAACCAATTTTGGTTTGTTGGAAAAACATTAGTGGTACATTGTGTTATTACATTACTTGGAAACCTAATAAATGTTACTCTCTGAATGTTTTTTTTAGATGTTATCATCCTAATGTTAGATAAAACCCTAACTAGAACTTAATGGGAATCTTAGCTAATGTTCTGGGAATGTTCCCGGTTTGTTGGGTTACTCTTGGAAGCAAACCATGAAAATGAGCCACACAATCAGAATGGTGTCTTCTCATCAGTTAAAATAAAATGCTATCATATATGAATCATGTGAAGTATTAGCAATAAAGTATTTTTAGATTTGTACATAAAAATGCCCAACACTTGTATCTTTGATTTTACGAGGTGGAAAATAATGGTTGGTCATGTTTGTTGAGAAGAAATAGAGGTTTATATGTTATGTTTACTGCAAAAATCGATGCAGTTATATAACAGTCACATCCAGTAGCTTATTGGTAAAGTCATCCATACCTACATTGAATGATTATGACCTATAGCTGACCTCAGCATCACCGCTGCAAAGCTGAAAGAATATAAAGTCAGTGTCTACCTCTTACTTTCCGTTGAAGTGAATACATTTGGTCAGGTCTTACACATCACTGCCAGTTCCGATTGCTCACTGTGCCTCATTTGACTAAACCGGAACTGAAAACTGGAATTAAATCAAATTAGCCTCTTTTGCCTACTATATCACCTGCGTTTAATCTTCTAAACCCCATTTTTTAGGATGTAGAGTTGAAAAATAAGGTTGTTCTGGATGAGCACCCCTGAGAGATTTGGTGACAACAATTTACAACCTGTGACACGATCCGCAAAAAAAGGCCATGCATCCTTGAGATTGAAATTGAACGGTCGAGAGGCACAACTGGACAATATATTCAGACAATTTGCTATAGGAAGCATTAAACTCAGTGGGGAGGATTGAGCCCTTTTCTAGACACTGTCATTATTCCATCTGACAGAGCTTAAAAAATGACAGGTCTGAGGGATCAAATCTCYCATTTATGAAATGGTATTAGGAGGCACTGTGGCAGAAATGTCAACTGACACTTCTCGACCCAGCCCTCCAAACAAGAACCGAAAGGTCAGCCTATGTCCCCGTATCTATGCCAATGATTATTACATGAATTCTTAGATACAAAAAATACAACACTTAAAAAGGTCAATTCTTCCAATTAGAATGGGATTATAATGTGTAGTTGTGTGTAACCACATAGTTTACTTTATGTGATAGACTTGTGGACTTTCTTCACTGCTGGGGGTTACATTTTATTGTAGTTGCTTATCATACCAGAGCTTGCAGTCTTTTCCAGGTCTCCCTTATCTCAATAGGTCTTCATGGATTGCTTAAGGATTCAATTATATATTTAACACCATTAATTGATTTATGCATAATACTTTCAAGGAATTTGTGGTAATTCAGCATAGACCTGACTTCACTTTCAACAAAATCTCAGAAAAGGTTTGGTACTTATCGGTAACGGTGGTTGTATCTATAACATCCTTCATGCTGCAAGTGTGGAAACAGATGCAACTCATGACAAATTAGATGTATTTTTGGAAAGGGGCTTGTTCACTTTGGGATGTGACAACAGTGTAAATAATGTGTGGCATGTCAATGGCCATAGGCGTTGACAAGACAGCACAAACAGATCTAGAAACTGCACGCTATCTGTCCAAAGCTGTACATAATCATGAAACCAAAGCAAACCTTCCAGGGTGGTAATAGAATAATTCACGTTGCACTGACTACAGTATAAGAGGGAAAAGCAGTGGTGCAAAAGCCTGTGAGCCCTCTGTGTACTGGCCATCCCTTCCAATGGGGACTTACTAATTAAGCCAAGTGCCCCCGGATAGGATCATCTTTTCAAGGTGGACTGGAGCACCTGTTTACTCCTGGTCTGGAACCATAACAAAGCAGCCCCCTTCACTTTGCGCTTACCTTGAAAATTAAATCCTTTTTCCCATACCGCAGCTCTTTCAGTTGAGCCTGGATTTTTTTGGACTGCAAGGAGAAGATAAGAAAATAAGTGTTAGCTTATTCAAATAGTGAAATTGGTTTTAGATCACGTAGCAGGATTTTGCCGGCTGCAGCAGAGCACTCCTTTGTGCGTGTTCTTTGGGCAAAGCTCCAGCTCAAAGGAGGGACCTACAGAGAGCAAGAAAATGTAAAATCTCCCATTCAGTGAACTGCAAAGCCCACACAATGATTCAGTCCTGCACTGGCTACTTGCCCACTGTCTAAAGCCCTATTCTCACTCCCACTTCACTCCACACAACCACTACCACACATACAGTTCCCTGGTAGCACCCCTCCCCTCTCGTCTCGATGGCCACACACACTTAGACATACAGACACAAACACACAGAGCTCAGACAGTCTGCAAAATGCATGGCTTTCCCTGGCCTCCGATCATAACTGAACAAACACACACAGTGCCCAGCTCTCCCTGACATTACTATGGTTACACATCAGTAAGCTCATGGAAGCACATTGGCTTCCTGACGCTGGAGATAGTCAGTCCTCTCAGTCCTCTTGTAACCTTTGCACCAGTTTAACAGCTGTTTACATCCCCCCCGGGGAAGTAACTTCTTTAAACAAAAGGTGGATAACATGAAAGGTAGAAATGCCTATTTTAAAAGAATACATAAAAAMCCCAAGTTTAAAAGAATACATAAGGTGAGAGTGAAATGAGGTTATGGACAGATCAAAATGTACTAGGGGGAGGTGTGGTCCAAAATAGGGGAGAGTTGTCAAACTTTTATTTTTGCTTTAGGGAGTGTTGTGTGCTTTTTTGGGGTTCAGAGGGGAGGGTAGTGTGTTTTTTCCCAGCTTTACTTTTGCTCTTCTGCTCGTATTTTCCCTATAAACAATGGCTTGACTTACTTTCGATATTACCCTAATAAAGTTTAGAAACATTTGTGAAGGTTTGGTATGGTGTGGCTATTATTAAGCTTAAGCTACTGCAGACCTATGATATGAAGGCAGTACGCCCCAGCGCTCCAACTGACAGATGAACTGTTTCAGGACTATCAGAGTTACTCCTATAATCTAACAAAATATTTGGATATAAAATGTACAAATTACCCTCCATCTATAGGTTTATATCTGTATAGTAGCCATCTGAAGTAAAGAAATGCATGTCGGTGTCATAGCATGCCACCGGCATATCTTTATCTCTCCGGGGATAGGCTTACGCTTCTCTTCCATTATATAGGCCGTATACAGTACCAGTCAAAAGCTTGGACACACCTACTCATTCAAATGTTTTTCTTTATTTTTACTATTTTCTACATTGTAGAATAATAGTGAAGACAWCAAAATTAGGAAATAACACATGGAATCATGGAGTAACCAAAAAAGTGTTTGGTTACAAATAATAGATTTTATATTCTTCAAATTAGACACCCTTTGTCTTGATGACAGCTTTGCACACTCTTGGCATTCTCTCAACCAGCTTCACTTGGAATGTTTTTCCAACAGTCTTGAAGGAGMTCCCACATATGCTGAGCACTTGTTGGCTGCTTTTCCTTCACTCTGCGGTCCAACTCATCCCAAACCATCTCAATTGGGTTGAGGTCGGGTGATTGTGGAGGCCAAGTCATCTGATGCAGCACTCCATCACTCTCCATCTTGGTCAAATAGCCCTTACACAGCCTGGAGGTGTGTTTGGTCATTGTCCTGTTGAAAAACAAATGATAGTCCCACTAAGCGCAAATCAGAGGTGATAGRGTATCAAGGCCAATGCTGGCTACTTTGAAGAATCTTTGAAAAATTAAAGGAAAGCCGCACACTCTAGGAGCTCAGATGCAATATTTTAATAAACTAATATCCAACGTTTCAACAGACAAGCTGTCTTCATCAGGGTATAATGACAAACACTGCAGGGTGACTAGTTTATATAGTGTCAAAGGACACACACAGGTGTCTGTAATCATGGCCGGGTGTGGCCTGATATCATTGGTTAATTCTCATATATTAAAATAGRATACAATWTGGCTACATAGGCCTACAAACATTTACAATAGCAAAATCACAAGAAAGGCTTCAGATCAAAGTCTACGTTGAGACCGAAGGGAGCAAGTGTCTTTAAATTAAAGATCCAGGCAGCCTCTCGTTTTAACAATAAATTGTCAAGGTCACCCCCTCTCCTAGGGAGGGTGACATGTTCGATGCCAATATAATGTAGGGACGAAATCGAGTGGTTTGCTTCCAAAAAGTGGGCCGCAACTGGGTAAGTCGAGTTTTTTCACCTAATGGTGCTACGATGCGCCAAGATTTGTACTTTTAATTTGACCTTTGTTTTACCCAACATCATTTTTACTTTGAAGAATCTAAAATCTATTTAGAATTTTTCACACTTTTTTGGTTCATACATGATTCCATATGTATTATTTATTCCCAGTCACTTTTGTGTATACAGTGGGGCAAAAAAGTATTTAGTCAATACTTATTTTCCACCATAATTTGCAAATAAATTCATAAAAAATCCTACAATGTGATTTTCTGGATTTTTTCCCCTCATTTTGTCTGTCATTGTTGAAGTGTACCTATGATGAAAATTACAGGCCTCTCTCATCTTTTTAAGTGGGAGAACTTGCACAATTGGTGGCTGACTAAATACTTTTTTTGCCCCACTGTATACTGTATGCATTCTTTTAACTGACAAATAAAATCAATCACTCAATCAATCCAAACTGTACAGCGGCCAGTTGATGAATGGAAAAAGACATTGGTTACAAAACATCAGTTATGTGCCCAAAATCGGTATGCTTTGTTTACTGGTTGTGTGGTGCGTTGGCACAGAAACCTGTTGGTGGAAAATGTGTTACCTATATTTTATATAATTATAAATATGGCATCAAAATATTGAAAATCTGATTTCCCCCTAGCTGATCATTCTTTGCAGCTCTGATCATACTGTAATGAAACAGGCAGGGAGAGCGAGCTTGTCTGTGGTGGTCGGCGAACGTTCAACCTTCTGGCCAGTAGCCCTCTGTAGCATCGACTATACCACAAAATCATGTGCCACAAAAAGAGGCAAWCTCGATATCCCCTTTTATAAACACAGGGTCGCTACAGCTACTGTTATTTGTGGTCATAAACATTATTTTGAGTTTATTCTATGAGGGGGGAGGGTGTGAAATCTATTTGACAGTACAAGGAGAGGGTAGTGTGAAAATATATTTTACTGTGGTGAGGGGGGTGCATCTTCAAGTTTGTTTCGACTTGAATAAACTGGGCCCCCCCCCCCCCCCAAAGTGGAATTGTTATACAAAGAAATGGYTTCTCACATTTTCCTAGTGGTAAAAAAAACATTTGAAAATAATATGTATCTTTTTTATTGAGCACTGTTGAAATGGTAACCCAAGCACAGTTAACTTGTCACTGGTCTTAGATGTTATATCACTTGCGTGATCGTTATTAACAACCAATGTTGTTGATCCATTTTGTAACATGTCGAAGTGCATGAGCTCACTCAACCCATGGCAACAAGACAGCTATATGGTTTATGAGTACTATGAAATAAATTACGAGTTTCTTTATCTTATTATCCCCATTCCCACAGTAGTTGGGACATCCCAAGACAGCCATGTCGCATCTATTTAACGCTCATATATCCTGAGATCTCCCATAAAATATAGAGGTTAAATAAATATCTGAGCAACTTTCAAACAACTCCATTCTGGCAAGCTCTATTTTCTATCACAGGTTGATGTTTATTGTCATGAATCTTCCCCTGGAGGCAGAACTGAGCGATTCCTGCTAGATGGGCCAGCTGCAAAGTCAAAATTGGCTATATCGTAAAAATTKATGAAAACAAAAATGTAAGGTTAGGGTTAGGCATTAGGGTTAGCAGTGTGGTTAAGATTAGGGTTAGGTTTAGATTGTATGACTTTGTGGCTGTGCCAGCCAGTGACCACTATGCAGGGCTGCCTCCAGGACAACATTCATGGCAATAAATGCCCACCTGTATTTTCTATCAGGGTTCATTAAAATAGTTTAGGTGCGAGCTGATCATAAAGTTAAATGTGCCTGAATCGAATTAATTTGGATCAAGAAAGTGGAGTGGAGCAATAAGTGGAGCAATATTAACTGGTGCATTTTGTTATCCTAACAAAATACTCAAGCCTTGGCTCACTAACTGCTGTATTCAAATCTAAAGTCAAGGTTGGGATTCAATTGCTTTGCGAGGGACAAGTAAGCTATGAATGGGTCATGCCAATATGCAGCTGAGGAAATCATGACCATTATGGGTAAACAATGAGAGAATCAGAAGCACTTTTATTCACCAAGTACATTTACACATACACAGAATTTGCCTTGGTGAGAAGGTGCTGCCGGCCATAAACAATTTACAAACAGAATAAAGACAACATAGACATACAGAATATAGAATATCGGAACAGTAACCATAAAACATAAAACTCTGGAGTAAAGGCTGATTAGTGGGAATGTACAATTTACAGAGAGGATATACTGTATCTACAGTACATTCAGAAAGTATTTAGACCCCTTGAKATTTTCCACATTTTGTTACGTTACAGCCTTTTTCTAAAACGGATATAATATTTTTTTCCCCCTAATCAATCTACACACAATACCCCATATTGTCATTATGGGGTATTGTGTGTAGATTGATGAGGAACATTTTTTATTTCATCCATTTTAGAATAAGGCTGTAACAAAATGTGGAAAAAGTCAATGGGGTCTGAATACTTTCCGAATGCACTGTAAATAAGCAGAGGAAAGGATGCTACCATGGTAAATATATACAGTGCATATACAGTGTTGTGCGGAGGTGTACATAGTGCAAATGCAGTATAGTGCAGATTACTATTTGAGGTCATTGATGACAAGGTGCAGTAATCGGCCCAATGCAAAGTCACTTAATCCCTATGAGCCCGATGTCTGGTTGATGAGGGCCACAGCATGGGGGAAGAAATTGTTCAGGTGGCGTGCGGTTTTGGTCTTGTTTGACCTAAACCATCTGCCAGAGCGGAGTCTTTGAAATATGGGGTGTCCGGGGTGAGCGATGATATTACCTGTACGCTTCCTTGTCCTGTAGGCAGTGGTGGAAAAAGTACCCAATTGTCATACTTGAGTAAAAGTATAGATACCTTAATAGAAAATTATTCAAGTAAAAGTGAAAGTCACCCAGTAAAATACTACTTGAGTAAAAGTCTAAAAGTATTTGGTTTTAAATATACTTAAGTATCAAAAGTAAATGTAATTGCTAAAATATACTAAAGTATCAAAAGGAAAAGGAAAAATAATTTCAAATTCCTTAAATTAAGCAAAGCACCATTTTCTTGTTTTTAAAATGTACAGATAGCCAAGGGCACACTCCAACACTGAGACATTATTTATAAAAGATGCATTTTTGTTTAGTGAGTCCAACAAGAACATAGGCAGTAGGGATGACCACATGTTCTCTTGATAAGTGCGTGAATTTCACAATTGTCCTGTTCTGCTAAGCATTCAAAATTGAACAAGTACTTTGGGTTGTCAGGAAAAATCTAATAAGTAAAAAGTACAATATTTTCTTTAGGAATGTAGTGAAGTAAAAGTAGTAAATACAGATACCCCAAAAAACTACTTAAGTAGTACTTTCAAGTATTTTTACTTTAAGTACTTTACACCACTGCCTGTAGACGTGCAGGTCCTTGATGGAGGGCAGGTGACAGCCGATGACCTCTGCAAACTGYACGATGCACTGCAGGTTGCCCTCGCAGCTGGCAGACACAGATCCAAACCAGAAGGTGATAGAAGAGGTGAGGATGGACTTAATGATGGACGTGTAGAACCAAACCAGAATTGTCTGAGAGTTTTGGTTTCCTCAGCTGGTGCAGATAGTACATCCTCTGTCGAGCCTTCTTGGTCATTACTGTGATGTTGTACTCCCACTTGAGGTTGTGGGGGATGATGGTTCCCAAGAATTTGAATGACTTGGCCATGCTGACAGCTGAGCCATCAATCTCGAGGGGGCAGACCCTCATTGTYCCTACCTGTATTATACTTATGCTAAAATATTTATTCTATTKTACTGAGCCATTTACTTTATGTATTCTTATCTTCTATTATTTCTTATTGTTGTTGCATTGTCGTGAAGGAACCTGCAAGTAAGCATTTCGTTGGACGGTGTATACCATCTGTATCCCGTACATACGACTAATAAAACTTGAGAGATGGRGGGGGTCATTTCCTGTAGTRAACCACCATCTCCATGGTTTTGACTGTGTTGAGTTCCATGTTGTTGCGACTGCACAAGGTCACTAGACGGTCAACCTCTCCATGGTACTTGGACTCATCGCCGTCGGAGTTGAGATTGACCAGGGTGCTGTCATCAGCAAACTTGGGTAGTTTGACAGTGCGTTGTTGGAGGTATTCTTTTTGGTCTTTTATTAGGATCCCCATTAGCTGTTGCAAAAGCAGCAGCTACTCTTCCTGGGGTCCACACATAACATGAAACATAATACAGAATGACATAATACAGAACATCAATAGACAAGAACAGCTCAAGGACAGAAAGGTGCAGTCATTGGTGTAGAGTGAGTAGAGGAGTGGGGAGAGCATGCAATCCTGTGGCACCCCCGTATGTGGACGCCGCTTGAAATTAGTGGATTCGGCTATTTCAGCCACACCAGCTGCTGACAGGTGTATAAAATAGAGCACACAGTCATGCAATCTCCATAGACAAACATTGGCAGTAGAATGGCCTTACTGAAGAGCTGAGTGACATTCAACGTGGAACCACTAAGATCACCATGTGCAATGCCAAGCGTCAGCTGGAGTGGTGTAAAGCTCGCCTCCATTGGACTCTAGAGCAGTGGAAACGCTTTCCCTGGAGTGATGAATCACGCTTCACCATCTGGCAGTCTGACGAACTAATCTGGGTTTGGCGGATGCCAGGAAAATGCTATCTGCCCCAATGCATAGTGCCAGCTGTAAAGTTTGGTGAAGGAGGAATGATGGTCTCGGGACGTTTTTCATGTTTCGGGCTAGGCCCCCTTAGTTCCAAAATCAAATCAAATCATATTTGTCACATGCTCCGAATACAACATGTGTAGACTTTACCGTACTGTGAAATGATAACCTACAAGCCTTAACCAACAATGCAGTTTTAAGAAAATAAGAGTTAAGAAAATATTAACAAAATAATAAAGTAAAAAGTAACACAATKAAATAACAATAACGAGGCTATAGACAGGGGGTACCGGTACTGAGRCAATGTGCGGGGGTACAGGTTAGTCAAGGTAATTGAGGTAATATGTAAATGTAGGTAGGGGTAAAGTGACTATGCAGATAATAAACAGCATGTAGCGGTGGGGGGGGGGGGTCAATGCAAATAGTCCGGGTGGCAGTCTTATGGCTTGGGGTAGAAGCTGTTAAAGAGACTTTTGGACCTAGAATTGGCGCTTCGGTACCGCTTGCTGTGCGGTAGCAGAGAGAACAGTCTATGACTTGGGTGGCTGGAGTCTTTGAAAGTTTTTGGGGCCTCCCTCTGACACCTCCCAGTATAGAGGTCCTGGATGGCAGGAAGCTTGGCCCCAGTGATGTACTGGGCCGTACGCACTACCCTCTGTWGCGCCTTACGGTCTGATGACGAGCAGTTGCCATACCAGGTGGGGATGCAACTGGTCAGGATGCTCTTGATGGTGCAGCTGTGGAACTTTTTGARGATCTAGGGACCCATGCCAAATCTTTTCAGCCTCCTGAGGGGGAGTYGGCATTGTCGTTCCCTCTTCACGACTGTCTTTGTGTGTTTGGACCATGATAGTTTGTTGGTGATGTGGACACCAAGGAACTTGAAGCTCTCGACCTGCTCCACTACAGCCGCATCGAAGTGAAAGAGGGTGTGTTTGGCCCTCCTTTTCCTGTAGTCCAAGATCAGCTCCTTTGTCTTGCTCACGTTGAGCGAGAGGTTGTTGTACTGGCACCACACTGCCAGGTCTATGACCTCCTCTCTATAGGCTGTCTCATAATTGTCAGTGATCAGGCCTACCACCGTTGTGTCGTGCTTGGCCACACAGTCGTGGGAGTACAGGAGGGAACTAAGCACGCACCTCTGAGGGGCCCTCGTGTTGAGGATCAGCGTGGCAGATGTGTTGATGCCTACCCATACCAACTGGGGGCGGCCAGTCAGGAAGTCCAGGATCCACTTGCAGAGTCCCAGGGTCCTTAGCTTTGTGATAAGATTTGTGGGCACTATGGTGTTGAACGCTGAGCTGTAGTCAATGAACAGCATTCTCACATAGGTGAGGTGGGTAAGGGCAGTGTGGAGTGCAATTGAGATTGTGTCATCTGTGGATCTTTTGGGGCGGTATGTGAATTGGAGTGGGTCTAGGGTTTCTGGGACGGTGTTGATGTGAGCCATGACCAGCCATGACCAGCCTTTCAAAGCATTTCATGGCTACAGACGTGACTAGTTGTTATTTAGGCAGGTTACCTTGGCGTTTCTGGGTACAGGGACTATGGTGGTCTGCTTGATACATATAGGTATTACAGACTCGATCAGGGAGAGGTTGAAAATGTCAGTGAAGGCACTTTCCAGTTAGTCCGCGCATGCTCTGAGTACACGTCCTGGTAATGCTCTCATGCATGCTTCAGTGTTGCTTGCCTCGAAGCGAGAATAAAAAGCATTTAGCGTGTCTGGTAGGCTCACGTCACTGGTCAGCTCTCGGCTGTGTTTCCTTTTGTTGTCCGTAATAGTTTGCAAGCCCTGCCACATGTAAAGGGAAATCTTAACGCTACAGGATACAATAACATTCTAGACAATTACGTGTTTCCAACTTGCGGCAACAGTTTGGGGAAGGACCTTTCCTGTTTAAGCATGACAATGCCCTCGTGCACAAAGCAAGGTCCATACAGAAATGGTTTGTCGAGATTAGTGTGGAAGAACTTGACTGGCCTGCACAGAGCCCTGACCTCAAACCTATCAAACACCTTTGGGATGAATTGGAACGCTGTGCCCGACCTCACTAATGCGAAGCAGTGTTCCAACATCCAGTGGAAAGCTTTCCCAGAAAAGTGGAGGCTGTTATAGCAGCAAAGGTGGGACCAACTCCATACAAATGCCCATAATTTTGGAATGAGATGTTCGAAAAAAGCAGGTGTCCACATACTTTTGGTCATGTAGTGTACGTTCAGCTGAGTGGCCATTGAAAGTGGCCAATGACCAGGAGGATCAAGATGATAGGACGTGTATTCGTCAAGCTCTGAAGGGTTTTGGTTTCTCTTCAGTGAACATGTCACTGAGGGAAAAGGTATTTGTGTTACACCTCCATCAAATGACTAGAGAAAGAGCTGCTGGTACTTGAAAAAACATTGCCTTTTTGAATAGACAAAAATATTAAAATTTAGAGCAGGGAAAAGTTGCACACAACATAAAGTCTTGAGTTTTTTATCGTCGGCATCCTCGAAAAACCTTGTATGTCCATATTTGGCAATTTATTTCCTTTTTACATAGATTGAAATGAATCATTCCCCTCCATGTACTGTGAAAATTATATGACTCTAGGACCAATCAAAGTCATTCAAAATATCTTGGAAACCTACATGACTACACCACTGCTTTTTCAATTGCTGAAAAGTTAACTGTTTTGYGGTGCAAAGTTATCCAAGGCACCAACAGTTGTTTTTGCTGGGTGGGTTGTTCTAAGGGGGCTTGTGTGCAGGAGAAATTCAGCCACATGGGGTACAATTAAAGTTCAACAAAAATGMATTATTTATTATTAAAGCCAAAAGCTTTCGTCAGCCTTCATGACAAGCACTCTTATGAAGGCTGCAATGCCAAGATTGGTTTTAATAATATATGCATGAGTAGAGCAACATCATGTAAAGTGAGGGCCAGTCTAATCAATAAAGACTTGGGCCCCAATGCAATCCAACTGAATTATGACCATATTTTCCCCCCAAGGCCCACTGTTCATCAGTGTGATTCAAAAGGCTTACCTCTTCTGCATGGACATCACACAGTTTGTTGCCAGATAGCAGTTTATTTTTCAAGCTCTTGTTCTGCAAATAAAACAATTATAAAAAAGGTGGTATTAGTTAAGGGTTGATTAGAGAAAATCATTGATAACATGTAGTTATGAAGCTTGCACTGCTTTTCTGTTTTATCTGCAGTGACAAATGTAATTATATTAGACGATCATACAAGCCAGTTTCGATTCATCAGGCCTAAGTATTGACTCCAGAACACATTTAGAACAGGAAATGAGTTAATCAATGATATAATTAGCTAATCCAAAGCCTATTATTCAACCACTCTCTGTTTAACACAAGCAGTATGAGAATCACACGACTAAGCATTGAATAATCACTAATGAACATGAATCAATAGAAACCGCTGATAGCATCAGAGAGACATATACAGGTGCACTATTGTACATCTATAGCTTAATTGTTCCTTCACTCACGCAGCTGCATCAAAACAACATGTGCAGGGACAAAACACAGAGCAGTGGTGCTGACTGACTGGCATGCGGTAAGATCTGAGAGGTGGCCTTACAAAGCACAGGTTTTCTGTACCAGCGAAGAGCCCTTTTCCTGAGAATTGCTACATTGGAGGCTTTCTATGTTGGTCATATAAATATAAAAKATGCTGGTTCCATGCACTTTATCATAACTGTCCCTATGCATAATTATGCATGTACATGGTACTGTAGTTACATAGGTAGGTACCTATTTGCATGTAATTACAGTGTAGGCAAGCACAGTGTAATTTAGTAAGGACCAATAGCATATCAATAGACAGCAAGAAGTTTTTTTTAAACTATCTCTCTCCCTCTTTTCTCTTTCTCTCTCACACACAGAGTTAATGAGGTGGAATGACAGCACTATGTGATTCAACGAGCTAGAATTGGCCGGGCATCCATTCCAGACACTAAAGAAAGAAGAGAAATGGCAGCTGTCATATAAGGTGACGTGTGCCTGCCAGAGAACAGACCCACAGTGAAATGTAGATCCAGTAGAGCTCATATGTCATGGTGTATTATGCTAAATGAGATCCAGTGAACCGCAAATGTCATAATATGTTATGCACCAAGTGTTGCCATATTGGGAGCTGTTAGGTTCTTATTTTTCAGAGTAAATAACTCACAGACACTAGAGAAGCTTAACCAAGTTTAATTCTGCCCAAAGGGTCTTTACAGCTGTAATGCAGACAGCCAAACATTTCTCACCGTCACTGGTATATATATCCCACTTAAGACACTCCTCCTTCTCTCCAATCCTTACATCTTATGGTTCCACAGGAAGAGGGTAACAGGATACTAAACCCTTATTTCTCCCTTCAGGGGATCTGACCTCCCCTCCTGACCTCAACCCCTCCTTTACCCTAGTCTACAGATGTCCATCTACCTCCCCTATAGGAATCCTTTGATCTCCTCCCGTCCACCCAGCATATTCCACAGCCACTCTGTCTTTCTACAGATCTCACTCCTTTATATACTATGCGTCTGATCTATCATGTCTTTAGTATCTCAATGTTCAAAATCTCGAATCCAACAGAGCCATGCGAGAGCTTCAAAATAAAACAGTGTGCGAGACATTACTCATTATGATCATACTTTCCTCTATATTTATTGTCGCACTTACGCCGCAATATATAGGTCTGCACAGGACTGATTTCTCCCACAGCATTTCATAACGCACGCGGCCTGTTTCTGTCCGACTCCCGACCGCTACCGCAAGAACTGGTACCAAACCCAACCGCAGTCCTGCAATGTTATTTTTCTCCCCGATTGGTAGTTACAGTCTTGTCCCATCGCTGCAACTCCTGTACGGACTCGGTTCTCCGAAACARGARCCTGCCAAGCCACACTGCTTCTTGACACAATCATGATCATGCAGCATCATGCTGTGGGGATGTTTATCAGAGCCAGGGACTGGGAGGCGAGTCAGGATCGAGAGAAAAGAGAAAAGTACAGTGATCCTTGATGAAAACCTGCTCCAGAGCGCTCAGGACCTCAGACTGGGGCGAAGTMTRACCTTCCAACAGGACAACAACCCTAAGCACACAGCCAAGACAACACAGGAGTGGCTTCGGGACAAGTCTCTGAATGTCCTTGAGTGGCCCAGCCAAAGCCCGGACTTGAACCCGATCGAACATCTCTGGAGAGACCTGAAAATAACTGAGCAGTGACGCTCCCTATCCAACCTGACAGGGCTTGAGAGGATCTGCAGAGAAAAATGGGAGAAACTCCCCAAATAGCGTCAAACCAAAGAAGACTCGAGGCTGTAATCGCTGACAAATGTGTTTCAACAAAGTACTGAGTAAAGGGTCTGAATACTTATGTAAATGTGATATTTCAGTTTATTTTTTAATACATTTGCAAAAAAAATCTAAAACAATGTTTTTGCTTTGTCATTATGGGGTAAAACAATTTWATGAATTTTAGAATAAGGCTGTAACGAAACAAAATTTGGAAAACGTGAAGGGGTCTGAATACTTTCCGAATGCACTGTATGTGACGCAGCTCACTTCCCAGATATGGTCCCAGCAATTTTGCGCCCTATAGCTAATATCAAAAGTGCAAAAATAACTTAAGAAATAGGTTAAATTACCAGAGATTCTCACATGGCCCATTAAATTAGGCTATCTTTATTACTGGGGTATATCAGCCAATATGATAGATGTAGTTTGAAGAGAGCAGAGTTGGAGAGACTTGCATGTTCTCTTGAGCTATTTTTAGAGCCTACCTTTTAGAAGTGGGATGATTTTCAGACGGAGAAATATAGGTGATCAATACTTATTTCTAGGCAATGTAGTAAACTATAGCCTAATCATATTTAGGAAGTATATTTCCTTGYAAAGATAACTGCCCCATGCTTTTCCGCCCATGCATAGGCTATAGCCCACTTTATTTAATTGAGACCACACAGCACCTGATCTCGCAGGTATGGCTACTGAACTTGAAGCAGCCAGAATGATGACAGCAACACTTGCTACGTTTTGCATTTAGGYTGTAGCCTACCTTTTAGGAGGATGATTTGCAGGCAGAGACAAATAAATGGGTAACCAATACAGGGCTTGCACACTATTACAGACTACAAAGGGAAGCACAGCCGAGAGCTGCCCAGTGACACGAGTCTACCAGACAAGCTAAATTACTTCTATGCTCGCTTCGAGACAAGCAACACTGAAGCATGCATGAGAGCATCAGCTGTTATGGACGACTGTGTGATCACGCTCTCCGTATCCGATGTGAGTAAGACCTTTAAACAGGTCAACATTTACAATGCCACGGGGCCAGACGGATTACCTGGATGTGTASTCCGAGCATGCGCTGACCAACTGGCAAGTGTCTTCACTGACATTTTKAACCTCTCCCTGTCTGAGTCTTTAATACCAACATGTTTCAAGTAGACCACCATAGGCCCTGTGCCCAAGAACACTAAGGTAACCTGCCTAAATGACTACCGACCCATAGCACTCACTTCTGTAGCCATGAAGGCTGGTCATGGCTCACATCAACACCATTWTCCCAGYAACCCTAGACCCACTCCAATTTGCATACTGCCTCAACAGATCCACAGACCCTTTAATTTAATCTCTGGACTAAATCTTAATTATGATACGTGTACAATATTAGGTGTTGGATCTGCAGTTTACCTATAAAATGGACTGACGGTAAAGTAGACATACTTGGTATTCATATCTGAGCCAGCATGTCCACCTAGTGAGGTGGGAAGGCAGTGTGGAGTGCAATTGAGATTGTGTCATCTGTGGATCTGTTGGGGCGATATGTGAATTGGAGTGGTCTAGGGTTTCTGGACGGTGTTGATGTGAGCCATGACCAGCCCCTTCAAAGCATTTCATGGCTACAGACGTGACTAGTTGTATTTAGGCAGGTTACCTTGGCGTTCTGGGTACAGGGACTATGGTGGTCTGCTTGATACATATAGGTATACAGACTCGATCAGGGAGAGTTGAAAATGTCAGTGAAGGCACTTTCCAGTTAGTCACCGCATGCTCTGAGTACACGTCTGGCATGCCCTAGCATGCTTCAGTGTTGCTTGCCTCGAAGCGAGAATAAAAACATTTAGCGTGTCTGGTAGCCACGTCCACGGTCACCTCTCGGCTGTGTTTCCTTTTGGTTGTCCCGTAAATAGTTTGCACCCTGCACATGTAAAGGGAAATCTTAACGCTACAGCATACAATAAATTCTAGACCACAGTGTCACACTCATCCACGGGGCGAGTGTCTGCGGGTTTCGCTCCTCCCTGTACTGATTGATGAATTACATCCTATTATAGGACTCCCACACCCTGGTGTCTAGGCTTTATTGAAGGAAAAACCAAAAACCTGCAGACACAGCCCTCCGGGAAAGAAGTTTGACAACGCCGTGTTAGACAATTACTGTTTCCAATTGGGCAACAGTTTGGGAAGCCCTTTCTGTTTAAGCATGACAATGTCCTCGTGCACAAAGCAAGGTCCATACAGAAATGTTTGTCGAGATTAGTGTGAAGACCTTGACTGGCCTGCACAGAGCCCTGACTCAACCTATCAACACCTTTGGGATGAATTGAACGCTGTGCCCGACCTCACTAATGCGAAGCAGTGTTCCAACATCCAGTGGAAAGCTTTCCCAGAAAAGTGGAGGCTGTTATAGCAGCAAAGTGGGACCAACTCCATACAAATGCCATCAATTTGGAATGAGATGTTCGAAAAAAGCAGGTGTCACATACTTTGGTCATGTAGTTACGTTCAGCTGAGTGGCCATTGAAAGTGGCCAATGACCAGCAGGATCAAGATGATAGGACGTGTATTCGTCAAGCCTGAAGGGTTTTGGTTCTCTTCAGTGAACATGTCACTGAGGGAAAAGGTATTTGTGTTACACCTCCATCAAATGACTAGAGAAAGAGCTGCTGGTACTTGAAAAAACATTGCCTTTTTGAATAGACAAAATATTAAAATTTAGAGCAGGAAAAGCAAATTGCACACAACATAAAGTTTGTGTTTTTTATCGTCGGCATCCTCGAAAAACCTTGTATGTCATATTTGGCAATTTATTCCTTTTTACATAGATTGAAATGAATCATTCCCTCCATGTACTGTGAAAATATATGACTCTAGGACCAATCAAAGTCATTCAAAATATCTTGGAAACCTTACATGACTACACCACTGCTTTTCAATTGCTGAAAATTATACTGTTTTGGGTGCAAAGTTATCCAAGGCACCAACAGTTGTTTTTGCTGGGTGGGTTGTTCTAAGGGGGCTTGTGTGCAGGAGAAATTCAGCCACATGGGGTACAATTAAAGTTCAACAAAATGGATTATTTATTATTAAGCCAAAAGCTTTCGTCAGCCTTCATGACAAGCACTCTTATGAAGGCTGCAATGCCAAGATTGGTTTAATAATATATGCATGAGTAGAGCAACATCATGTAAAGTGAGGCCCAGTCTAATCAATAAAGACTTGGGCCCAATGCAATCCAACTGAATACATGACCATATTTTCCCCCCAAGGCCACTGTTCATCAGTGTGATTCAAAAAGCTTACTCTTCTGCATGGACATCACAACAGTTGTTGCCAGATAGCAGTTTATTTTCAAGCTCTTGTTCTGCAAATAACAATTATAAAAAGGTGTATTAGTTAAGGGTTGATTAGAGAAAATCATTGATAACATGTAGTTATAAGCTTGCACTGCTTTTCTGTTTTATCTGCAGTGACAAATGTAATTATATTAGACGATCATACAAGCCAGTTTCGATTCATCAGGCCTAAGTATTGACTCCAGAACACATTTAGAACAGGAAATGAGTTAATCAAATGATATAATTAGCTAATCCAAAGCCTATTATTCAACCATCTCTGTTTAACACAAGCAGATGAGAATCACACGACTAAGCATTGATAATCACTAATAAACATGAACAATAGAAACCGCTGATAGCATCAGGAGAGACATACAGGTGCACTATTGTACATCTATAGCTTAATTGTTCCTTCACTCACGCAGCTGCATCAAAACAACATGTGCAGGGACAAAACACAGAGCAGTGGTGCTGACTGAGCTGGAATGCGGTAGAATCTGAGAGTGGCCTTACAAAGCAAGGTTTTTCTGTACCAGCGAAGAGCCCTTTCCTGAATTGCTACATTGGAGGCTTTCTATGTTGGTCATATAAATATAAAAAATGCTGGTTCCATGCACTTTATCATAACTGTCCCTATGCATAATTAGCATGTACATGGTACTGTAGTTACATAGGTAGGTACCTATTTGCATGTAATTACAGTGTAGGCAAGCACAGTGTAATTTAGTAAGGACCAATAGCATATCAATAGACAGCAAGAAGTTTTTTTTAAACTATCTCTCTCCCTCTTTTCTCTTTCTCTCTCACACACAGAGTTAATGAGGTGGAATGACAGCACTATGTGATTCAACGAGCTAGAATTGGCCGGCATCCATCTCAGACACTAAAGAAAAAGAGAAATGGCAAGCTGTCATATAAGGTAGTGTGCCTGCCAGAGAACAGACCCACAGAAAATGTAGATCCAGTAGAGCTCATAGTACGGTGTATTATCCTAAATGAGATCCAGTGAACCGCAAATGTCATAATATGTTTTATGCACCAAGTGTTGCCATATTGGAGCTGTTAGGTTCTTATTTTCAGAGTAAATAACTCACAGACACTAGAGAAGCTAACCAAGTTTTAATTCTGCCCAAAGGTTTTACAGCTGTAATGCAGACAGCCAAACATTTTCACACGTCACTGGTATATAATCCCACTTAAGACACTCCCCTTCCTCTCCAATCCTTACATCTTATGGTTCCACCAGGAAGAGGGTAACAGGATACTAAACCCTTATTTCCCCTTCAGGGATCTGACCTCCCTCCTGCCTCAACCCCTCCTTTACCTAGTCTACAGATGTCATCTACCTCCCTCATAGGAATCCTTTGATCTCCTCCCGTCCACCCAGCATATTCACAGCCACTCTGTCTTCTACAGATTCACTCCTTTATAACTATGCGTCGGATCTATCATGTCTTAGTATCTCAATGTTCAAAATCTCGAATCCAACAGAGCCATGCGAGAGCTTCAAAAATAAACAGTGTGCGAGACATTACTCATTATGATCATACTTTCCTCATATTTATTGTCGCACTTACGCCGCAATATATAGGTCTGCACAGGACTGATTCTTCCCACAGCATTCATAACGCACGCGGCCTGTTTCTGTCCGACTCCCGACGCTACCGCAAGAACTGGTACCAAACCAACCGCAGTCCTGCAATGTTATTTCTCCCGATTGGTAGTTACAGTCTTGTCCCATCGCTGCAACTCCTGTACGGACTCGGTTCTCCGAAACACGTCCTGCAACCACACTGCTTCTTGACACAATCATGATTCATGCAGCTCACATGCTGTGGGGATGTTTATCAGAGCCAGGGACTGGGAGGCGAGTCAGATCGAGAGAAAAGAGAAAAGTACAGTGATCCTTGATGAAAACCCTGCTCCAGAGCGCTCAGGACCTCAGCTGGGGCGAAGTTTCCTTCCAACAGGACACAACCTAAGCACACAGCCAAGACACACAGGAGTGGCTTCGGGACAAGTCTCTGAATGTCCTTGAGTGCCAGCCAAAGCCCGGACTTGAACCCGATCGAACATCTCTGGAGAGACCTGAAAATACTGAGCAGTGACGCTCCTATCCAACCTGACAGGGCTTGAGAGGATCTCAGAGAAAAATGGGAGAAACTCCCCAAAAGCGTCAAACCAAAGAAGACCGAGGCTGTAATCGCTGACAAATTGTTTTCAACAAAGTACTGAGTAAAGGTTCTGAATACTTATGTAATGTGATATTTCAGTTTATTTTTAATACATTTGCAAAAAAAATCTAAAACAATGTTTTGCTTGTGATTATGGGGTAAAAACAATTTAATGAATTTTAGAATAAGCTGTAACGAAACAAAATTTGGAAACGTGAAGGGGTCTGAATACTTTCCGAATGCACTGTATGTTGACGCAGCTCACTTCCCAGATATGGTCCAGCAATTTTTGCGCCCTATAGCTAATATCAAAAGTGCAAAAATAATTAAGAAATAGGTTAAAATTACCAGAGATTCTCACATGGCCCATTAAATAGGCTATCTTTATTACTGGGGTATATCAGCCAATATGATAGATGTAGTTTGAAGAGAGCAGAGTTGGAGAGACTTGCATGTCTCTTTGAGCTATTTTTAGAGCCTACCTTTTAGAAGTGGGATGATTTTCAGACGGAGAAATAAGGTGATCATACTTATTTCTAGGCAATGTAGTAAACTATAGCCTAATCATATTTAGGAAGTATATTTCCTTGAAAGATAACTGCCCCATGCTTTTCCGCCCATGCATAGGCTATAGCCCACTTTATTTAATTGAGACCACACAGCACCTGACTCGCAGGTATGGCTACTGAACTTGAAGCAGCCAGAATGATGACAGCAACACTTGCTACGTTTTGCATTATGTGTAGCCTACCTTTTAGGAGGATGATTTGCAGGCAGAGACAAAATAAATGGTAACCAATACAGGGCTTGCACACTATTACAGACTACAAAGGAAGCACAGCCGAGAGCTGCCCATGACACGAGTCTACAGACAAGCTAAATACTTCTATGCTCGCTTCGAGACAAGCAACACTGAAGCATGCATGAGAGCATCAGCTGTTATGGACGACTGTGTGATCACGCTCTCCGTACCGATGTGAGTAAGACCTTTAAACAGGTCACATTTACAATGCCACGGGCCAGACGGATTACCTGGATGTGTATCCGAGCATGCGCTGACAAACTGGCAAGTGTCTTCACTGACATTTTAAACCTCTCCCTGTCTGAGTCTTTATACCAAACTGTTTCAAGTAACCACCATAGGCCCTGTGCCCAAGAACACTAAGGTAACCTGCCTAAATGACTACCGACCCATAGCACTCACTTCTGTAGCCATGAAGGCTGGTCATGGCACATCAACACCATTTCCCAGAACCCTAGACCCACTCCAATTTGCATACTGCTCAACAGATCCACAGACCCTAATTTAATCTCGGACTAAATCTAAATGAACTACAGAATTAT